>NC_090929.1:170848701-171151732 GCF_040938575.1 Ambystoma mexicanum
ATGATGAGTGTTGTTGCCAAGGTGATACAGTTGTGCTGATTGAGAAAGGGTCTGCAGGCGGTGATAAGTTTGCAGGTGTAAGCCGAGGCCGACCTAACTGCATTCGTTTGCCTGTTCAGCGAGAGAGCGGAGTCTAGATAGATGCCTAAGGTTTTGCTGTCTGCCGAGACCTTGAAGTTGTTGCCATCGATATTAAAAGACTTAAAGGCTAGGTCTAATTTGTTGAGACATTGAGTCGAACCTAGTAGTAGGAGCTCCGTCTTGTCATCGTTACGGCAAAGTTTGTGTTGTGCCATCCAGGCCTGGATGACCAAATAAACATCATTCAGGGATTTAGTATCGGCTGTGTGATCACCAGTGATGGGAATGAGAATCTGGGTGTCGTCTGCATAGTTGGTGTAGGAGACACCCAGATAATCAAGCACATCGAAGAGTGGTTTGGTAAACACATAGTAGAGCGTGGGCGATACACACGACCCTTGAGGGACGCCGCAGTGAATCGGTGAGGGGTCTGCAGAGGCTAAGGGCGAGAAGACCCGCATGGATCTGTTGCTTTGGAAGGAGTGGATCCATTCATTGGCAGAGTCAGAGAAGTGGGCTGCAGATTTAAGGTGTTGGCAGAGCATTTGGTGGTTGACCAGGTCAAATGCCGCGGAGAGGTCAAGGAGGAGGAGTAGCGCTAACTTCCCATTATCTTTTAACTCCATTTGAGTTTTCAGGTCAATTAGGGCTGTTTCCGTCCCATGTTGAGATTGTCAGGGACTATACCAGTTTTGAATGAGGCATTTATGAAGGCCGTGACGAAGGGGGCTAATTCATGAGAAGCTTTGTTAATGATGGGAGCAGGGCATGGGTCGCCTTGGAAATTGGAGGGCTTAAGGTTATTTATAATCCCATCTACTTCCAGAATGGTAAGAGCGGAGAAGATGAATGGTTTAAAGTGTGGGTTGGTTTGGCAAATGTTGGACGTGGGAGAGGTCAGAAGTTGATCAGACTGTAAAAAGTTTTGTTTGTTTTTAATTTTGGATTGGAGGGTTGCAATTTTACCCAAAAGTGCTGACTGTATTTTGGTACACCAAGTACTATCTTTGGTGCAGGAGTCAGGGGTGCTGCAGGAGATTCAAGTTCCTTGAGGATTTTGAATAGTTCCTTGGTGTTAGATTGTGCTGCTAGGATACGGTTATTGTAAGATTCTTTTTTGGCCTGGAACATGGCTTCTTTATAGTTGAGAGTAGCAAGGAATAGACTGTCCTTGTGGGCATCGGTCGGGTGACTTTTCCAGCATGCCTCCGCGGTGAGTTTCTCTTTGCATAGCACTCTTAGCTGTGGTGTAAACCACGAGTTGAGGTGCGCATGCTGTTTGGATCTCTTTAGTTTGAGAGGAGCGATGGAGTTTATGGCTGAGAGCATTGCCTGGTTGTAGGTGTCCGCCAGGGTGGTGGGGTCCGAACAGTGGTTGGTGAGGATATTCAGGGAGGGAAGGATGAGGGGGGAGTAGTTTTTCGGAGGTTATGTTCTTTTTGTTTTTGGTAGGGATGGCTGGGGCAATGGAAGGCATAGGCAAGTGAGCTGCTTCAATGTTAAAGGTGATGATGTGGTGATCTGACCAGGTGCATGGAACATTTGAGAGTAGGCTAATGTTACAGTTGGTGTCGCTTAGCCAGTCTAGGGACCTCCCTTTAATGTGGGCGGATTCACGTATATGGTGGGAGTAAGGTCGTTAGGGTCTTGGTAACCAAGATTGAGGTCTCCAACTATGATTTTTTGAGAATTGGTTTTAACTTTATCAAGCACTAAGGAAGTAATGTCGTCCACAAATGATGTGGGAGGACCAGGTGGTCTATAGATTAGATGTATAGTGGCTGTTTGGTTGGCAGATAAGGGAAGTTTGACATAGAGTAACTCAGCCGATTCCAAGTTTGTACTTGGAAGGGTTCTGAGTCTAAGCGAGTTTCTATGGATGAATGCAATCCCGCCACCTCTGGAGGTGCGGTCGCATCTGGTGATGGAATATTCAGGGTGGAATAGCTATGGATAGTGCTGGGCCAGAGGTGGGGTGCAGCCAAGTTTCAGAGATGGCCATGAGGTCTAGCTCCTGGGTCTTGATAAGATCGGCAATGTCCAGTGCATGTGCTGCAAGGGATCTTCCGTTGACCAACGCGGCTTTGATCTGTGTGGCTTTGCTCGGTGGGGCCGAAGTCATCTGGGGGAGAGTAGGCGAGATGGGAGATTGGGGGGATTGGCTGGGCGTTAAGCGCTTTGACTGGATACTAGGGTGCATAGGATGACCCGTAATCCCCAGGAATCTTGTTCCTAGTCTTATGTTTCTTAGGCGTGTGGAGCATGGTTGGTTAGGTAAGGGTTTTTTGGTGAAATGATATAAAAGCAGGGTTATTTAGATAGATGTTGGGCAACTCGGCGCTCAGGTGGGCGGTCGTGGGTCTGCATGTGGGCGTCATAATTTCAGTGCGCAAAATGCTGAGAGCAGCTGGACTGGCTAGTGATAGAAGTAGCAAGAATGTAGGTATCCGCAATACACAGTACGTTATCCTTAGTAAGGGGAGCAATGGCCTTGGGGAGGCGAGGTGTAGTAGCACGATACTGGTGTGGAGGTAAGTGGGGAGATTGGCAAAGTCAGAAGTTGCTAGCTAAGGTTACATGCAGTCCAGGTTCTGACGATGGTTCAGCAGGAACGTGGGCTATGCAAGAGGTTTGTCTAAGTGGGCAGCGGGTAGTTAGCAGTAAGTGGGATAGATCTGGGAACATGGGTGGGCTAAGTAGAGCTGGAGCAGTGCGGAGCTAGCACTTACACTAGGTAGGGCTGATGCAGCGCGGGCGCATGAAAACTAGACCGCAAAGGGGCAATGCAGAGGCTAAATAGAATGCCTAGCTACAGCGCACACATGAGCAGGATAGTGCAGGTACAGTAATATATTTGCTGGATAGGGCTAATGCAGTACAGTCAAAATAAAGTTTTAAACAACAGAGCCCACATGAACAGGATGGCGCAAATTACAATGATACGTTGGCTAAATGTGGCTAATGCAGTACGTACGAAATAGAGTTCCAGCTGCAGAGCACGCATGATCTAAAATGGAGCTAACGCGAGGCAAGAGACACATAGGCTTAGTAATGCTAGTACAGTGCGGGCGCTCAGGCGGGATAAGATCTGTGGAAAAACAGTGGCACTGGCCTTCCGGCGGGCAAGTTTGTATGGGTAGTGGATGATGTAGGCAGATCGAGTGTGCTCGCAGATTTACACCGGGAGGCTGCGACGGGTTCTAAGTTACTGGTGAGGTTCTTTGCTGCTTGTATTGCCAGATATTTGGCGAGTGGCATAGAAGAGGCAGCGTACTCACGTGGATCAGCGAAGGGGTCTCAGGCAGGGGGGCTTATGTTATAAAGAGTCCTGAGGAAGTGTTGTTGAGAAGAAACACATGTCGACTTAACCACATTCTAGTGACTTAACTGAATAACTAATCAATGACAAGCACTATTTCAGTATGGATTATCTGTGTTGGCTCTGAGTTCAATCTATTGTGCATTTCGTGACTATTGATGTTGACGTGTTTAAATAACATAATACAAACAAAGACATATTTGATGTTTCACTGCAGAAAATTTCCGATTTGAATTAATTTGACCCGAAAGCAGTCACGAATGCTCAGACATTTATAAGAGTACGTCACGCAGTACCAACACAAAGCCTGGATATTAACTTCTCCAGTCCAAGCCCTTATGGAAGAAGTATCCCAAGTCTGGTACCCTCAAGTCACCCCCGCTCCTAACACCTTCAACCAAACACCTACTTATTTTAATCCCCTCACACTGCACGCCTCTGCCGCCTAAAATGCAGCGATGCGAAAATCATTCGCAGCACTGTTAGTAGAAAACTAAGCAAATAAGGAGGTTTTTCCCTTTTCGGAGATTGGCAGAGGCCAATATGAGTAAGCATAGAACTTTTTATTTACTTTATTTCCTTTCATTTCAATTTACGGTGGACATTTTCAAAACGAAATCAATCATTCAATGCAAACAGGCAATTGAAGTATCCTTCAAAATTGGAAGTAAAAAGCCTCCTTCGATATTGCGCCCCATGGCGCTGTACAGCACGCTAAAAATGCGGACATGTGTCGTCTTACTGTGTGGCGCTGTTTGTTCTCTTCCTGTAGCACTGGCACTCTGTTAAGAATTTCTTCATGGAGAGGTTTCGGGGTCTCTGCGATATCCACCAAAGTAGGCGGCTCTTCCTGCATTTCTGAAAGAAATATTACATGAATGAAAGCAGAGTTTGCGCATCTCAAGCCTTTACCCACGATTCAAAAACATGAGCTCTAAATATTGGCTAACATGTAATACTGACACAGGGCTTCAAAGTTACACATCTATTCAGTGCTCAAACTGGCCTTGACAAGCATGTTTTAAAATGAATGCCAGGTCTGTTAGTACAGTGCCCTCCAGTCTTGGCCACCTTGGTCATGGAGGTCACAAAGACGAAGGGTGGCTGGGCAGGAGGGGCGGGGCCTTGGGGGGGAGGAATCTTGAGGTATATGGAAAAGGGAAGAGAGCGGGTGGAGACATGCCAATGGCAAGAGGTGTAAAGGGATTTTGCCTGTGTTTTACACTTCGCCAATACATATTGCAAAGTGTTACAATTGCACAGATCTCTGTGCATTTAATATTCAAAAGAAAGTGAGCCCTTATGCTTTGCCAGTTTGTGCAAAGTGCATTGTCCAAGAGAGGCGCTTGACTAATAGCAGTAGGCAATGAGGCATTGCCTCAAAACACATCCACGTTGTAAAGCAGCAGTATAAGGTTTTCACAATGTGCCCCCACCCTGCTCTGCTTGCTGAGCTAAGGTCACTCGCCCGACATCCCCATTCAATCATTAGTCACGAGCAGGAAACTCCTACTTATGAAGCTATCTAAGCTTGGTTGGACTCATTTGGACACACGGAACAGCCTTATTTCACTCGCTAACCTCCGAACATCCAACAAACATGATTGGCTTTCGAACACAGTCAACCTCGCCCACTTTTGAACCTACAACCTTGCTGGGAAAGTTTGTCTAGTTGGCGCAGATTAAATATTCATATAATGTATTAGTGCATGGCTATCATTATTACCCTCCTCTCAGCTAATCAGATGGTCACAATGCAGTCAATAACTGCTAATAGTGACTGAATTCCAAACATTTTGAATTCAGAAGCAGACAGGAAAGCAGCAGAAAGCATTTCTCTGCATTCAAGAAACACCAGTGCAATTTCTCAGCAAGATTTCTTTCACAGCGCCCTCAATGTGACAGGCAACATCCAACTAAACAGACCAACGTGAACCCTAAAATGGGGAATAATGCTTTCTCTTTTGTGTAGGCCAGGAGTTGTACATTTCACTAATGCAAGTTCATGCTAAAGCTGTGCACTTCAAGCAACTTTACAATTAAAATGCTTAACTTATGGAGACAGCCTTGTTATTTAACTGCTACAAAATGAAACATTTAATTTACCAACGCGTTTTGCAAATTTACTTTATTCACAATGAAACTAACTTTCTTACTTTACCACAACAAATCCAAAATCGATATTGCTACTACAGCTATTTGACAATGGACTTACAGACCTTATAAGGTGTCATAATCGCTTGGACCGAGTTGAAAGGGCGGGTCATTATCACATCATAATGACCTCTCTCTAGGTCTATAAGGCGATATTAAATGACAGAACCATCTGCTTCAGGAATGAGTTTCATATTCTATTACATACTTTCCATTCAATTATATTAAATTGTGTAAAATTGGCTACTATTCCCATTCCTCTTTTTTTGGAAGATGTTTGATGTGGTTCTTAAGCATTACTTGCCTCCTCTTATGGACATGATATGATAGGTTATTTTTAACACACTTAATACCCAGAGGTGTCTAAGCACGAACCCGGGGATCGAACCTGTGTTGCTCCGTGTCGTCTTGCTCCCAAGGCGAGCACGTTGCCCCTGTGCTATCCTCCCAAGACAATGGAAACAATACCTTGGTCTTCTCCAGTAGCCTCTTCTATCGTCTGATTTGTGATTTGATCGGCGGGCTCATCTGGCATCTCGGCGTCTGTTGAACGAAACTGCGACCTGGGGCTCTTTACTTTTTGCCTTCGCTCGTTCAGCCGCTCTGTACCCAATCTGTGGTTCGGTGATCTGGCTTCTTTCTGTGCAGGGTGACTGTTAAGAATGAATAGCAATCAGATCCCACTCTCTGATAGGCTAATGAGCAGTCATATTTATCAACAAGGGCTGCCAACATCATGGCTCCTACTAGGCTATTTCCCCCTTCATGCATAGGGGTGACCCTGGTCCAAGGTTTCTTCTTGTGTGCAGTTCAGTTACCCACAACTTCTAGCCTCCCTTTTCCTCACTATTCAGATGCCTCCTCTGATAAATTGATATATCAATGCTTGCTAGTTTTCCCTAGTTGCCTGGATGAACACACGGAAGGGGAGTGTGGAAGCAGGAAAGAGGGGTCGAAACTATGGGCTAGGTTATATTGTCCAGCACTATGGAAACTTGGTGCAAACTAATCATTCTCCGTTTTTTATTCTTTGGAAATAAGGAACGGTTTGTGTGCCATTTCCGTGCTTGTAGATAATATTAATACATTAGAAGGAATAATATGCTTTTCAATAAATGTATATGAAGGACAATGTTCAGGATAGTAAACCATAAAAGTTCAGCATTACCCATCACCAGCGAGCATCATCCCTGAGAGCCGGGAACCAGCATCTAAAAGTGCCTGCAGTAGTACGGGTGTAATGAATTTTGGCATCGAGTGAGTATTCGGCCGAAATTCATCTGGAATCCAGCTATTCGGCACTCACTGAAGGCCAAAGTTCACTTTCTATGATTAGCTATCATCCCTCTGTATGAGGTAGAGCAACCAAAGGCCAAAGTTCACTTTCTATGATTAGCTATCATCCCTCTGTATGATAGCATTTGTAACTATGTTCCGCTCCTCTCTCTGTAACTAAGTACCTTTGTTTCCTATGTTTACACAATCTTGCTGCTTACGCCTTCATGTAATAGCGCCTCGATGTCTATGGGCTGCAGTGCGCTCTATAAATGTAAATAAATAAATAAATAAATAGCCAATCACAAAGAGTAGAGCAACCGGGTTCAGTCTGCAGAGGCTAATAAGAATTTTGCTGATTGGCTGCTGCAGCCTGCACAAACACCCTGCTGAATCCATGGATAAGAAGGGGTAGAACCATTCATTTCCCCATTTTCTTACGTGGAATCAGCATGGACCACGAAGGGTGAACCCCTCAAGACCGAGGAAGTTTCTCCTCACCCCTCCCTCACCTACTTCCTCCTCTCTTGCAGCCCCAGCCCCCATTGCCACTCACGCCATTCTTTAAGTGCCCCCAAGCCCACGTTGAAAGGTGCAGTCTGTGCACATTAAACACACAGCATTCTCCTATCGATATGTGCACCTTGGCTGATCAGTAAAAGGATTACACGGATTAGCAAATGTGCCCGGAACCAGAGGAAAATGCTACTCCATTTCCATAACATGCCCTCAGCAGTATAGTAAGCCGTAGAGGCACCTTATGGAAAGGCGGCACTACATATAGCCACGCTTGAAGGGGGACAGATTTGCCTAATATCACTCCCATGACCACTGGCATGGCTGCAGGTAGGCTTTTCAGAAGCACTCTCCAACTTTTTTTTTAAATGGCGTTGCATATAGACTATGTGCAATGGCATTTGAAAATAAGTTAAGTAGCAGGAAGAGTGAGGTTGGAGTACACTGCATATAAAGACTTCCAGGCACTTCCCGGCATTGCCCCTCTGTTTAGAGGAGCATTGTCCTTCCGTTTAGAGGAGCATTGTCCCTCGATTTAGAGGAGTGCCTGCAGGTCTTTCAGTCGCCTCGCACGTCTTTCCGTCTTGTTTGTTATTATGGCACAAACTTAATTTTCTCTGTCAAGACGGCCCAAAAATGTCCCTAATAACCCAGAGGACCTGTAGTCAATCCAAACCAGACTCAAAGACAAAGTAGACCAAGTGTGAGGCAAAATGCACCTTTATGATCAGTCAAATAAAGCAGGGGCTGAATACAAGCATAAAAATTATCGCTGCTCTCTACGCATCCATTAGAAACAACAATTTAAGTAGTACAATTCGTCATGGATGACATCACATTTTATCAGTTTACAAAGACCTACAGGGAATGGGGATTGGTTCGTGATGGTGGCTGCATATACACTGGGTTCTACTTGTCTGATGGCTCTGCCTGAGATCACCCCTATATTGATAAAGGTTAAGCTGTGTCATTTCTATGACAAGGGGTTGGTTGGCAGATAACTTGAAGGGCGGCATGACACCAGGGAATATGATAGGCTGGCTTTCTGCTAACCAACCTTGGACAATTGACATGTCGTCAAGACATGAGCCATACAGGGATTAGGGGGAGAGGGGTCTACGGATTGCTTTTCTTCTAATTAAAAAAGTTACCATCCTTTATTCCTAGGCCATGAGCCAGCGTGATCTCTTTGTACTTGTATTTGGCCTTGTGCAGCATCTCGTGTCGGTGTGTATGTGTACAGAGTGCGGCAGGTGCCTTATCTGTATTCTCTTCCAATGAATAGGCAGTGTTCCCCAATTATGGGTCATGTGTGATGGGACTGTGTTGGGAATAGATTTATCCTGTATTTATTGAGAATTTAGCTTATATTAATGCAAGTGTCGTGTTTTCTGTACTGACTGCACCTGGCTAACAAATGTCGGTTGTGCTTTTTATAAACGCTAATTAATCTGGAAGCAAAACAGTTTGAACTGATATTCATTCTGTTCTGTGCATGTACTTGCTTCCTTTGTTATCTATGTCCGCTTGTACGTCACCCTTTTGGTATATGCGTGCAAAAACACATTTCCCTTGACTATTCCATGTACGAATATTGCGACTTAGATATACGCTTCCATTTTTGTTTGAAATGTGGCAAACTGTTTTTGCATTTATTTCAAACCATTGCAAGTAAGGTTTGAACCAGAATCCTTGGTTTAAGCCAGAATTCTTACATGCCACAAGCCAGTGAATCACAATTCTGAGCCGCGTGGATTTAGCCGACCAGTGGTGTCTATGAAGGAAGCTCCTGCGTCAATGTGTGTGCGTGTGTGTGTTCATGTGTCAGAGTGTGTGCGTGTGTATGGGTGTGTGAGAGTGATGCATGTTCTTGAGAAGGTTTGTGTGAGTCAGAGCAAAAGAGAAAAAAAGAGAGAGAGACAGAGAGACAGAGAGTGGCTTGGGTTGTCTGGTGTGAGCAGAAGACTATTCCCAGTGTCCCTAAACCCTTTCCTTTCATTGCTTGTAAATGTTCACATTCGTAACTACCCTAAATATGTTGCTTTCACTGCTTGTAAACAGAGGCATAGCCAATATTGTATAACTAGTGGGGTCTGAAGCTCATGTAGTTGGGCCCACCACAGTGACATTAACATCTGTAAATTCCCACACAGCGCTGCAGAGTGGGCATTTACAGATTGTGGGTGGGCCTTGCTCGTTCAGGCCCTACCCTATCTGCGCTTCTGCTTGTAAATGACTCGCTCACTGCTGTAAATGACTCGTTCTGTGCATCCGCACTAAATGCATTCATTTCACTGCTTGTAAACAGTCTGCTGTAAAAGACTCCTTAGTGCACACACTGGCGAAATAGCCACTGATGGTTATCAGTGGGGTTCCCTTGTCCACTCAAAACACTTGGTTTTTCCAATTAAAGCGGCTGGTTTAAAGGAATGGCTGAACTGATTCTCAGAATTTTTGAAGTCTGCGCACATTTTCAGTGAGATCTGTGTGCATGTCACAATCGGGAAATAACTGGGTGCAGGTAAATGCAATGCTTACAGCCTTATTGTGACAGTGCCTCAATATAGAAACCATGCAGTAAAATCACTTAAAAGTGATCATGATGTTTAAAATCCCAGACCAATGTTCACGTGGCCGCACGGTTAGTAAAGTGTGGCCCAAGATTCCAGCGGTTGCTAGGGAAAATGCATTGTTATTTTCCTACGCAAAGTGCAATGTAACCTTTAACCAGATCGCCGCAAATGCACTTTAGTGTAACATTTTGATCAAGAGACGCAGGGCCGGGTTCTGAGCTTGCGATAAAAGTAGTGAGGGAAGCAGCCATTCTCCCTTCCAGGTTCCAGCACCACCATTCAGAGATGGTTGGGTGATTGATTGGAGGGCAGATGGCGTTGCAACCAGCAGGAAAAGCTGCTCAAATCTATCCTTTTGATAGAAACGTGTGCAACAGTGGCACTGCAAGCCTTTCTTATCTCGACTTTTATAATTTAAGAACATTTTCTTAAGCTTTCAGTAAACTAGAAAAGCGGTGCTGCAGTCAAAGAAATGTTATTTTTGTAAAGGGAAACGTGTGCAGTAGAGTTTAATGGCACCTCACAGGTGCCGTACTTTAATTCCTTTTTTTGATGTGCAAAACCAGTGCCTGCGCTGTGTTCCTGATGGTTGCTAGGGCTGTTGTCAAGCCGCAAATCAGGCACATGCAAAAGATGAGGCTTTCATGCCAGGCGCCACATTTTTACTTTGACAGAATACAGTGCTTTTACGGAAAGTGTTCTTCCTTAATGGAAGAACACTTTCCTATTTTTTGCATGCACCTCAGAATCAGGCTCGCCCTGCGTAAAATGTGCGTTAAGCTGCGGTTGTAACACAATGCTGCCGTAATTTAGAATTTGAAGAGAAAACATATGCTTTAGTTTTAAGCTTAGAAAACAATATTAAAAAGGACAAGCATTAGGTGATTATGACATGCCAGTTCCTAGCACCAAATGCGGCATACTCATTAAAGCCGCTTCTCCTTCAAACCTGCACTCATTGTAATAAGGTGGCTGGCATGCTGTACGCTGCAGCATGGACCGCATCCAGGAAATAAAGGCCCTAATACTGTATAGCAGCTAAACTTTAACAATCAAAATGGCTGAAGCCTGCTGCCTGACTACAAATTAATTCTGGTGAACGCTATCTTGTTCCAAAAGACTTAATTGAGAGTGCATGTGCAATCAGAATGAGATGCGGGCATTACAGTGTGATGTGTTCTCCTCCACCATACTTCTCCATGCCATGCAGTGCACACATGGTTTACATACCTGCAGAAGTGAGTAGGCAGCACCGCTCCAGTGGTATGACTCGCGGATAGAAATGATCTATATATGAAGGGCGGCCGAGCCGATAGTTTCTGGGCTTCCGTCATACTCCTTGGCAGCCTCTCACTGGAGGCGGCATGGAATGTCCCCCTCCAGAGGTAAGCCATTCATAAAGAAGAAGGGAATCTGCAGCCAACAAACCCGTTTAAAGAGTGCCCTAGACGTGTAATCAATAGCCCTGCGCACCACTCAATCATGGCCGCTCCTTAATACAGAGATGTATCTGAACCACTCAATCATGGCCGCTCCTTAATACAGAGATGTATCCGAACCACTCAATCATGACCGCTCCTTAATACAGAGATGTATCTGAACTATTGTCCCTAGAGGTGCGGTCCAAGTAAATAGCCCAGCCGGGATCCTTTGTGAGCTGGCCTGCCTGGTCATCAGTGAGCTCCTTTCCCATTCTTAGCTTCAAGCAAACTTCACGCATGATTTTGAAGAAACCTATGCACCAGAGATGACCTCTCTTAAAGCTGTGTGATAGAGGTCTATCAGAACGGTGTGCCCCAAACCCTATATAGCGCGACTAACAAACTTCTGCATCAGGGCATTGCAACCATTTCAATTGAAAAGTGCCACCACAACCATTTCCTTGCTGGTTTCTTTTCTTTGTTCTGCCATTCAAAGGCCAATAACCTGTCTCGTGGTCATCTGCAGCTACTCACCCCTCCCTCCATTGCTATATCTAGGTTTTTGACACAGAACAAAGCCTCAAGATGGGATGATTTTATGCACAGGTCCCTGAGGTAGAACCATTCTTCATAAACTAAAGGCTGCACAACCTTAGTGGTGTACATGGTGGCCAAAGGCAGAGCTCTTGAAAAGGTGATAAATGATCACAGTCATGCTTTGCCCTGGTTTGGTTGGGGGGGGGGGCAGTTAAAATGCTCAGAGATCATTGAAGTTTCAGGTGGGGCTAATGCTATGCATTCTCTGTGATGGAACCAGAGACACCCCCCATTGGGGGTTGCACTGGGAATCCGTTCCATTATAATCTATGCATGACTCAGCTGCCTTTCATGGGTTATGCCAGGTTCATGAAAGGGGTGTACCCAAACATTTTGAAATTGTCCCATAAACCCACCATTGTGCCTTCTGTCGACCCTGCATGTATTGGTAGAGAGTGGGCCTTTGCAGAGGCGCAACAGCGCTGTCCCACTGTTTATCACATCTGCCCCTGTGTGTGATAACGTCCCTAAAGTGTGATAATCCCTCAAAATATAGACTGAAGCGGATAAGCATACTTAAAATGTCATGAAAGTGTGATGAATAAACAGAAAGACTGTTGGGATATATAAGGACTTGCTTTGTGTCTTTAAAAACAAGAATGGCGCCCAGATCTCCCCATGCAGTCGGAAAACCATGGCTATAACCAGACTTACGAATGGGGCTATTCCAGATCCAAGAATGGACGCCTCTGTGTTTATAAGTCAGGAGTGTTATGCTATAGAAAAAAAAAAAACAGGCCCCAGCACCTAACGTTCTTCTGGCCTTCACCACGGGGCAATCCCGAAGCCGGGGACTATCCGATGCTTCCCTTTCAACTGCTACTGATCAGAACCGTCACCAGCCACAGCCACAATGTCCATCCCCCCGGGCCTTACAACTAGCACTCTCTATCACTGCCACTATCACGTCTGCATTAGCACCTGCATCAACGTCCCAAAGAAAAGCCTCAAGCAACCTCAATAGTCCCAAAACTGAGGAGCCAGACTGGACCCCGTCATACCTACTTTGCAATCCCTGCACGGGCCCCGGTGGATCCAAGGATCGCTGGCAAGGGGGTGTGCATTACTGATTGAGCAGATTAGTCAACAGCCAAAGCAGCATAGACGGGTCCATGTAATAATGTCCCTGCATAAATGTCCCCCGACAAAAAGTCGCCATTTTTTGCGCAGACATTATTACATTGAACATGTGGGGGACACCCCCAAAACCCCTGTTTTCTGCAACCCGTCCCCATACATAATGTCACCATATGTAATGTTGCCAATGGCTTTTCCCGGCGACATTATGTATGGGGACATTATGTATGGGGACATTATTACCTGATACCGTATAGAGAAGCCATTAATATGACAGTGCTGGTGGAAAGGAAAAGCTTTCATCAACATAAAGCGTACAGTGGCAGGTCCATGGGTAGGGCAGGCCTGGAAGCAGGGAAAACACTAATCATTCCAGAAGAACAACACCAGTAAGTGTTGTAGACCTTCCATGCCAACCAGGCCTCCACAGCCATAGAGTGACTGTGGGTAAGTGGCGACTGACTACCCGTGTCCACTGTGGGCAAGCACCACAGACACACAATGTGCCCAGCACGCAACCCAATGTTTAACAAGATCCTGATCCCTTCCCTGTGCCACCCTCGCCCCTTCCAACAATAACGGAGAATGGGTGCCTCAAGGTTAGTTGTGAAATTCTTCTGCCTACCCCCATTTCCAAACTGGTGCTCCGAAGAGGCAGTGAGGTGGCGTGTGTGTCAGATTCTAAAACACCCAAAAATCACATTCTAAAACACCCCAAAATAAATAATGAAATCAATTGAGCTAGGCTTCCATTAAAATTTGGCCACTATGATAGCCAGCCTGGAACTTTTATATTATGTTATGTTATGTTACTTGGCATTTATATAGCGCCTTATGTATCATTGGTATGATCTCAAAGCGCTGGTAGGTTGAAAACCCTCGGGAACCGCAGTTCGATGTGGTAGAGAAAGAAAGAGTGTTGTATGGTGCGTGGGTGCACCCGATATGTGTGCAGCTGGTGTGGTTGTTGCATGATAGCTGCTTCTTAGCGGTAGGTGTGGTGCTGAGGAAATCAGTTGGATGTGTTCAGTCTGGAGGGTGGACACCCAGACTGGGTTCTGGCTGCGTTAGGCCTGAGGAGACGCCTACGCTAGCCGGAATGGAATCAGGTATTGTTGAGACTGACACATTTTTCGTGGGAAAACAAGCACCTACCTGCCATCCTCCCTGTGTCGCCTCCTGTCTGCATGAACCTTCTCAATTTCGAAGACGGGAGTAAAATCGAATTGAATTTCACCCGCTGGAAGCTCAGGAGTGGTCCAAGGGCCGAACGCCTTTTCGTTCCACGCTGTTACTCCTTGTTCCACGGAGACCTACAGGAGACATCCCAATCACACTGCATAAGGTCGGGTTTAAAAGACATGTGGAAAGGGGTAGTACTCGGAATAGCTCTCCCTGACCTGTGTGCTGCCCGCCAGGGCCTGCAGCCTCGCGTGCAGCTGGGCCGTGGACTGCTGCAGCTGCAGGAGTTCCTTCTGGTGCCGGAGCAGCAGCTTTCGTTCCAGGTGAGCGGCTCTGTGGATGTTCTGCAGGTGGCTTATCTCGGTCTGCAAGGAGTCAAGCAGGCAGCCATGAAGTCAATGGGCCAAGTCCATTTCCACAAGCTCGCAAGTGACAAGAACACGACGGCCTGTTGTTTTCCCTTTGAATTCTGGGATATGTATTTTTTTAATGTTTCTGATTTTAAATGTAGGAAAAGGACATATCCCAGAATTTTTTTTAAAAAAACAGGAGTGGCTGCCCTTCTCAAACATGGCATGAGGAAACTTGAAATCTCTGTTATCTTAGACTTTTACTAAACATTTCGATAACAAATTCCTACTCTGTTGCTACCTCTCATTACACTTTCACAACTTTCATTTACAGGCCTTACTGCGATAACTCTCTACAATCAAGGGAGCTGTTGGCAGGTGTTGCACATCTGGAAATGCCATGCTGTTCAGGGGATAGGTTTAATTTTCACTTTAGGATTTTACCTTTAAAAACGCATCATACAGGCCAACCTTATCCATTCCATTCCATTCAGCAGGCACTGGTTCAGCCCTGGTGTTAACTTTGTATAGTGGGACTTGTAGTCCTGGATTTCCCCATTATAAAACAGTGACTACAGTTTGAGAGTGCAATGATAAAACCAGCACTTGACTAGTGTCTCCCGAATAGAATACATAATTCTGGACAGGGATGGACTGGGAACCAAAAGAGGCCTAGGAAATAATTTGCAAAGTGGCCCCATATTACACATTTTCAGCAAGCCCAACCCATTTCCTTTGAGAAAATCTGTAAACAAAAGAGGTTACCATTCAAAAGAGGCCCAGGGTGCGGAGGCCTACTGGGAAATCTCCAGAGTTCGCTATAGGCCAGTCCACCCTGCCGGGAAATCTCCAGAGTTTGCTCTAGGCCAGTCCACCCTGCTGGGAAATCTCGAGAGTTCGCTAAAGGCCAGTCCACCCACTCCACCCTGCTGGGAAATCTCCAGAGTTCGCTATAGGCCAGTCCACCCTGCATATTAAGATGTCATTTAAAAACCCCTAGGGTTGCCTATACAGCAGCCCATTTAATTCCAGATTAGGATCCCGGTGTTGTTAGTGAATATACTCTGCACAACTGTCTTCTGTTCAGTACCTCACAGTCGTGGAGTGAACCTTATTTTAATGATGGCACTGAAGTCCTTGGATTCCAGAAACGCTTAACGGGTGTAGGGTGGACAACCGTCCCGTAATTTGTGGGCCTGTCCCGATTTAAAGGACTGTGTCCCGCAACCCGCACGCAGGCTATCGGGGGACGAGAGAAAGTTCAGACTTTGCTGCTCTGCAGCAGGAACAGCTGTTTGAAGCCTTCCCGGGCGCTGGGCAGCACAGCAGTTCCCCATGCGGTCTCAGGCTGTAGCAGCAAGCATTACAAAGGGAGTGATTCGAGGCCCAGAGGCAGCAGTGTATGTGGCAGAGTATTGTTCTTTAAGAGGTGTGAATGTTAGGGGTTAAGACATAGGAGGGGTGCATAACGCTGCATGCTGGTTGAAATAATGACTCAAGCTGATGACAATAGATTGCCCTTTCTTTCACTGTCTTTTAGTCTTGATAGTGCTGTTTTAAAATCCAAGGGCATTTGTTTAGGCTCACATTAATTTGCATGCTATCACTGTAATCCTCCATTCAGGGTGAGGAAAACAAAGCTACATCTGTAGTAATTTTGCTCAGCATGGTACGAAAACCATTTTTTTTATTGTCAGGTGAGTTTAATGTGTAATATGTGCACTTTTGAAGGCATCTAAATAAATACTTTTTAATCTCTAATCCCAAACCATAAAACATATTTATATGAAATAAAACTGGAAAGATATATGGTCAAGTACTTAAATCGGAGATTGGGCCCAATCCCTAGTTCACCACTTAGTCATAGTGTGTGATCCTGGGCAAATCATTTATTCTCACTTTGTCTAGAAAGGATTCAGGTAGCATCTTTTGCAATTTAAAAAAGCCTCCCACATGGTGTACTACACCATAGAGTTGCTCCATATATAATAATAGTGCCGATTCATATATTGCCACAAAGATATTTGTTTCTGGGCTACTTTTACTGCCACTACCCATGAGACATTATGCTGCTGAGTACTGAATTATGATGACCCTTACAATTTTGTTTTCCTCCATCTCACTCTCTACTTGTGGTGTCCCAAGGTCTCTACCCTAGCGCCATGGCTCTTCAACATTTAGCTGGACCCTTTGGCCCACCTGAAGTCCACCTACTCCCCTTCCTCCTAGTGTTACGCTGACGACACACAACTCTCTTTCTGGCTGCCTTCCTCTAACTCTTCCTCCTCCTCTTCCTGCCTTATACGTGATTGCCTGACTGTTATTCAGGCTTGATGTTCTGCTAATGATCTCTGCCTCAATGCCAGCAAGACTGAGATCCTTCTCATTGGGATGCTTGCTCCCAGCTTCCCTTACCTCTCTGGGTGCCCTCACCTCACCCACTTGCGAGGCAAAAAAACATGGGATCATCTTTGACTCCTCTCTCCTTCTTTCCACACATCACAGACCTTGCCAGGAAGTCACATTTTCAGCTCCATCTCCTCAGGTCTATTCTATCTTTCCTCACCTTCCCCCAGAAGCTAATTGTCTCCAGAGCCATGGTTCTCTCCAGGCTCGACTACTGCAACAGCCTCTTCCTCTCTTCGCCTCCTCCAACTAATCCAGATTAGGGCTGCAAGTCTTATCCTTGGCCTCAAGCCCAGGGACTGCATCTCTCCATCCCTAAAGTCTCTACACTGGATACTGGTGACTCCAAGGATCAAATTCAAATCCCTCTGCATCATCCACAAGGCTGCCTGGGGCCTCTCTACATCCATCTTTCCATCCCTAAATACCTCCCAGCCAGAAAGCTTCGGTCCTCTGGTACCACCACTCTGCAGGTCAAACGTTTCTCCACGCAGAGAGTTGAAGGTAGATTCCTCTCCCCAGGTGGTGCCTCCCTCTCCCCATCAGACTTGAGCCGGATCCTCCAGAAACTTCTCAAGACCTTTTCTCTGCTGCCTTCGATCTGCTCCTCCCTTGTTAAGCTCTCCACCTGCCGCTACCACTGGGGCATGGTCTCTTCTGAATCATATAGGGACCAGACCACCCCCAACCAGTCCTTCCCAGCATCCTTCGTCAGCACTTGTCCTTGGGCTCCCTTTCCCAGACTATCCCTACCCAGTCCGCCTGCACACTACTCTTTTCCTCCCTCCCCCTTCATTCCCCTGGCACTTGCCACCTTGGCCTGTACATCAATTGCCCCCCACTCGCGAGGACCCCCTCTATTACATTTCTCCCACTTCTCCTTCTTGCATTTATCTCCTGAAGCACTTGCATAGTAGGATTGTCACAAGGCCAATATAACCGTCTTTTCTTTTCCCTGTTGCTGTTTTCTTTTCTTATGATATCCCCCGCCCCCTTCTTGTCTTGTGGCACTTGGAAACACAATGCAAAGGGTAAATGGGTGGGTCTTTATGTCATTTTGCCGCTCAGGGTCTGTAGAGAAAACTTAACAGGTCAGTTAGATGGATGCCTGTATGCATAGCGGTTCTACAGTTTTGCTTACGTGCTGTATATGTGTTAGAAGGCCATTTTCTACCAATGTCACCAACAAGTGGATACACGATCAGCGTGAACAATGCCATGCGATTCAGCACACACTACAGACTGCTTGTGAGGTGCACCCGCATCTAAAGTGTCCTGCAAACCCATTTTGCAAAATTGCCCACCTTAATCGGGTTAAGAATTTGCTGATGAGATGTGTGTGTGATCTTCAGGCCACTGGTTCAAATCCTGGCACGGCCAACTAAGCCTCTCATCCTACCGAGGTAGTTAAATAATTACTAACTTCTTTGGGTAATAATTCTACATAATAATGTTCTATGTATTGCGCGTTGATAAAAGTGTTGCATAATTACCAAATAATTATTGTTGGTCGAGTTATGGACTAACCGTCACGTATTTGTGGCGGTTCTTCTTTGCGGGATATTTGTGTGAGGTTCAGCAGCGTTGTTAAAATTGAGGATTTTTTCTCTTCTTTTTGGCGATAGAGACCTGTGCAAATGTAAGCGTAAACGCATTTGAGTAAAGAACCATGAGATAATCCAGTGTGTGGTGTGCGTAATATAGATGGTCCATATCATTATCGATTCTAGTCTCTTGCCAATTCACTCCTAGGGCAATAGGGATCTGTGTGATTATACGAAAAAAATCCAGAACTCGAAAATGTCGATTTTTGTCTCTGCACCTTTCACCGCAATTGTCTCGGGAGGATAGCTCAGGGCCAACGTGCTCACCTTGGAAGCAAGATGACACAGAGCAACACAGCTTCGATCCCCGGGTCTGCGCTTAGAAACCTCTGGGTATTAAGCGTGTTATAAATAACCTATCATATCATATCAGACCATGCAGCCCTCCCGTACTCCCCATATATTTTTTATTACCCCGACACATCCCCCACATATCATAGCGTGGATAGGGGCACTTCAAAATGTGGCATTTTTGTGTTCGGCATTTGTTGCAGCGAAATGATGGGGTAATACCGGATAATAGCAACCACAGGGATCATAAGTGATGTCGAGTGTGGTCGCGATGGTTCTACCGATGTCCAATTTCTCAACTCTTGGCCACGTCACCAAATTACGATGCAATTCAGTCACCAATGACCAATCTGGAAATTAAATGGGTGAAAGGCCATCCAAAAAGCACCACTCTGTTGATCCACACACAGTCTCCTGATCATACCTGTTCTTGCTGAAGTTGAGTCAGGATATCCTGCTGTTTCCTAACAATCTCCGGCACCTTTTCATAGTCTCCTCTGCGTTCAAATCGCCTGCACACCAAGAAGAGGGCATTAAAAAAGAAAAATGGATGCAAAACAAAGAATGTCAATTAACTTTTAAAGTGCCCATTGGAGAAAAATTGTGTCAAAGGCAAAACTAGTTTCTCTTTAAAGGCAGCAAGAATCATGATAGATGTGGAAAAGGAATCACAGGGGCCTTCTTATCAGAGATTACGTAGCAAACAACCAGTCATTGGACAATACATTTTTTAATTGATATTGATATTTTATTTCTATCGCGCTCATACATAAATGTTTAAATACATGCTGCCGTCTAATACCAAGAAAAGAGGTTGATGGTTTAATTCTGGATAAATCCCTCAAACAAGGCAAGAATGTCCTATTTCATCATTCACAATGGGTATTCATTGTTACTTGTTGTTAAAAGGAGTTAAAACAGTTGACTTCTTAAACTCAACTTGTCCACACAGACAATACTGAAGTAGAGAAGCAGTAATGTACTTTAAGCGCACGCGTATTTATAATAGGCGTGACCGAGTCTTGAATGGCATTACATTTGCTGTGTGGACAGCCTCTAGCCCAAGTAAGAAATGTGACTCTTCTAAACAAAATGACACGTGTCAAATAAGTGTACCCGCAAGCAGAAGAGAAACAAAAACCAAGACAAAGAAAACAACTGCAAAAAGTAAAAGCACTCCAAATCGAATGTGACAAGCATACAGGTTTAAGATTTCAGATACAATTCATTTTGTTTTTCAATAAGGTATTATTGTAAACAGTCCTTTTCTTTAGCTGCCAACAACAAGATATCTGATTAATACGAGATTTACAAACCATGAAATTGGTCTCATGGGCACTACGAATGTGCTAAACAACCTACATCATTGATGGCCAATTATAAGACCTGTTCTTAAAAGTGACCTGAAATAATTAACATGCAAATTCTAAATGTTTGTCAAATGTTAAGACTCCCTTTATCAGAACCTTTCCCAAAATCTCCTTAATTTAGAAGATTTTTAGAATACATTATTTACGCTGCCAGCACTCAGGATCAAGCCGTTCCCACATGTTTACGGAGTTTGAATGTTGTTCAGTGCCTCCTACAACTCGTTATCTGCAACATATGTGTTGTTGTGCCTTCAGGTCCTGGATGTACATCTCATTTGGGCCAATTAGACTTTCAATTGTTCTGATGATGAGAACTTGAATATCAATGAGTTCGAAAATAACACCTATTATTAATTCGCCTATAGGCAACTTAGTTTGTTGAATGATTTCATGATTACAATATAAATCCCCACTAATATCACCCGTATAATGATATGAACAGTCATTGCAATGTACTCAATATCAAGGAATGCAGAACATATTTATGGCCATTGTTCATTTGTCAAATCAACTCCCAATACCAGACATCATACTCTCCAATTAAATTTGCACAGTGGAAGACTTGGAATACACACACCAAACATAGCTTTACTTTGTGTAAATACATGTGATGTGTGGCAATTGTTATTTTTCAGTTAAAAACGTTAACACATGATTTGCAACATTTGATTCACAGGCGTTTTAGGGTGTTTAGGATTAAGAGATCGAAGGCTTCAATGGGGGCGTAGGAGGAACAGGGAGAAGGGGAGTTCTTTGCTGCTATGTTGTTGGGAGAAGAGTCGGAAGGGTCTACAGAGGACATGGTGGTGCATGACTCCTAAAAAGTAGAAAGGTAATACTTTTAGAGTGCAACTGTTTCCCTAATTAAGGCCTCTTGGTACTAAACCTTCGGAAACCTAGTATAACTCTAACTTGGAAAAATAGGGTATTGATTTCATTCTGAAGCAGATGTGCGAGGAGGTGGACTTAAAATCAAGGGGCCAAGAATTTCATTAGAGAACCGAAAGGTTGGGAAAATAAATTTTCCGCCGGTGCGTTCATATTTGATTTGTGGCATTTGAAGCACACGTTTATCTACTGATCATAGCGGGCGTGCTGAAACGCAGAGATGAAATCTATCTGGCATAAGAGAAGGAGTCTAATTATAGACAGCTGTGCCTAACACAAAGAGGGCCTTAAACTGAAACTTGGTGGTACAGGAAGCCAATGTAAGAAGCAAATGGCCATAAAATAAATCAAACTATCAAAAAAAAGATAGTTTGCAAACCATCTCCTTACAAAGACTAGTAGTAGAAAGGAAATGTTTCAAATTCTTCATGAATTACGTACAGTTCAGACTGTCACTGCACATATTATATCCTCTCAACTTCTTTGTGAAGAACTTGCTAATTCTTTTCAATCCAAGATGATGACTATCAGAGAACAACTGGTGAAGGCATCTCTAGCCTGCGATCCTGATGCTTCCTCCATGTTTTATCAGGGTTATCTGGTTCGGGGCAAAATCCTTGATACATTTACAGAGCTATCAGAGAAGACTGTACCCCATTTTATGGCTGAAAGAAGACCAACGGGATTGTCTCTTGACCCCCTGTACAGCCTATCTTTAGAGAAATGTTTGTGCATACATTTCCATGGATATCTGCAATATTATTAACCAATCTCTGCTCTCTGGTTATATACTGTTACGAATCCCGAGGCATTTTCACTGCTTTAGATGGGGAAGCCGGTTTCCATGAGGCTAGGGTGGTGAAGCCACTACCTGGTGGTCCCCCTGGGGGTGGGGGGTGGTACTCAGCAGGAGGATCTCATGGGGAGGGAGGACCCCATTGAGAGTAGTGACCACTTCAGGAGAACGCGGTTTCTCCTTGACCCTCCCACCTTCCCTCAAACCCCCTTCCATTCCCCATTACCTGTTACTTCCATGTGCTGACTAACATATCCCAATTGAGAACAACTGGGATGAAAGAGAGGACACAAGGAATGATGATCACTCGCCAGAACCAACACACACGTTCTAGTTTTCTGGACGTTCCTATTGGCCAGCTGTCATTTACAAATGAGGAGGGAAGAGAACAATGTCATCTTCAACCGTGATCCCGTCAGGACCGAGAACATGGCAAAGTCTGCACAGATCCGGAGTGCAGAATGGCAGACTGTCTCCTTGAGGGAAGCCCACTCACTGCAGGCCGGTGATGCAGAAGGCAGCCTGATGCGAGGCACCCGCCAGTAACCAAACCTGCAGTCGTGCAAACAGACCACTGGAAAGCTGCAGAGAAGGGATGCTGAATACCGGAGAAGGTCCTGAGAAGCCGGGAGAGCCGGCAAAGCTCTTGGGAGACACACAAACTGCTCGAGCGTGGTGGCCAAGACCCTACAGGTACAAGGGTGGCTTACCACAGTCCCGGGGAGACCCAGAGAGCACAAGAGGCCAGAAGCAAGGCAGAAGGGCAATATTCATCAGGGGAGAGTGACCAAGTGAAGGGGGTCTTGGACCCACATAAAGAAAGCATTCCCCTAAGAGTAACAAAGGGGAATAAAAACTGTAAAAATGTGAGAGGCACTCACAGACCTGGCAGGAGAGAAAATCAAGGCTGTGGATCGAAGGAAGATTAGGCCAAGAGAAAGTTGTGTATGATCAAGTGAAGGGGGTCTGGGACCCACACACGGAAAGGATACCCCGACCAGGTAGAGCGGGGAATACGAACTGTACGTATAGGAGTAACATTCACAGACCTTGGCAGGAGAGTAAACCAAGGCTGTGGAACTAAAAGAGAACAGATAAAAAGAAGATTGTGAACAACCATGTGAAGCCTGGGGAGGTATACCCAAAATTGTGAGTCAGAGGAATACAGAGCTGTGTGTACAAAAGAAACTCAGGGATCTTGGCAGGAGAGTAAACCAAGGCCTTGGGTGGAAGTGAATACAATACAGAGAAAGAGAACTGTGAATCCAGGAATGTTGAATACCCAACTTGGCAGGAGAGTGGGTCAAGAGGAGGGGTACTAGGAATAGGGCTTGGAACCCTCAAACTAGCTTGGCAAAGGTGACCAGGCCATTCTTTGTTGTTGCAGGACATGGGAGTCAGGTTCATCAAGTAAAGACAAAGATTTGTCTCAACTGTTAAAGACACAAATACTTGATGGAACATTTTGTTTTGAACTGTAGAGCAGAGCCGCAGATCATTTTAGATTAAGCTGGCAACAATCTGGGGGAAGGAAATCAACCCCTTGAGTCTTATGGAACGTTTGTTTGCTTTTCTACATGTTTTGGAACCTTTGTTTGGATTGCAAAGCTGGGTTTAAGGTCGGCAGTCAAAAAACATTTCCCTTGTCACATTATATTAGGTTTAGCTTGTGAAGGATAGGTTAGGATTTGGAGACAGGACGGCAAACTTTACTTTGGACATTCGGACACAGAAAATGTCATTAGTTAGTTTTGTTGAGGCAGGGAAACCCTTCTTAGCAGTAGGGCTAGTTAGGATTTCCTCCAACCCCACCATTTTTGTTGTTAATAAAAGTATTTATTTTGTATTTTATTGTGTATTATATAGCGCTTTAACCCAAAGTGCTGCACAAATAAAAACAAAGCACGGTACAACAGTAATAGTAAGTAAACGTCAAAACGTCAATACTGGTAGCAGACAATCAGGGACAATGTAGGAGATGAGATTTCAAAGAAGAACTGAAAATAGAATGAACAGTGATAGAATGAATAGCCACTGGAAGGGCATTCCAATGTAGAGGGGCAAGAAGCTGAAAGGGCTGGAAGCGGGATTGGGCACATGGTAGACATGGAACATTCAATCTGAAGAGACAGGAAGAACGTAAGGGGCGAGATTGTCATGACTCGAGGTTCGCGTGAAGTATGAATACCTCCGTCTCTAAGCAACCAACAGTGAGACACAAAACACTCGCTGTTCGAGGATTAGGGCCACAGGTGGCAGGAACAGGAACTCCAGATCCTCAGAGTGGCTGCTGTAAAGAAATTGGCAGGTTAGGTGAGTATGAACAGACTTTATGCAGTGGATATAGTGATAGAGTACAGATAATGGCACCTACCATGAGATGGTAATGCAGATGGATGGAGCGGGAGGAATCTGGAGTGTGGCAGGATGTTCAAGGATAACAAGCCTGTTCCCTCAGTGAGCTAAAGGCAGCAAAGAGCAGAGCAATATAACAGGAGGTATGGGTAATACTGAATTAACACACTGGGAGCACCTGAAGAAGGACAAGGTTGCTGAATGGAGTGTCCAGAACTGTTCATGATTCACAGAAGCAACAAATGCCAAAGGAGGATCCAAATCAGTCCGTGAAAACAATGGAGTAAGATCTGATGTCCAGATATACAAGAAATCCGTAGCAAGAGCAAAATCAGTCTGTGGTATAAATCCGAGGTCAAATGAGGGAGTTTAGCATAAGCATGAAGCGTAGCACATAAGGAAGTGGCAGAAGGAATCCAGGAAACGTTGTCCGAGGTCAGAAATTCGAGAAAGCAGGATCCAAGTAACACGAACGCCAAACGCTGATTCGAAACAGCTGAGAAGTGCTGAACAACAGAAACCACCGTTGTTTTAAGGCGTTATTGCAGCACCGTTGCTATGACTCCTGCGCGTCACGTGTCGGGTTCCGTGAATGGTCGATGGGCGTGGCTGGGTCCGAAACGTCATGTCCCGTGTTTGTGAGGACAAGCATTTCCTTCTTTTGCATAGCGTTGCCAAGGAAGCGCGTTTGTTTGTTATACTTGCTCGTGCGCAAACACGCCATTGGAGTTCACATTTCCATTTGGAATACACTCAATGTTGTCCTCTCCAGTGTCCCAGTGTACCAGGTGTCAGATGCTGTTGCTGGGTAACAGATTTTTTTGTACCTAATTGAGGTCTGTGGTTTAGCGAGGGACCCGGGTTGTGTACATGCTTGTGTGTGTACGACAGATGGACTGTAGAAGAATAGAAGTGAAGCAAGATAGTCAGGTGCAAGCTGGTAAAGTCATTTGAAGACTAAGCAAAGGAAAATAAATTTGAGTTGAGAATTAACAGTTAGCCAGTCACGTGAGGCAAGTGAAGAGAAAATGGAGTTGTGATACGAAAGAAGACAAAGCAGACAAACAGAAGAATTATAGATTGATTTCAAGGGAGCAAGACGAGGACACCGGAGACTGAAAAGAGTGTTAGAGCAGTAGAAAAGTCGTGAAAAAATTAAGGAAGAGATATGAAGTTTGGTAGCTTGAATAGGGAGAAAAGGGCAGACTTTACGGATATTATATAGATGAAAATGACAGGAACAAGAGGTAAGAGAGCTATGGTGAACAAAAGAAAGATTAGAGTCAAGGTAAAGGCCAAGATTCCGAGCTGTGGGAGAAATAGTAAGACTAGCGGGTGGAAAAGATATGAATGGAGGTGGTGGGTGAGGAGGAATTGTGTTAGCAGGGAAGAATAGCACCTCAGTCTTCTCTGCATTTAAGGTGAGGAAGTGGGAAGCCATCCAAGATTTGATAGCAGAAAGACAGGCTGTAAGAGTGTGGTGGATTTCTGGAGTGAAAGACAAGAAGGATAGGAAAGGTTGTGTGTCATCAGCGTAAAAAGGGATGAGAGAGACCGAAAGCAGAGATTATAGCTGAGAGTTCATAAGTGTAAAGAGAAAAGAGAAAGGGGCCCAAGACCGATCCTTGGGAACACTGTGCTCAAGGGGGAAGGGTAAAGAGCTCTGACCAGCTCAGGAGACGGAAAAAGTTCGATTAGAAAGATAGGAGGAGAACCAGGAAAGAACAGAACCCCTAAGAACAAAAGAGGAGAGAGATTCCAAGAGCAAGGAATGATCCACGGTGTCAAAAGCAGCAGGTAACTCAAGCAAGATAAGCAAAGAGGAGTGTTTAGAATATCGGGCTGAGAGAAGGGAGTTAAGTACACAGATCAGGGCAGTCTCAGTGGAGTGACAAGGACGGAAAACCAGACTGAAAATGAGGAAAAAGAGATTGATCAGTGACAAAGGATATCTGAGAATAGACAAGACGTTCTAGAAGTTTAGAAAAGTAGGGTAAGAGGGAGATAGGCCAGAAAGTAGAAAAAATGTGAGAGTTGGTAGTGGGCTTTTTCAGGATAGGGATTATCTTTGCATGTTTAAAAGCTGTGGGAAAGACAGAAGTACTGAGAATGATATTGAAAAAAGAAACAAGATAAGGAATAAGAAGGGTATAAACCTTAGGAATGAGAGCAGATGGAATCAGGTCAGTAGGAGTAGCGGTGGGAAGTCAACATGGCACCTTTGTGTCCGTCTCTTTCTCCTAGACCCTCACAATACCTCCATCCTGGAAGACGGCAGAAGTGGTTCTTTATTCAAAAAAGCTTCTTTACATCCCTCCTGTCCTGAAAATGATCACCCTATTCCCAAATTGCGTTACATTGCTAAGCTGCTGTTGGGTGAAGTGATCCGTCGAGTCCAGATTTTCACAGAGGAAAACAAATGGCTTCATGATGCCCAAGCAGGCTTTTGCCTGCTCATAACACACAATCAGTAGTGACCGAGTGTCTCGATGACTTCAAAAGATGGATTGTCTCTGATGGTACCGGAATTTTGATCTTACTGGACCTGTTCATAGTGTTTGATACAGTGGACCATGGCATTCATAATTTCAGGTCGCCTATATAATATGGGCCTGAGAGGAATCCCTTGGACGTGGGTGAAATCTTTCCTGAACGAGACAACCCATTTGATCTTGCTGTCCAACCTTTCAATCTCCCCTACAATCCATCACCTGTGGTGTCGCGTAGGGCTCATCTTTGAGCCTGCTTCTTTTTAATCCTTATATGAAGCCTTTTGCAGATTTTATCTGCTCCGCCGGGCTGCAATTTTATATGTACATTGATGACACTCAACTGGTTCTCTATCTAGATAGTATCAACCTAGTCCTAGTGGAAGATATTAATGCCTTTATTGAATAAATTGGAACTTGCATGTCACTACACAGACTATTACTTCCCTCACATAAAACTGTGATTCTACTTTGTAAACTCAAGCCTCCACGGTCCTTGTAGTATCTACCTCCACAACATTGGGAGAACTGGATGTGCTTAATGTCTGCCCTGTATCATTTGGCACTTTTCCTACCCCAGCTCCATCTGTTCGGAACCTTGGGGTTTGGTTCATCTCCGACCTCTTCTTTTCAACCCAGATTAATAAAATCATGAGCAGTTGCTTCTTTCAGTTAAAATCCCTGCAATGTTTCCTTGATTATTTTAGTTTTCCCGCACGGATTGAGTTGATGAACGCTTTCATTTCAAGTCCTCTTGACTACTGTAATTTTGTTTATCTGGAACTTCAAAACAAAAAAAACGATTTGTAAGCTCCTCATTCAGAAAGCAGCTCCACGCCTTCTTTCCTATCTAAATATCGGGTCCATATCTCTTCAGTCCTCAGAGACCTGCATTGGTTGCAAGTGGCAAGTAGGATTGATTTTAAGACATTATGTACGGTACACAAAGCCCTCCATCACAATGGACCAGCTTTTATTTCACAATCGCCCAACACACCTAACATGCAATATCCGAGGCAGACATCTTAGTTTGTCCACTGCCAATCTACTGGTAGTGCCGAAGATCAAATATCAGCAATGGGGCAGTACATCTTTTGGCTTTCTGGCTACCAGGCTATGAAACAACCTGCCACCCTGCCTAAGGGTGATGCAAAACTGCATTGAGTTACAATGCAAGCTGAACCCACTGCTATTCCCTAGATAAGGGCCTGATCCCTGGCCTTGACTGGGGTTACTAGAAAAAGAGGAAATGGAGTCAAAAAGGCTACCCTGACCCAAGACGGGAAAGGAGGTCACAAGATTTGCAGCGAAGCTAGGTAATGGCTAGCTTATTAAGACAAACACCCTTAAAGACGGCGAGAGTATCAAGAAAAAACAAGTTTATTTAACACTAACACGATAAACATATTTTCAGAAAACGAGACATATTTTCAAAAAGGGTGCTATTGCATTCAGGATGTGCAACCGTGAGCACATAAATATCTGCTATTTCGTGGGTTAGTAGGCAGAGTGAAAACTTAGTACATGTATTGCTTGGAATCACAATACGATCGTTTTGTCGACACAAAGACTGGTGTTTCTGGTTCGGTGTATTCATTGGTGTTGTTGCAGTGGCTGTACCAGGTGGAGCCGCGCTGCTTGGATGTACCGAACGGTCTTCAGGACTTGTACGTTGTGGTTGGAGTCATGATGGTGAAGTGTGTCCATCGTGGTCGGATAATTATACGTCTGGGTTGAGGTCCAAATTAATTGGCAGGCATCTGCGGTAACGTCAGATGTCAGGAGATGTATTGCTTGGAATCACAATACGATCGTTTTGTCGACACAAAGACTGGTGTTTCTGGTTCGGTGTATTCATTGGTGTTGTTGCAGTGGCTGTACCAGGTGGAGCCGCGCTGCTTGGATGTACCGAACGGTCTTCAGGACTTATACGTTGTGGTTGGAGTCATGATGGTGAAGTGTGTCCATTGTGGTCGGATAATTATACGTCTGGGTTGAGGTCCAAATTAATTGGCAGGCATCTGCGGTAACGTCAGATGTCAGGAGCTGGTGATAGTCAACTGTGGAGCTGTGTTGCCTCCTGCGCTTGGTCCAGTTGTTCTGTGGGTAATGAGCTGTGCTCCTCCGGAAAACGACTCCACCTGGTACAGCCACTGCAACAACACCAATGAATACACCGAACCAGAAACACCAGTCTTTGTGTCGACAAAACGATCGTATTGTGATTCCAAGCAATACATCTCCTGACATCTGACGTTACCGCAGATGCCTGCCAATTAATTTGGACCTCAACCCAGACGTATAATTATCCGACCACGATGGACACACTTCACCATCATGACTCCAACCACAACGTATAAGTCCTGAAGACCGTTCGGTACATCCAAGCAGCGCGGCTCCACCTGGTACAGCCACTGCAACAACACCAATGAATACACCGAACCAGAAACACCAGTCTTTGTGTCGACAAAACGATCGTATTGTGATTCCAAGCAATACATGTACTAAGTTTTCACTCTGCCTACTAACCCACGAAATAGCAGATATTTATGTGCTCACGGTTGCACATCCTGAATGCAATAGCACCCTTTTTGAAAATATGTCTCGTTTTCTGAAAATATGTTTATCGTGTTAGTGTTAAATAAACTTGTTTTTTCTTGATACTCTCGCCGTCTTTAAGGGTGTTTGTCTTAATAAGCTAGCCATTACCAAGCTTCGCTGCAAATCTTGTGACCTCCTTTCCCGTCTTGGGTCAGGGTAGCCTTTTTGACTCCATTTCCTCTTTTTCTAGTATACCCACCCTCAGGAGTCAGGCCCCCTTCACAAAAAAGAGGGTTCCGCCCAATTTTTCTCTCATCTTGACTGGGGTTAGCCAGCTGGTGCTGTTGATGCTGTTAGCACCTCAGTGCCTCCTCTGAGGGGTGAGTTGCACTTACAAATCCTATACCATACCTACCATACCAACATAGTTGATGTGGCTCATCGCTGAATGAGCAACATGTTTGCTGCCACAGGTGTGCTCTTTGAAGCTATCTTTCATGGAGCTGAATGGTCATCAATGAGACATATACCAGAAGGTAGGGTTTCAATTTGAATTTGTAGTGGATGGAAAAATAAAAGGTTTACACATTGAACAAAATAGGAGGACAGCTTCTGCTTAAGCAGACCGAGACAAGGTTCCTGGGGTTTCAAGAGCAATCCTTAGGACGTTTTCAGACACTCAGAGGCTGGGGTGCTTGAGTGCCCTGCACTTCTTTGAAGGTGTCCGATTACCATTGATTCTTCTTTTTCAACTTCATGGTAGGATCTTGTTCCAAGGGTCTCATGTTGCCACCAGATCTGGATGATCACTGAGAAGAGGCTGAAGGTCACCAAACTTCGGCCCAAAAGCTTCCTGCTGGAATTTGGCTGACTACCGGAGTTGGAGGGAGCTGTTTGTAGCTCTGGTCCAGTGGGCCTTTTACTGACACCCAGCTCCCCTGCTGTCTACTCTCCACACACCAGCCATGTTCCTCAGAGACCCTCTTCTACTCCCTTATCTCCAATGCTGCTATAATGAGCCTCACTCTGGAGCTGGCTACTTTGCAGGTATTCATGATTTATGAGTCACCGCAGGATTCTCTGTGAACAGGACGCATGGACCACAGCCCAGTAAGTCCCAGTCTGGATTACATTTCCCTGAGGTGCGCTGATACGAGGTCTCCCGGCTACTTAGTATTAGGCCTGCATATCTCTAGATCCCTGTGAGGGACAGAGCTCGTTGATGTCACTCAGTGACAAGTCACCTGCATATCTCTAGATCCCTGTGAGGGACAGAGCTTGTTGATGTCACTCAGTGACAAGTCACCTGCATATCTCTAGATCCCTGTGAGGGACAGAGCTCGTTGATGTCACTCAGTGACAAGTCACCTGCGTATCTGTAGATCCCTGTGAGGGACAGAGCTCATTGATGTCACTCAGTGACAAGTCACCTGCGTATCTCTAGATCCCTCTCAGGGGCAGAGCTTGTTGATGTCACTCAGTGACAAGTCACCTGCATATCTCTAGATCCCTCTGAGGGGCAGAGCTCGTTGATGTCACTCAGTGACAAGTCACCTGCGTATCTGTAGATCCCTGTGAGGGACAGAGCTCATTGATGTCACTCAGTGACAAGTCACCTGCGTATCTCTAGAGCCCTCTCAGGGGCAGAGCTTGTTGATGTCACTCAGTGACAAGTCACCTGCATATCTCTAGATCCCTCTCAGGGGCAGAGCTCGTTGATGTCACTCAGTGACAAGTCACCTGCGTATCTCTAGATCCCTCTCAGGGGCAGAGCTCGTTGATGTCACTCAGTGACAAGTCACCTGCGTATCTCTAGATCCCTCTCAGGGGCAGAGCTTGTTGATGTCACTCAGTGACAAGTCACCTGCATATCTCTAGATCCCTCTGAGGGGCAGAGCTTGTTGATGTCACTCAGTGACAAGTCCCTGCCATGCACCTGGGGAAGGGTGGTGTAGACGGATGTGTGTGATTTCCACTTCACCTAAAGGTGAAACCTTCGAATTTATATTCTTCAAATATATTTTTTATTATGCAGGGGGAGCCCTGCCAACCCCCTCCCCCTATCTTATCCTACCCCCTTGCCCACCCCATCTATGTTTCAAAATGTACCTACTTACCTTACCAATTTGACGATTTAAAAAAAAAAAAAGATTTCTGATTCGGTGAAATTGGATTCAGTGAAATCTACAGAATCAGATGCAGACAAGGGCATCCTACTCACACAGACCCCACGTCCAGCATCACTGAGCGAGAGGGGGTGCCTGGCCCCCATGATCACCCAATCCTTTAGCCTTGTAGCCGGGCAGGGAACTTTGCAAACACACCCAATCAGGATCCATTGAGATAAACCAACCCGGGCATCGCTGTGGCAAAGGTGGTTGCAGTATGAGGGGGTTCGCCCAGCTATCTAAAGAAATGTCTAGGGGTTCTCGGATGGGCGACCCTGGTAATTTATGCATCAAACCATATTATTTCATAAAGGATTATTCCCAAGTACCTGACCTCACCACTAACAGGTGTGGGTGGACCCAATCAAAAAGCTCAATAGGCAAGTATCTTGGATGGATTACTGGTGTCCAAGCACAATTACCTCATTATTGTGTTGTGCTTGACATGCATTGCAGCCATGCATAGTTTAATGTGATGCAGACATTTCAAACTGCATTTATGGAAGTTTTTGTAATTTTTTTTACAGCATTTTTTTTTTAAAATAACAGTTTCATTTCCTTGAAAAAAATGTTTTGAAACAAAAACAGTGTTTTGTTTGATCATCACTCTGCCACAGATGGTTTTACACAAAACCTTAAAAAGTTGCGATTGTTCACTTGGTAGATTTATTGTCTAAAATATATTCCTTTTGTAGAACAAATCACCATGCATTCTCTTTTTGCAGGAGATTTCTCACCATTGTAACATGCAGCAAAGATGTTTAAAAACTCAGAAAGGGTTACATGTCTTTATAGCGAAGTAATTTATAACGAATGCCCATATATCCAATCTTTTATCTTGAAAACCTTTATAGTGAATGCATTTTTTTTGGATGGGTTCCCCCGCCAAACCCCATTTTTTCTCACCCCTAGAGCCTCATCCCGACCGTTTCCCAAAAATATTTAACCCTTTACCCCACCCTAAATACATTCACTATAAAGGTTTTCAAGATAAAATATTCGATATATGGGCATTCAATATAAAGGATTCGATATAAACACTGTATACCCTCAGAAAGTTAATGACATTTCCGAGTTTTCAATAATTGAGAATTTGGCCAGCTGATCAAACTCCACATCCGTTCGCTGCTCATGCACTGCTTGGCCTCAGCTACACATATTCGGCTAAGTTAGAATAGAGAGTGCCTGTAAAGCAGGCCTCCGTGGGAGCCCATATTGCTGTCTGTCAGTGAAGGCGACTCACGTTCTCTGGTGCTCCAGCCAGGCCAGCTCAGCCTTGGTCTTCTCCTTGAGGGCTTCTTCCCGGAGGCGGAGGAGGGCCGTCTGGTGCCGGGCCCTCAACTCTTCATCCCTCAGGCATTGCTGGGCCATCTCCAGCGTGAAGCGGCTGAACATGGGCGGGCCTCCGTAGTACTGGCAGATCTCGCTCCACTGGAAGTAAAGCACATGGTATGTATCAAGACATTGCCATTGCCAAGAAAGACAGCTGGCTGAGAATCTCCCTGCACTGTCTACAGACATGTGCCACCCCTCCTGACCAGCGTGTGGATGCATTTAGGACATGCTAGGGTCCTCAATAAACCAAGGGTTTAATAAAACAAACAAACGTGTGCCCTATAGGGCCTGGTGCTGCACTACCCACGTTAGTCCGCTACAAATCTTCTCTTGTACTTACAAGTGTAAGTTCACTGTCAGTTCGTTTTTCGGTAGTTGTTTAGTTTGTTTAGTTTCAGTTTCTTTAAAATGTCTCTTATGTTTATTTTTAGTTTCACTGATGTTTACATTTAATCTGGGGTTGGGGTTTAGATTTATCTTTCAACTCCATTTCTTTTTGTATTTTATGCTAAATACCTTTGGGTGTACAAGCATGCAAGCATCTATATAGTTTTGTTGAAACAATGAGACAAAGGTTGGCCTAATTTTGTTCTATAGTTGAAAAGCAGGAGTTTTAAGGAGATTTATGTTTTAAGGAGATTTATGTTAATGAGTAATGTGTTGAATGCACTGAGGCTTGCAATAAGTGCCTTCCAGAAGCATGGGACCTCATTCCAGACGCAGTGGTAATGATACTGCCGGTGGTAAGTAGAAAATATTGCACTTGGTAGATTCACCCAAATTCCAGGAGGGTTCAATAACGCCAGACTGGAAAAAACACTCTGCTGGTTTACTGCAGAATCAGCGCTGATTTATTGCAGGCGGGAACATTACTGCCCATGGTAAAACAGTACAAGCAACAATCCAATCAGAGAAAAGGACGTCCAAAAGTGGTGGTAATTACCACCGAAGTTAAGGTCAGCTTTGAGATGGTCTTAAAAAAAAGTCTTACCAGTTACAAGATGATGCAACACAAATTCTGGGCCATGTGACATAACATACATGTAATCATGGCTAACGTTTTTTCCTCTAGGGAGCCTACACCAGCCGGTGGGTTCAACAATGATTTCTGCTGGTGTGATTTGATCACGGATTTAATGATATGATATGGCATTTATAACGCGCCTGTACACAAGTGTTTCTAGGCGCATGGAGGGGAGAGGGGAGAAGTGCAAAAGGAGGAAGGGGCATGGAGAAGTGCAAAATGGAGGGGAGCGGGAGAAGTGCAGTTAACAGAGTGCAGCCAACGGGCGGCTAAATGCCAGTAATCAGAGGGTGCAGCCATCGGGTGGCTAATAAGTGTAGAGAGAGGTTGGACTGTACGGTTACAGATACAGACCACACGTGCTATGGGGGCCAAGCAGCAGTGCGGGTGCAACTGAACAGGCAGGGACCTGGACCCAAATTCAGAGGGTGGCCAGGTGACTAGGTGCGTGGATCAGACGTGTTATCAGCAGGGGAGAGGTAGAGAGAAAGCTGAAGCGAAGAGGTAGGTATTGAGTTGCTTCCAGAACAGAAGATGGTTCTGCTCAAGATTGAGAGAGGTAGGGAGGCTGTTCCAGAGGGAGGCCACAGCCAAAGAAAGAGATCTGCCCCCAACTCTCTGCTTGGAAAATCGACTGACCCTCAGAAAGTTGGAGGTGGATGAGCAGAGAGCGTGAGAAGGGAGATACTTAGTAAGAGAGAGTTGGAGGTGGGCTGGAAAATGGCGTGAAACAGGACAAGCAAAGAAATGTATGATCAACACAAACGTGTCCATGTTTAATCACATGAACTATTGAGCATTAAAACCATTGTGAGGAATTGCTCAGTAGGTGCTATTAAATGCCTCTGGTCTATGGGTTAATCCTTTGCGTTCAAACTCTGGTGATCATTCCTTTACTTAACAAAGAAAGTAATTAATGTATCTCCCCCCACCACTGCCCCCCAGGGGTTGACTGGCCTATAAGTAACTTTTCCCGGTGGGCCTCTGCACACTGGGCCTCTTTTGTGTGGTATTTCCAAATGTTCCCATAGGAAAAGGGTTGGCATTACTGAAAATGTGTCATATGGGGCCACTTTAAGCATTCTTTATAGGGCCTCTTTTGGTTCCCAGTCTACCCCTTCTGCCCGCCGCATACCTCTTCCTACAGCTTTGTTGCCATTAAAGCCCTGTACCCCTTCTCCCAATCTCCACATCTGCATCTTTTACCCATTCCACTTCCTATTCACTTCCCTCTGTCCATTTCTTTCCCACCTGCTGTCCTCCCTTCTCTTCTATCCCAGTCTTTCCTTCCATCCATCCTTACCCCATTTCCCCTCTCATAGCTCTACTTATGTAGCCCGGGCCCCTCTTTTTCCTATCTTTACTTTCATTCTCCCGTGCCACTTTCCCCTGAAATTTACTTACAACATCTGTATCCTTCTTATCACATACCCACATATTTCATTTGATTCCTTCCACTGTACCCTGTCTCCCACTCTTCCAATATGGATCCCCATTCCTTGCCGTCTTCTTCTTTCCACTGGCCACATTTTTTTATTTTGTTCCAGTCGTTCGCACCCTCATCCTACTCTACCCAGTATTTCCAAACATTCAGAAATGAGCACTGGCAAAGCCAAAACCCTTTGCTTTTGTGTAAGCAAGGGATAGGCATTTGTCAGGCACTGCCAAAATGGTACTACATGGCCATAAGATGGCAACAGCTGGAAAATGGTGCTAGTACCTTGGCATATGATGCCAGTGGCTGGCAAATGCCTATCTAATAGCAAGACACAAGCTAAAACTGTTGGCTTCGTCGGTGCCTGATTTAACAGGACTTCAGTGCAAGAAAGAGATTTGAGGATGCACAAATTGCATATAAATCAAGTGGCATAATGCACACTTGATTAAGACATTTTTATTACACTAGTAGTTCCTTTACAGCAGCAATTACGCCATTAACTCTAAGGAGACACCTTAGAAATAACAATGGCAGGCCCTATACAGCACACAGTGAGATGTTATTGCATAATAGAGCTATCTCAAAGAGATCCCAGGAGGGAGTTGTATTGGGCAGTAAGTGACAAATAATGGGTTTGGATTGCCATAGGTATTAGCATGGCAATGGGTAGTCAGTGGGCGGGTAAATAAAGGCCACAGGATGCGTGTCCTTTCTCACATTCCAACTCCCTCCTAACTGTAGCCAAAGTTTTGGTTGATAGATGGTGCTAGCTCCACCTAAGAGCCAAAACTAAAAATAGGAAAGAAGTATGTTGCTTCTATACAAAACATAACTAAACAGCTATCTGCCATGTGAATTCCTCGGTTTCCTGGCTGTCTCTTCTCCTTTTGGCGTGCTCTGATGCAGGCCTACACAAGCAATGTCACTATACCTCAAGGATGCGTGAAATACACTCTAGCTCCATGACATGATGGAACTCTTAATGCTTTTCATTTCAATTCCGAAAAGCATTGCTTCCCTTGCCCTTAAACACCTGAAACTATATGGCAAGTCAAAGCATGCGAACGAATGGGAGGTTAAGAAGCAAGAGGCACCCATCCTGGGACCCATGCTCACCACACTGCCCCCATCTGCGTCTTCTTGATCGACAGGCACATCAAGCAGGAATCTGTGCATGCAATGCACGTGGCACAGTTAAAGGCATGCTTTACACGAGTGGCTATGCCCCCTTCGCTGCTCCCACCCAGGAGCTCATATTAACTTCACAAGGCAGCGCACTTCTATGGCGCGCAGTGCAGCATGGCTGCTCAATATGAGGCCTTGCAGATGTTTCGGACTACAACTGCCATGCTTCTTCGCCGCTTACTATACTGGTGAGGGATCCTGGGAATTGAAGTCCCAGTCTTCTGGAGGGCCACATACTAAGCAACCATGTATTTGACTTATTATTATTAAACACAATATAAACAATGCAATACTGTACTTTGCTGGTGGAATCCGTAGCTGGTTCGCTGCTCTCTCCGGAATCTTCCATCACACATCTTTCACTTCCTAGGTCATCAGGTGGAGGAAATGCAAAGAATGATTAGTGCTTGTGCTATACAGCACTGGTTGCTCAAGGATTACATCAGTAGTAGGGAAAGCAATCTGGGGCCAGATTACAGACACTTTGCACGGTGCAAGTTCAGTTTTGCACTGCACTAGAGCAGAAATTGCTCTGGTCAGGGCTTTAAGTGGGGTAAGAAATCGAGAGGGGCGTGGCTTCTGGGAGGAGCGTGGCCTAAAAAGCACGCAAATCGTAAGGTCTGCACACAAATATATATACATGTTATATATCTGTGTGCGTACCTTACTATGGTTTGTGTACTTTGCAGGCCATCTTTTCTAAACATAGAAATATGTTACATATTTCTATGTTTAGAAAAGATGGCCTGCAAAGTACACAACCATAGTAAGGTACGCACACAGATATATAACATGTATATATATTTGTGTGCGCACCTTACGGTTTGCCTAGTTTTCAGGTTTATAAAAGATGGCTTTGAAAGTACACAATTACAAGCTGTCTTTTATAAAGCTTTGACTACGGACAGATAGCTTGAAATGTGTACTTTCAAAGCCATCTTTTATAAACCTCGAAATATGTCGAGGAATCCCCAGGTTCGCCGAGGGTTAAAGACGCCTCGCCGACCTGGGGAAACAAAGGAACAGTAACTGCCTCTGATGACCCCTCGCACGAGGGGTCACCAGAGGCAGTTACTATGACTGACAGAAGTGGCAGCCAGGCACAGCATCGCTGTGGTTGGCTGCCACTTCTGTCAGCTCGCCTGACTTCATGGCAGGCGCATGCATCCAGCCAATGTTGCGTGCGGCGGGACTGGGGGCCCAGGCAGGGCCCCGGCTCGGCCCTGCTTTTTGGAGACTGCCGGGGCCTGGCCCCGGCAGGCCCCGGCCCACTTAAAGCACTGGCTCTGGTGTAAAAAACAGATGATTTCAATGCATTTATGCACCCGGGCAAGGTTTGTGCCAGTGCCAATACCATTGCAAAGTAGCACTGGGGCAAATGTTGGCCCTGTGAAAATATGCATTGAAAGAATAGGTGTTTGCTCAAGTGCAGACGTTTCCCTTGTTCTAATACCGTGCAAAAGTGCACTTGCACTGGTGCACATTTTCTGTATTCTGGCCGTTGCTGGAGAAGTCATCCTCCAATCAGATCTCCGTTAAACAATGGGGCAAACACATGCAAATGTAAAGAACTCTCAATAGCACTCATTCTTCAATAACCTTAAATTGCAGTACAAGGCGCGCATGCAGGGGGCATAGGGGAGATAAAGGACAGCGTGAAAATGTTATGCTAATATTTTGCAGCACATGCAAATGGAATTATTTCTGGGGCACTCCGTTCATTAATCTATCCACAGTTAAGGGGCCAATGTTGAAAGGCCATAATCTGGAAAAGGGGGTTTACCAAATCCACATATGGCATTGCATCAAATAAACAGTTTAATTGATACACTCAGGGGATTACCATGAATGCCCAGTGGATGGCATTTCAAAGTAATCGCCAGCACCAACAGGGACTGGGGTTTAAGAGCTTATCCTCTCATTTGCATGGATATGGCCAGCCCTGAACCCGGCTACTGAAAGTCAGCATCAACACAAACACATACTGCATGAGCACCTTAGAGGAAGAGAACACAAGTTGCACTCATGGCACTTTTAACACTTCAAGACCACAGCAACAAACAACACAAGGGCAATTAACAAGAATAATAAGTACATAAGACACACATATCCAGAAGGTGAGGAGACTTAGTAAGAGCAATAACGATGATTCATCAAGGCTAGAACAATGCCAATACTTTGACAAGGAAGTAGATACAATATATAACAGTGCAGGGTGCATCGTGTGCGAATACACACGCCTGCACAATGGCAATTCCATTCGCAGGGATGCAGGGCGCATCATGAGTGAATACACACGCCTGCAAAATGGCAATTCCATTCACACGTATCTGCAAAATGGCAATTCCATTCACAGGTATGCAGGGTGCATCGTGTGCAAATAAACACGCCTTCAAATGGCAATTCCATTCGCATCTATGCAGGGTGAATTGTGTGCGACTAAACATGCCTGCAAAATGGCAATTCCATTCGCAGGTATGCAGGGTGCATCGTGTGCAAATAAACACGCCTTCAAATGGCAATTCCATTCGCATCTATGCAGGGTGAATTGTGTGCGAATAAACACGCATGCAAAATGGAAATTCCATTCGCAGGTTTGCAGGGTGCATCGTGTGCGAATAAACACGCCTGCAAAATGGCAATTCCATTCACAGGTATGCAGGGTGCATGATGTGTGAATAAACACGCCTGCAAATGGCAATTCCATTCGCAGGTTTGCAGCGTGCATCGTGTGCGAATAAACACGCCTGCAAAATGGCAATTCCATTCACAGGTATGCAGGGTGCATGATGTGTGAATAAACACGCCTGCAAATGGCAATTCCATTCACAGGTACGCAGCGTGCATCGTGTGCGAATAAACACGCCTGCAAAATGGCAATTCCATTCGCAGGTTTGCAGGGTGCATCGCGTGCAAATAAACACGCCTGCAAAATGGCAATTCCATTCGCAGGTTTGCAGGGTGCATTGTGTGCGAATAAACACACCTGCAAAATGGCAATTCCATTCTCAGGTATGCAGGGTGCATGATGTGTGAGTAAAACGCCTGCCATTCAAACTACACATTCACAAACAATAGGATGCAAGGTTCTACAATCAAATACCTTGCACACAGTTGCATCCACCACTGACGGGCCACACTGCACACAATAGCCCCAGCAGAAATTGCGATCCCACGTGTGGTACTGCAGGACATGCACACACAGATATGATACATGATATGATATTGTATTGTATTTATAGCGCGCCTATACACAAGTGTTTCAAGGCGCGACAAGCAAGGGAGGGGAACATGGAGGACAAGAAACAATCTTACTAGGCCCAGTGAAATTGAGATCACGCAAGTGCAGGGGAGAGGGAAGGGGAGAGTGCCAGGGGAAGGGGAGGAGGAGCAAGTGCAAGACATAGGATCAAACATTGAAAACAAGAAGTGCAGCCAGCAGGTGGCAGTGCAGGGTTAAGTGCATGATCCAGGTGTCAGACATACTCACACATCTTCAGAACAGGAGCAGAGCACATGGGAGAAGGGTCATTTACAACAGGGAGCCCTGTAATGTGGAAGGACCCTATCAAACATGTCCTGTGCATGCCACAGACACAACGCCCAAAGAGCACAGTGGAAATCCACTCTGCACCTTCCGATACTATGGCTCAGGCTTAGACTTCCTGCAGAGTTTCACTCATGAAACACTGTACGACGTTCATTCATCGACCCTGTTTTTTTAATGTTTTTTCTGCCAGGTTATATAAGAGGTGGCGGGGGGGGGGGGTGGAGGGATCAGGAATAGTGTCAAATTACTAGCGGGTGGAAGTTAGGGGGAATTCCACCAAAAATAAAAATACACAGTTTTTTCAAGAACAAAACTTTTAGCAAAAAACCCATTGAAAAAAGACACTGTTGATGAATGAACATAGCTAGCATGGGATGTCTACATATGTTTGCCAAGAGGGAGCCACTGCATCTAACTAGTTGAAGTAGCAGATTACATGTGTGGAAATCTACTCAAAACAGCAATAGGCGGCTTACACATTACTCACGTCTGTACTACACTTGAGAATGGTTGGTAGTGATTGGAGAGACCTTTTTGAAGGTCGGCAGGTTGATCGACTCAGTTAGGTCGAGGAATTGACCAAAGACACACACACACACACAGATACCCCTATATGGGGCTAGGGAGTGAGGCCGTGAAGGGGAGGTGGACTTGGATGGGGAGAGCGGCTTGCGGGAGGGAGAAGGGGGTACAGCTCCCATTGGAACACACACAAAAAACGGTTGACTACAGGTGGATCAAACCAAGTTCACCAAACTGTAGATGGTTGAGAACAGATGCCATCCAATATCATGACTGATGAAACACTGGCACAGGCACCAAGGGCAACATCATATTTTGGGGAAGATGTATAGATGACATCCTGATCATCTGGGAAGTAGAAATCAAACTCTTGGTTGCAGATATTTCTTACCTCAATACCAATGAGTACAACTTTTCGTTCACAAAAAAAGTCAGTCCCAACAACATAGAATTTTTTGATTTAGAACTTTTTGTGGAAGAGTCAGAGATTCATACAAAACTTTACACAAAGCCATCAGCAGGAAATAGTCTCCCATATGCAACATCGAAACATCCTAGGCATGTTATAAATAAACTACCATATGGTGAGATTCTTAGATTGTCAAAGAAGCAGTGCGCAAAGCAGAAAAAGTCTCAAGGGACTACCTTCTCACAGATAAACTAAAAATGGTTGCCAAAGATCCAAAACCAAAGTTTATAACAATACAACACAGAAGTACCTAAAATCAGAAACATTCTTCACAAACACTGGAACATTCTCCAAACTGATCCCAATGTCAAAAAACACTTGGAAGAACATCCCAGCATATGCTTTCGTAGAGCCCCAACTATAGGCAACAAAATTAGCCCAAGCTTTTTAAGCCCTATCTCCAGCAAAGAACCACGTGAAATCTTCAACCAGCAACTTCTTAAGGGGAACTACAGATGTGGCAACTGTAAACTCTGTCCCTAAATGAGTCATGGCACAAAGCCAATCCAGCTTCCGAATGGTCATAATAAAACAATCAACCAACTGATTAATTGTAACATGAAGCACATTATTTACAGGATTAAATGTACCTGTGAAAAAATGTACAGTGGAAGCACAATTAGGGCATTTAAGGGCTATTCAAAACAAAGACCTAAGATACCCCCTATCAGTACACATACTGACAGATCATCCAAACTTTGATATGGAATCTCTTCAAACTTTTGGTCTGGAAAATATTAAACAACCTCCTCTTTTTTCTCTATTTACCCTTTCTAGATCAGCAAATCTCCGTTCCCAATTCCAACATAGAGAAATCACAAGTCATTTCCAACAAATAAAATCACGAATACATAATTGCCCAAACAGATTATATTACTCTTTGAGGAAAAATTCCTTTGCAATAGAGTAATAATTAATGACTTCCTCTTTAATAGATTTTTCCTTTAGGGCATTTCTTTCGTATGCACAAGAAAAATATTTTCCAGTAAAATGTATGCGCTTAAGTATTTACCTAATTACTTTTCCCTTTTATGATGTTCCAACGATTTACACTTCATTAAAATTTGAAATTGCCACATAACTATTTTGGCCTGACCCAAGCGAACAGCTATACTTAGAACGACAACATTTATTCTTCAAAATGGCCACTCACGTATGCGCGATGATGTCATCACGCAGCCACGCAAATACACGCGGCTGCATATGACATCATCGCATTTACCGCAATCGTGCGATTTTGCGCCTTAAATAGCGCACTGCCCATTTAGAGCCTTTGTATCCTACAGGAAGCATCAGGACACCGGCAGGTCTACCAGAGCCTACTTCTTTTTTACACAGACATCAAGTTCCAAAAAAGGTAAGCAAACTCGGGCCCAACTTAGTCATACTTTTAGTAACATTCCTTTATTGAAAAATACTTAACAAATATTCTATCCATGTATTTTTCCGTCTCCTCCTTTCCCCCCGTACTTTTCCAATACACACTTTGTTAGCTTGATGATTCAAACAACAGAGAAGCAATATCAGTAGAAATACCTTACCAGGATAACAAGATGCTATGGTGAGTCATCCATCTAACTAGTATGAAACAATCAATCTGCTATTCTAGTAATATCTTTACTAAAAGCAGTCACCATTTTTCTATATGCAGAACTTGCTAATAATAATTAAAGTGTCTCTAAAACTAAGAGTAATGCTTCCTATCCTTTGCCTAGGGATTTACCTACTTTGCACCAGTCCACTTGGACAACTCTCCTAAGGTACTGCGTCTACCTTATGCTTTGCCACCTAAACTATGTAACCTACATTGTATATATTGATATGCCACTGTCTACTTTGTCCTGTACCTCATGTACCCATGTAATTTCAGTGCATTCTCTTGTGACTATGAAATTTACTCTGTATATACTGATGTGTTATTATATATGTCGGCCTGTTTGGCCATGTAACTAAGTTGAACATATCCTTTCTGCTGCGCCCTGATGCTTCTGGGTCTGGTGCGCATTACAAATAATAAACTAAACTAAACACTTTTGTAACAAAAACTGAAATATTATGTAATATCCCGATTAACACAAAAGACTGAAGAAATGTGTTGACACACTGTTTAGACATTATCTTTTATTATTTTCTTTACAATTTTATAATTATCGATGTATTACATCTCTCCTGGTGATCCATTGGTCTAAAATGGTGAAACACGCGTTGAGAGACTCTAAAAACAGTTGAGCAATCATTCCTGCCAAAACTTAAGGAGGAAAAGATTACTTTTTGAAATTAAAACTTGACTTTGCTGGTGCAAGAACATTGTCAGATTGCTATTTGAACCTTGACTCACTGCGTCAACTTTACCAATCTAAAAATGAATTAACAGTACTATCACTGGTTGACGTATTAGAGAATATCCCTCCTCAATTAGCTGTTCTATTCAACAGTGTGGCAGCCACACTTTATGGGATTAAGCTCTTCCAGACAACCAGAAACCATTAATATCACTAGTGGATTCGCCAAGGGTTAGCTTTGACAGGCTGCAAACCTCTTTACCCTCTTTTGCCAACAGTTTAACAATTGACAAATGCTTCCCATGTTAAACAAAACAGGCCTCCAGTAGCTAAAGATTTAAATTAGCCCATCACTGCCCTACCTCTCCTTTCTAAGGTTCTGTGAAAATGTGCAGCTGATCAACTAGCCCACCAAGCTTCCCGTTATGGTTTACTTCGGCACTACCAATCGGGTTTCTGACACTGGTGCAGCACTGAAGCCTTCACGTTGTAGGTGGGTGATGATGCTCTTTGGATGCACATCATGGCCATGGTCTATTTATTCATTCATCTGGATCTCTCAGTGGCATTTGACATGTTCGACCAGGAGGTCTTGTTAAAGATCCCTTAGCATGGGTTCGACCAGAAGGTCTTGTTAAAGATTCCTTTGCATGGGCTCAACCAGGAGTTCTTAGTAAAGATTCCTTTGCATGGGCTCGACCAGGAAGTCTCTGTAAAGATTCCTTTGCATAGGTTCGACCAGGAGGTCTTGATAAAGATTCCTTTGCATGGGCTCGACCAGGAGGTCTTGATAAAGATTCCTTTGCATGGGCTCGACCAGGAGGTCTTGTTAAAGATCCCATTGCATGGGCTCGACCAAGAGGTCTTGTTAAAGATCCCTTTGCATGGGCTCGACCAGGAAGTCTTGTTAAAGATCCCTTTGCATGGGCTTGACACCAGGAGGTCTTGGTAAAGATTCCTTTGCATGGGCTCGACACCATGAGGTCTTGGTAAAGATTCCTTTGCATGGGCTTGACGCCAGGTGGTCTTGGTAAAGATTCCTTTTCATGGGCTCGACCAGGAGGTCTTGGTAAAGATCCCTTTGCATGGGCTTGATACCAGGAGGTCGTGGTAACGATTCCTTTGCATGGGCTTGATACCAGGAGGTCTTGGTAAAGATTCCTTTGCATGGGCTCGACACCAGGAGGTCTTGGTAAAGATTCCTTTGCATGGGCTCGACCAGGAGGTCTTGTTAAAGATCCCTTTTCATGGGCTTGGCGGGCCCTGTCTTGGTTTGGACCCCCTCCTTCCAATGTGATAGCTCACAGTTTGTGCAAGTGGATTTGATCAAGTTGGAAATTTGGTCCATGTGTGGTGAAGTAATGCAGGGCTCTATCTTGTCACCCACGTTGTTAGACATGTACAGTGAACCCCTGGGTGATGTGACTGATGGGTTTGACCTTGAGGTGCACCAGTATGTAAACGACGCTCTTATAGCTAAATCTTAGGGTTTCCTCTTCAGCAGATGTCATCCGCCATGATGCTCTCAAAGATTGGATGTCTTCTTTTTCTGTAAAACTCATTCCACAATAGAGTACATTTTCCTTGGCTTCCTCCACTCTTCAGTCCATATCATGCATTCAAGCATGACATTCCCCCTTTGTGATTTTTGGAATCAAACTTTCCCTGTTACCCTCAGTAAAGCCTATTGGCTCTTCTTGAGTCAAGTTTACATTTTAAATCACATACTTATTTAACACTATCTTGTTTTTTCAGTTGATTTGTCTTCGGAAGAATGAAGCTTTTTTTTACCTCTCTCAGATTTTTGCTTTGCTTTAACCCACAGGTACAGACGGAATGCAATTTTCTTAGGTTTGACAGATTGCTTTTTCTTCATTGGTTTCAATTGCGTGAACTTCTCAAGATCTGGAGCATTACTTATAAGGGGGTGGTGTTTAATCAGCCCCTTGAATCGGCAGTTAAATTGTCCATTTGTGGTGGGTCTTCATAGCTTCGGGAGGCAACGGAGCACTTTACAATCATAGGGGGACGAACACATTTAGGAAGCAGTGCAACAAGGGAGCGGGAACTAACAGCAGGGGAGGGTGGGCAATAGTCAGCAATGGATCTACAAGTAACCAGGGGAGGAAACTGTGGAGATCAGATCAACTAGTCTCAAGTAAGGTGGGGAGTGGATTGCGTACGGACCTAGGTCTTAGGGAGAAACTATTCCTTGAAGAGGAGTGTCTTGAGCTCCTTCCTGAACTGTGGAAGTGAGGGGGCTAGTTGTATGCTGATGGGGAGGAGTCTCCAGAGTCTTGGGAAATAGACAGAGAAGGCCTGTCATCTGTTTATTTTCCTGCAACAGCGCAGTTCACGTCTGCAGAAGTCCCTACTTCTGGTGGTTCGTAGGCCTCCGTAGATGCTGAGTCTCTTAGTGAGGTAGCTTGAGGACATCAGGGTGACAGCCTTGTAGATGATGCAGCAAGACCTGGAGATCATACAGGTTTGCAGTGGGAGCCAGTGCAGGCTGTTAAGGGTCGGGGCAATGTGGTCGAATTTGTGGCGCCCTTTGATGAGTTGTGTTGCAGCATACAGGACACATCTCAAGGGGGCCAGGTTAGTCCCAGGAAGGCCATCCAAAAGGACATTCTCTGATGCAGTGTCCTATGCCTGGAATGCTTCACCTCTGCCATTTGTCTTCTTCCCTTCCTTTTGTCTCTTTAGACATAAGACAAAGCTTTGAAAACACTTCTTGCTTTGTCTTATGCCTAATTTATTCTGAGCTTTTTCCTTTTCGTTTCTTTTAGATTCTTCTGTGCCTTAAGTTGTGTTGTTACATGGCTAAGATGATTTTGTTGTATTTGTACTCTGGACAGACAGCACCTTGTTAGCTTTTCGGTTAGGTCACACTTTATAAATCAATGAATACATTAAGGCGAGGCAGAAGGCATTGGAAGCTGCAAATGGCACCTGGAGAACACAAGCACTGCAAGTCTACCATGATGATGGCCAGCAATCAAAACAGAGAAGAAAAAACCACCTTCCACCTAAGAGCAGAGGAAGATGACGATGAGCCATTTGCCTTAACCAAACTAGGGACTGCCATAGTGGCATGGAAGAAGAACGCCCACCATCACAGATCCCAAAATCACATTGCAACAGTTTACTGAAATCTGTGGCAGGAAATACTTGGTAACATGTGATTACAACGAATCAAAAAATAGTGAATGAAACAATACCGAAATAAAATGTATCCATTTTTGTTATAAAGGGGGGGGAGCGCCTCCCAAACCTGCTGTTTCCCCATGCTTATAACCCCAAACCGAACCACCCCACACAATCTATAACCCCTTACCCCCGCACCCCATATATCTATTTTTCGTTATTTTTTTCAGTATTATTTAATTCAGGTTTTTCTCGATATAATCACTGCATAGCAAATGAATGTCCAGGATCCAAAAGAATTTTTATAATTTCCCTAGCAAGTTGACACACATGAGGCCTGGTGTTGGTAATGCCAAAGAACCCTGCATTGTTCAAGTAAAATGGACGATTGAAAAGAGAAAACACTGCCGACAATTATCCAGAGGAGTCTGCAAAGAACATTTGAGACATAAAATGATTTCCCCAAGTCCTTGGACTTCTTTGGCCAACTGAAGAGGAAGATGTCGGAAAAGGAAAGGGGGTCTGGGAAAAAGACTGTAATCTGCACCCTTGGCCAATCACAAATCCACTGGATTAGTGAACCAGCAGTTAATAATTTCAAAAGCTGTCCTCACCGGATCTACCATTTAGGGTCAAGTAATATGGGCCTGCCAACTGGAGAGACGTATGCCTGTCCTCTGATCTGTCCTGTAAGAATAAGACTGTCTGGTCCTGGCGTCTGCGTCTGCAGAAGATGCTGAGCCCCACAGATCTCTCAAGAACGTTTGATCAACAACTGCCTTAAACCCAGTTGAAGAACTAACACTCCCAAGGGAAAAGGGGAAGTGGAGAAAATAACAAATGACAGACGCCTACTTCTGGTGGACTGCAATCTGTAGAAGGAGACATTCATGTTTATTAATTAAAACATGCATTTAATATAATAAAATATTAAAATCTATAATCTAATTTCATTTACAAAGTACACCTACCTAACCTGGGACCTGACAGTTCCCCCTCCTTAAGCCCTGACCTCAGGGCCAGGTTTATTTGGATTTCTTCTGTGAAACTTAGATACCAATCTTTTCGCATGAATATCAAATTCTGACTCCCAACTTCTTTCCTCGGAACCAAACCCCTTCCAATCAATAAGATATTGAATCTTTCCTCTTACTTTTCTAGAATCAAGTATTCTCTTAACCTCAAATTCTTCTGAATTAGTTTCCAAAACAATGGGTTTAGGAACTGGTCTCATTCTGATTCCTTTTGACACTGGTTTTAATAAACTAACATCAAATACTGGGTGAATTTTCAAGTTTGTAGTCAATTTAAGTTTAACTGATACTGGTCCTATCACTTCCTCAATCTCAAAGGGACCCAAAAACTTAGGACAAAATTTATTTTTTCCTTTCAATTTAATATTTTTTGCTGATAACCAGACTAAATCACATTTAAGATAACTTGGACTTTTCTTTCTTTTGAGATCTGCAACTCTTTTGTACTCAGACTTACTTTTCTGTAACATTTCTTTTACTTTAATCCAACTTTTCTGAATTACTTCAATTATATCTTTCATAGCTGGACATGTCTCATTCACTCCATCATTCTCACATAGAAAACGAGGATTATATCCTCTTCCACAAAATAAATGTGACATGGAAATAGAAGTTTTAGTAGAATTATTGTATGCAAATTCCGCTGTCCACAACAAATCTACCCACTCCAATTCTCCTTCAACAAAACATCTTAAATATTTTTCTAATTCCTGGTTGATTCTTTCTACTTGACCATAAGCCTCTGGGTGATATCCTGATGTTAATTTTATCTTCAAGCCCAATCTCCTACAAACTTCCTTCCAAAATCTCGACACAAATTGAGATCCCCTATCTGAAATAACTTGACTGGGAACCCCATGCAATCGTACAATTTCTTGAATGAATTTTTTAGCTAGACTTGAAGCTGTAACTCCTCCTTTCATGGGAATAAAATTACTCTCTTTAGAGAAACAATCTACCACTACCAGAATTGTGGAGAATCCTCTATCTTTAGGTAAATCTACAATAAAATCTAAACAAATTGTATGCCGAGGAGGAATAGGCAAGGGTTCAAGAAGACCAGCAGGTTTTCCAGTCACATGTTTTGACTTAGCACAGACTTCACAAGTCTTTACATAATTTAAGACATCCTTCTTGATACTTTCCCACCAGAAATGTCGTAGAACTAAATCCAAAGTCTTATGAAAACCCGGATGTCCAGCTAAGACTGAATCATGACAGTCTTGTAACATTTTTTCTCTAAGGTCCTCACTCGGAAGATACAACTTATCCTCAAAATAAGGTAAACCATTTTTAATAGTTCTTTTGACATCCAACTGTGCCCATTCTTTCATCTTCCGAGAATTCAGAGTTATTTTAATTAACTCCTGCAAATCTTTTTTTTGAAAAATTAGCTGAAACAAAATGTTCGGGAATCAACTCCAATTCTTTTTCACAACCAGGAAATTGTCTGGATAAAGCATCCGCTTTACCATTTAATTTCCCAGGTCTGTATGTCACTACAAAGTCAAAATCCGCAAAAAATAATGACCAGCGCAACTGTCTGGGAGTGAGAGTCTTAGCTGACTTAAGAAAAAGTAAATTTCGATGATCAGTAAGCACCGTGACAGGATTTCTGGCACCCATCAAAAAATGACGCCATTCTTGAAATGCAGCCTTTATAGCGAGTAATTCTTTATCCATTATTGTATAGTTACTTTCTGTTGCAGAACATTTCTTTGAGAAGAATGCTATTGGATGAAGCTGACCAGTTTCTTTATGTCTTTGAGATAAAATAGCTCCAACTGCAAAATTAGAAGCATCTGCTTCTACAAAGAATGGTTGTGTTGGATCCGGGTGTAAAAGAATAGGACCAGAAATAAATCTATTCTTCAAGGTGTTAAAAGCCTCTTCCGTTTCTTGATTCCAAAGAAAAGGTACACATTTTTTTAAATGTCTAGTGATAGGAGGAATAATGGATGAAAAATATTTGATAAATCTCCTATAAAAGTTAGCAAAACCTAAAAAACTTTGCACTTCCTTGATCTTAGTGGCAGTCAGCCAATCTTTAACTGCTCTGACTTTCTTTTGATCCATTTCCAAACCTTGAGGAGAAATCACGAAACCCAGAAACTCCACAACTTCAGTATGAAATTAACTTTTATCTAGACTAGCAAAAGGATGATGATCTTGTAGCTATTTCAAAACCTGTCTTACATGTTGATAATGTTGCTCCAAATCATGTGAAAAAGTCAAAATGTCATCTATATAGACTACGACAAAAAGATCTAGAAATTATTTCAAAACATCATTAATAAAGAATTGAAAAGCCGCTGGGGCATTACATAATCCGAATGGCATTACCAGGTATTCAAATAAACCAAAACGTGTTTTGAAAGCAGTTTTCCACTCGTCTCCTTCTCTAACTCTAATCAAATGGTAAGCACCTCTCAAATCTAATTTAGTAAAAATGGTTACTCCTTGAATTTGATTTAACATTTCCGGAATTAATGGCGTAGGGTAGCGATTTTTAACAGTGATTTTATTCAAAGATCTATAATAAATGCATGCTTCCCTTCCTTCTTGGGTACAAAAAACAATGGTGAAGCTGCAGGAGACTGTGAGTGTCTAATAAACCCTTTATTAAGATTTTCCTCAATGTATTCCTTCAAATAATAATTTTCCTTCTCGGTCAAGGCATACACCCTACTACTAGGTAAAATTGCTCCATCCTCTAAATCAATTTTGCAATCATATGATCAATGTGGAGGCAACTCCCCTGCCTCAACCTCATCAAATACACAAGTAAACTCTTTATAACACTCAGGCAGAAAACCCATCACAGCTCCAATAGAATGTTCTTCAAATCCATTTTGAGCTAAAGCCACTACTCTTCCACTTTCAATACTCTCATCTCTGATCTCATATTTACAATTGAAACAATGTTCCTTACAAATTTATGATTGAAAATCTAATATTATTCTTCCCGTGTCAATTGTGGGATTATGATTAGTCAACCAAGGCAATCCCAAAATGATTTGCAGTTGAGGAGCATCAATGAGTTCAAAAACAATATACTCAGAATGATCTTTAACCAGTGTCATAAACAAAGGAACAGTTTCATGAGTGATGGGTCCAGAGGTTAACTGAGAGCCATCTACTGCTTTTACTTGCTCTACTGCTATTTTTTCAACTAATGGAATTTTCATAGACCGAGCCAATCCCCAATCCATAAAATTACCAGTTGCCCCTGAATCAATCATGGCTGGTCCTGATCCTTTTAAAACATCATCCAAAAATAAGGATACGTTAATTGTTATATGAGGTACAGCAGCTTGAAGGATATTCGCCACCTGTTGGGATCGAAAAACACTTGACTGCCCTCTCTTGGGCGTGTAAGGACAATTCCCAAGAAAATGACCACTACGCCCACAATATAAACACAAGTGATTAGCTCTCCTCCTATCCTTCTCCTCTTTAGATAATGGTCCTCTTATTTTGCCTGACTGTTCACAGGATTTACTTCTTTCCTCCATTCTTGGTTTCTTAAAACGCTGAACCACCTGCACCTCTCCAAAACCCTTTCTACGTTCATTTCTTCTTTCTCCCAATTGAGAATCTATTTGCATAACTAAGTCAATAAAGGCATCACAAGAAGTAGGACGATCAACCATGGTTGATAAAGCATCTTTAAATTCGTCCCTTAAACCTCTGTAATATAAGGACGATCTCTTGTCCTCTGGCCACCCTGTCTCCAAAACCAGAGCTCTAAAAGCTGTTACATAACTCACTAAATCCTTATTTCCTTGTTTTAAATCTAACAGTTCCCCTCTATCTCTTGTGAAATCATTCTTCTTCCAAACATCTTTCGAAACTCTTCTTTAAATAGAACAACATCTTTAAAAATTGGATTCTCTTGAGCAACTAAAAGAACTGCCCAGGCTGATGCATCCCCAGTTAAATAAGATAACATAAATGCAACTTTTGCCATGTCAGTTCTAAAACTCTCAGGACAACACAAGAAATGTAACTCACACTGTGTAACAAAAGTAGAAAAATGTTTAACATCTCCACTAAAACGTTCTGGGGACGCTAAAGGAACTGATGTCTGACTCCAAATGTGTCTTCCTACTCTATCTTCATCCCTCCCATCTGCTCTTTCCAGAACTAGGGGTTGTTCTTCACTATTCCCTGTGGCTCCTAACTCCGACGACAATGACTGCAAACCAGAAGAACCTATTCTAATTGAAGAATCTAATCCTTCACCAAAATCCCCTACTCTCTGTGTTCTAGGTTCCCCAATGGATTCTTGAATCCGAGTCATCTTAACTCCCAACTCCTCCACCTTTTTATGTAATTTTGAATTCTCTAAATGAGCTACTCTTAATTCTTCTCTCAATTCTTGTAATACTTCTAACTGTTCCATGCTGAAATCTGTGAGACTCAACAACCCAGGCAGACTATTTTAGGCCTTTCTTCTGTCCGGTCCTGGCGTCTGCATCTGCAGAAGATGCTGAGCCCCACAGATCTCTCAAGAACTGCCTTAAACCCAGTTGAAGAACTAACACTCCCAAGGGAAAAGGGGAAGTGGAGAAAATAAACGACAGATGCCTACTTCTGGTGGACTGCAATCTGTAGAAGGAGACATTAATGTTTATTAATTAAATGCATATTGTCAGGTTCCAGGTTAGGTAGGTGTACTTTGTAAATCAAATTAGATTATAGATTTTAATATTTTATTGTTTTAATCTGATTTTGGGTTGTTGATCTTAATTTCAGTTCATCAGAGTGCTAACTCCCCAAACCAACATGGTGGCAGTAGTACCGATTCCTGATTGGAAGATTCATCAACCTCTGACCTCCCATAAAATTCTAAACTGCCTTTCATTGTTCACCTTCAAGAGGGAAGGTCCTGTTTTGATTAAGTTCCTGCTTCAAGGCCTTTCACCTGTCCGGTCTTGGCGTCTGCAGAAGATGCTGAGCCCCATAGATCTCTCAAGAACGTTTGATCAACAAATGCCTTAAACCCAGTTGAAGAACTAACACTCCCAAGGGAAAAGGGGAAGTGGAGAAAATAAGAAACGACAGACGCCTACTTCTGGTTCACTGCAATCTGTAGAAGGAGACATTAATGTTTATTAATTACTCTTCGGCCCTTTTTAGGAGTAAGCCGGAAACTCTAAAAACGGGTGGTAATTTCAAATACTATACATTTTTACTGTTCGACTATGAGGTGAAATAAGTGATATCTTTCTCTCCAATTTGTAACTCCAACTAAAAGTTGGGGGTGAAAAAATGTAAAAACGCTGCCTATGTTTTTTCTCCTGTAGCGAACATTACTTTCATCCTGCCTTTTTTATTTATCCACTTCCCCTTTCCCTCAGGGGTTTCTGGATTTCAGCTGTTTTATGATCAGTTATTGACCAGATATTCCAGGGGGTCTGTGGGGTTCAGCAGCTTCCATGGACGTGCGTGATACTTAGTAAATGCTTGTTGTGGTGAGTCCATTCTCACATTGGCTTGAGGCAGGTCCATGTGCTCACAATCATGCCTGCTCTTAGGCTACATTTCTGTTAAGGGAGGTGTTCCCGAGGTGGGGGATTCCAGAAGAAATTCGCTCTGATAATGGGCAGCATTTTGCCAATGATTAAATAAAGGAAATTACAACCCTCCTGGGGATAAAAGCATAAACTATGTATGGTTTACCATCTTCAAGCTAACGGTTTGGTAGAGAAGATGAACGGACTACTGAAAATGCGATTGGCTAAGCTTATACAAACGCTTGAAAAATCATGGGTGCACTGCTTGCCTCTTGCTTCGTTTGCGCCTTATACAGGAGGCCTAAAAACCAATCTGGACAATCAGGTGATCCAAACGAACATTTCCCACTGGCAACAACTCATTTTCCGTGTGACCAAGTCTTTGTGTGCAACCAAGTGGGGAAGTGGAAAGAGGAACGCTTCACAGGCCCGCACGTTGTCATCTATTCAACACCAACAGCTGTCAAAATCCAAGGAAGACGCGGATGTGTCCACATCACGGATGTTCGCAGAGACAAAAGTACAGTCCCCCAAAGCACAACATAATGGGGAGTATTAAAGAGTTTTCTTTTCATTTTCTAAAAGCCTTTAGAAGTTATAAAAAGCCAGCGAAAGAGTGAACTGAAGAAGGTTGAACTGCAAGATGGGTGACAAAGAAAAATACATTTTAAGGTTTCTGGAATGTAATGATGTTATTTTAAGGTTTCTGGAATGTAATGATGTTGCTTTAGTGTAGTTTTTGTTTGATATGTTTTTTAAAGAAAAAAGTCAAACACAATTGAATGCAAAGAGAAAAATGGGAAAGAGAAATGTGATGAATGGGAAGGACTTCCACCATGGCACTGAGGAAGAGCATAATTCATTGACAGACAATAGCTGGTATGATTAAATGATGTGTGTGGGAATAGAGAGATTAAATGGCACCTGCTACAAGTGCTCCCTCATTCCACACATAGTTGGAATGTCCAAAGTTCTCCTGCACCAGGCTGTGTCCTATGAGGAGGCCGGATGCCTAATGCACTTGTCTCTTTGTAGAACTAAAAGTTTATTCCATGGGGAAAAAGTAGCAGTTCACCGAGTAGATGAAGGGGAAAATGTATATGAAGACAACTATGTAGAATTAACGCAAAGGCTTCAAAGTAAGGAAACAAGGCATAAGGTAATGTAGTACATCAGTGAAGGCACTAAAGATGGGGGATTACAAATAAGAGACCATAAAAGATTGCAATGCACAACTAAAAAAGGGCATTGTCCCCTGGGAGCAGTTTGGTATGGCGACAAATGGGAGGGGGGGAATAATGCAGTGTCGTGCTAAAGGACTGTTGGGTTTTGAGCAGGTGCATGTGAGAGCATGTGTCGTACATCCACATGTTATGTGCAGTAGGTGCATGTGTAGAAGGTGAGCATTTCATCTGAACATATATTTTAGGAGTATGTGGTGTAGGCGCACATGTTATAGAAGCACATGTTGTAGGAGCACATACCATAGGAGTATGTGTCATCAGAGTGTGTCATTAAAGTGTGTGTTGTAAGAGTGTGCAGAGTGTTTGTGATAGAGGTATGTGTAGTAGAAGCATATGTCAGGAGAATGTGTTGTAGGACCATGTTTCAAAGCGATATGTGTGATAGGTGCATGTGTCGTAGGGGCAAGCTATGTGTACAGTTCGTATGAAAAGTGTACATTTATTCCGTCACTTTAAAACTGACATCGAAGTCAGCTGTGACTTGTCTTTAATGTGAGTTTTTAGGAGATGCTAATTGTGTAATGTAGGAACCGTAAAACCCATACACTTTGTGGACAGTTCATATTGAAGGTGTACATTTATTCCATCACATTAAAATTCACATTAAAGTCAGCTGAGACTTGCCTTTAATGTGAGGTTTTAAGAGATGTTAATTGTGTAATGTATTTATTGTAAAACTCATACGCTCTGTGGTCAGTTCATATTGAAAGTGTACATTTATTCTATCAACTTTAAACTGACATCAATGTCAGCTGTGAGTTGTCTTTGATGTGAGTTTGTAGGCAATGTTAATTTTGTAATGTACCAACAGTAAAACTCATACGCTCTGCGTGCATGATTCCAGACCATGTTGTAGGCTCCTCTGTGGTAGGAGTATGTGTTGGCAGAGTGTGTGTTGTAGGACCATGTGTTGTAGGAGCGTATGTCATATGATTGCATCAGAAGAGCGTGTTTTGTAAGAGTGTGTGTGGTAGAAGCATTTGTAGTAGGAGCGTGTGTGATAGGAATGTGCGTCGTAGGAGTGTGTGCAGTAGGTGCATGTGTAGTAGGTAAACATGTCATAGGAACATGTATAACAGAGTGTGTGTTGTAGGAACGCTTGTTATAGCAGCACGTGTCACAAGAGTATGTGTCGTTGGATCACGTGCTATAAGAGTGTGTGGCATTGGAGTGTGTGTAGTAAGGGTGTATGGGGTAGGAGCATGTGTCGTAGGTGCTTGCTCTGTGTCCAGTTTGTATGAAAAGTGTACTTTTATTCCATCACTTTAAAACTGACATCAAAGTCAATTCATACGCTCAGTGGACAGTTTGTATTGAAAGTGTAAAGGTATTCCATCACCTTAAAATGCACTTTAAAGTCAGCACAGACTTGCTTTAATGAGTTTTTAGGAGATGTGAATTGTGTAATATAGGACCCGTAAAACTCATACGCTCTGTGGACAGTTCATATTGAAATTGTGCATTTCTTCCATCACTTTAAAACTCACATTAAAGTCAGCGGAGACTTGCCTTTAAGGTAAGGTTTTAGGAGATGTTATTTGAGTAATGTGCATATTGTCAAACTCACGCTCTATGGAAAGTTCACATTGAAAGTGTAGATTTATTGCATAAGCTCTGTGTACAGTTCGTATGAAAAAGGTACATTCATTATGTGCATGCAGCATATATAGATACATTGCAATCGTCAAAATTGACCAACTCGATTTTCTTTTTTTTCTCAGTGCACCAATTCTGCTACATATTAGGAAAAACCAAAGTGTCCAATTTTGAGATAGTCAAGCCAAAAAGTAATTTTTTTCCCTCTGGAAAACCCCATGTTAAAAGCAGTTCAAAACATGATCAAATTACACATTTTCTAAACTATGAATCCGTTAATGTAGGAATCTGCATGCACAGCCAGCTGCCTCAAAATATTACTCCGGAATATTTTCAGATTTTTTACTACAATCATTCGAAGATTATTAAGAAAAGTCATTTTCTGAAACGCTGCAAATACTTTTTGCTAACCTTAACTATGCCTTGTGCTAGCACGAAGGCATAATATATATATATATATTTACACCCACACAGAAACACACACACATGTACACACACACACCACCCCTTACTCAGCTATAAGAATGTTGGGTTTTCAAACAACCATAATAATCCCATTTCATGGCTTAGTAAAGTGAGACAGCTATGAGGATTCACTTGCAAGGTGTGAAGGTTTCCATGAATGTACCTGTGCAGTTCTGAGGTCCCGCATTGGTAGAATCTTGGGGCACTTGGTTTATGGATCCTTGAAGTGTGAATGATGCTCTGCTTGCTTTTTCTGCGATGAATGCTGATGCCTTCCTATTTCAAGCAAAAAGAAGAAAACAGATGATACGTAAATACATGATCAGGAACTCTTGTACGCTATACTTCATACAACCACTGCAATTATTCCTCATTAGTACCCTGATCTGTGGCCTAAGCCAATGAGCAAGCTTGAAACACGGCTTTAACCCTCAGAATAAATCGCTCCTCTCCTTTGACCACTCCTCCTGGGCTCATATCCCATGCTGGCCTCTCCATCCGTTCCACCCTCGCATCATAGGTTCACTACCACAGTATGCATACTTAAGGAGTTTGGAGACTTTTGCTGCCAATTTTCCCTATGCCCAGACAGGCTTCTTTAGTTTTTTTGTCAAGTTCTGCCATCAATTAAAAAAGGAACATCTTTTTTTGCGAGTGGGTAATGCTACTTTGCGACCACTCTGTTTACCAAAATGACAAGCCGTAGCACAAGTGCGCAAATGGAAATAATGCATGCAATGGCAGGCTGTACCGGCAAACCTTCTCTGTTTATTGACCTTAGGTGGTGGGCTGTAATTGCTGGTACATCCAGCAATCGTCACCATTATTGCTTAATGAGCATATATTTATTTATTTATAATGTGCTAAAACCTAGCAGAATAAACTGCATCTGGGCACAGATGTCACAGAAATTAACAAGAGCAGACCAAAGAGGGCAACAACATTACAGAAAAAGGTACGTCTTAAGCAGTTGTGAATCAAGGGAGACGCATCCAATAGGAAGAGTTCTACAGACTAGGACCTAAAACAAAGAAGTTCGTTCATCGACGATGCACAAATCAAGATGTGACAATGACCAATAGTTGGCGATATGTAGAGGGGAGGGTATGTGTTGGCAGATAACCCTGAATTCTCTTCGAAAAGTAAGATGTTGCAAGATCATGCAAACATTTAAAGACCAAACACGAAATATTAAATTCAATCCTCTGCTTGACTGGCAGCCAGAGCAGAGATCTGCACAGTTGGGAGGTTGAGGAAACCTTTGGCAAAGGAAAAAACCATCTAACTGCAAAGTTCTGTGTGGCCTGAAGGCGAGACAACTGTCGTCCCAGGATACCCGCCAGGGTGGCATTAGCGTAATTGAGTTTAGAATTAACTAGAACACCAACTACAGATTAGTGATTTGTGGCGGGGATGTAAGGCAATACTGATTGTAAAAGGCAAAACCTATAAAAACTAGACTTAACTATCTCCCCTACCTGGGACTCAAACATAGATGATACTGCCAATAACACCCAAGAGTCTTAACTTTATGCGCAAAGCATGTTGGAGGATCAAACAAGGGAGGCGAAGATGGCAGCCTGAAAGTATGTGTTTAGGACTAAACAGAATCATCTCAGCTTCAGATGGATTGAGCTGTAATCTATTAATGGCCATCCAACATTTAAGTTCAAGCATACAGTTCAGGGTATTCTGTAATGTATCTGTTGAGTTACTGATGCACAAATAAATCTGTGCGTCACCCGGAAGAATGGGCTAAGATACTTTATAGGTAATTTTCCAGGAAATACAAATGACACGTCATATCCCTGACTCCTGGAAAAAATCCATACTGATTCCACTATTTAGGAAGGGAAATCGGAGCATACCTTCAAACTACAGCCCTATCGCGTTACTGAACATTCCAGGGAAAATCTTTGCGAGACTGCTATTAAAAGATTTAAATAAGTGGCTCAAAGAAGCTTTATAGCAGGATTGGGAACGGCCATCAATTTGTTAACATTAACAGCCCTAAAAAAGAAAGTCTAGGCCTCTAAGCAACCAATATATCGAGCATTCATAGATTTACAACAGGGGTTTGACTCGGTGTCCAGGGTACGTCTTTGGCAAAACTAGTAGATACAGGAGCTAACAGACAATAAAACAACTGTATTCGAACACTTCTGTCCAAAGTTAAATTAACACAAGAAGGCCTGCTATCTAACTCAATACCGACATTGAAGGGATTGAAACAAGGGTGTATTCTGGCCGCAATGCTCTTCAATTTGTATATTAAAGATCTATCCAAACATCTATAAAGTGTGGCGGAGACAAGAACTTACCCACCCAAACTAGATATATCTCAAACTGCGTACCTTCTGTACGCAGATGACTTACTTATATGCGACCAAACGCCGATGGGGCTGCAAAGACAACTGCAAAACATAGCCCAATTTGCCTCAGACAATATGATTAAACAAAAACAACAGTTTCCACCGTGTTGGAAAAATAAGTTCAATGAGTCATGAACTTAAAGTTTGTGAGTATCTTTAATGATATAACAATAACTCTGATAAGAGCCAAATCAAATTCTGGAAGCCATCAAGTTGATTGTATGGTAAACTGTGTGGATTTATTCAATTTCAAAAAAAGGCAATGATGATAAACTTTGTAACAAAAAAAAGGAAACATATTTGAAAAAATCATATATGTGTACACAGAAAGAAAATATGTATTGAAACATTTTGACAAAATCACACAAACAAGTGAGAAGAAAGAAGAATTTTTTGTAAAATTGTAGAAAATGAAAAGAAATTTGTTGTTTTTTTGAGAGAAAGAAATCAAACATTTCTAAACATTAAATTGCTCTGTTTAGCTTATCAGTCACATAGCAGGGCTGCCTACGCGCTGGTGTCCAAACGGACATCCACAACACGTTTCAGCAACAGTGCCACCTGCCGGGCAGTGGGTTTAGAAAGTGCCTTCCTCAGGGCGAGAGAGCAACTGAACCCTGTGGGGAAGCAGACACAAGAAAGAACAATGAACTCTACTGATGGCTTACAAAAATGTGTTTGGCTGTTTATCATTTTAGATAATTTGTTGATTATTAAACTGCTTCATTACTTACAGTCCCTAATGGGCAGCTTTCCCAAAGTTGGGGGTACAAGCTTTAGGGAACAGGCCGGGTCTAACCATGAAGGTGCATATAGTGTAGGTCGGAATGGATCGCTGTTTACAGCTCGTCTGGGTCTTGAAGAATCTAAAGACAGAGAGATATATATGTGGTGCTCAGCCTGTCTCCTAAGGATCTTTTTAACACTAAAAACTAGCCGTAGCACAAAGAATTGTGGGAAAACAGATTATTACTATACCTTGTTGGCTGATTGGTGGATTCCAGTCTAGCCTTTTTCGAAACAGGAAGACAGTTTTGAATTTAAAAAAAGGGGGGGGGGCGGTTGCACACAAAAGGAGCAAGTTAACATTGTTGGAAAGCATATTGGTGTTGTGATGATAATTGGATACAGGCCCTCTTTTTTGATTACTTCGGGGCATCTGTATGCTCTGAAGTTGCTGCGGTCAAGCGGAAGTAACATGAAAGTTGTCCGTAATGAAGGCAGATTGGTTGTTATTAGCTGTGCCTTAATGACGTGGGAAGACAGTCAGGTTACTCAAGCTAATATTGCAATATAATAGGGTAATCTGGGTAGGGCCTCATTGAAACCAGGAAATCTTTTGAAGTTGTGTGCCGAAATGCATATGAGCAAGAGTCTCAAAATTATATGTATTGCAAAGCAGATTGATACTAAATGATGATTTTCGTACTTAGCTGAAGGCTGTTTTTGCAATTCCATTGGAAAAAAAGGGAAAAAAAGATGATAGAAGGCCTGAAAGCACTTCTGAACCGGATGCTCATGGTGCAAACCAGGTGAAGGGTTGCGGTCATAGTAGATAGTAAAGTAAAGGGAGAAAGATGTGTTTAATTGGGCTTGAGGACACTGTAATTCAACACCTAATGGATCATTAGGAACTAAAGTTTTGCTTAAGTTTTCTGTTATTTTTGTTGCAACAACAGGTGTGAAGGGACAGTTGTGAAAAAACATGTACAATTTTCAAAGTATGGTCTATATTCAGTCTGGGGGCAAAAACTCTTTGTTTAGTCCACTAATATGGGTTGACAATCTATGGATCCATCTTGCCTCCTTCTGAAGTAGACGGCGTAAGACATTTGTGGTGTTCCTTACCACATCTACAATCCACCATTGGATGTCGTTGGCAGTGTGGTGTGCATCAACAAAATGATTGACTAAAGGTGCAGATAATTTTTTGCACCTGATTCTGGAGTGGTGCTCTGAAATTCTCATATGCATTGGGCGGGCTGTTTGACCAACATAACGTAGGCCGCAGGGGCATTCAATACAATAAATAACCTGCTTGCTTTTACTGTTCGCGAGGGTAGAGAAAGTCCAAATTTTGGTGCCAATTAGAAAATCTTTCATTTTTCACACAATAGGATTGCCATTGATATAAGAAAGTCAAATATACTGCAACTGAAGAAAAATTAAACCGGAAGGAAATCAGCATTATTTAATTGGAAAATAGGAACACACAAATTAGAAATAATACAAATACAAATATCTAGGAATAAATCTGAATGTCAGAAAATTGGACCAGCCTTACAGAGAGGAACTAAAACACAAAACACAATTAATGTGTTCACAGGCAAAATGACTCAATACAAAATACGGAAAATTCGAATTTCTCCCAATAATAATATTTTATAAGGAAAAAGTAATTCCTACTATAACAAACAGCGCCCATGCAAAGTTACCTGGAGATCACCCAGATTGGGACTATTTGGAAGGAGTCTTCTGGAAGAATATTCTACCTACACCAGGAAGCTTCCCGATCCAAAATGTCAGACATGAGTTAGGATTGACATCAATGAAGGCAATTGTGTCATGGAATGCCATAATGCTTTTACAATAAATGTATTAATAAGGAAAGGTTTCGAGACTCACTTATTCCAATACTGGCTAAATTATTAGAATCACCAGGAAATGTGTTATTCACATGGAAAGAATATTGCGTAGCAAGTATGGTTTCGGCAGAAATTGACCAACGGTTGATAGAAACAAATCCAAACACAACTAAAGAAAAATGCTGGCTTGCTGATTGGAATGCAACTTGGTCCGATTGTAGCAAATATAAAGACTTCACAAGTGGGTACTTGATATTAAAAAAATTAAATGTGATCCCTAAGTATCTGGTTAAGTTTCCCAACCAAGTATATCGGGCTCAACCCATGCGCTTGCGCTTCAATCTATGGCCAACTAATGCAGTAGTGGCAGCAAGACTTCAGGACAAAACGAAAGCAACTTGTCGTTTTTGTAAATTGCTGGCCCACCCAGAAACACTAGAACACCTCTTGGTAGAATGTACACACTTGAAAATATTAAGGCCCAGGTATTTTCATAAATGTTTTAAAAATGATTGCCTGTTAACTCCTCAACAAATGTGGATACTGATCTTTAATGCCAACCATATATTACTAAACCTAAGCCACATAGAGGTTTTTAATGAAGTTAGAGATGAAGCATGAGATATTGTAGACGTGATTCTGGCTTTGTAGTAGGGCACCACCTTGAAGGTTGAAACAAAAACAAAGAACACACTGCCAAAAGGTAGATTATGCGTTTTATTGTTCTGGTTATATGATTTTAAAGAGAAGAGCTTGGTTGTATACACTATGGGCCTCATTACGAGTATGGAGGCAGCCATGCCCTTAATAAGCTCCGGGTTCTGTGAATGAGGAATTACCGGGTCATTCCAACCTTGGAGGACACGGTAATTCCTCATTCACAAAACCAAGCCCCAATAGGGCTCAATGGGAATGGGGATGGAGCTAATAACGGGCCCGTTATTAGCTCCTTGGTCCCCTTGCGGGACCTGCTAAGGACGTCTGGTCTGACCTTGTAATAGGGAGGAATGGGTTTACCGGCACCATTACCGGTGCCGGTAAACCCATTCCTCCAACCTCGTAATGAGGCCCTATGTATTGCCGTGTCTTTTGTCTGGACATATAGTATATTTGAAATTTACTTTGTTATATGATTTTAAGGCGATGAATTGGTCTGTTTTATTTGTGCTTTCACATCTTATTGTATTGTTTTTTATATATATTTGTAAAGTTGCATGACAACTAAAACAAATAAAGGAATAAAAAATAAAATAAAAAATAAAAATCTGTCATTATAACTTTCACACCCTGCTGTCGGGGCGGACATGGCGTTTAACGGCCTGCCAGCCTGAGCTTTGGTAGGCCCGAGCAAAGCGAGGGCCTCAGCTCGTGCTGCAGGCCGTTAAATGCCATGTCCACAACCGGCAGAGGGGCGTGAAGGTTATTTGCACCCCTGGATTTCCTGGGGTGCGGATAGTTTTCACATTTCCCATTGGAATGAAAAAGAAAATAAAAAAATAGCCACCACCATAAACATAGAAAAGGTACTAGGTCCCTTTTCGGATGACGGCGGTCATAGAAAACCTGTTGAAAAATGGACACCTTCTTCCGAAAAGGGACATAGTCTGTTTCCCATTTTTTATGGTGGCGTCCATTTAAAAAGAAATGTTTTTACTTCTACCGCAGTAGGTTGTGTAGGCACAATCACACCCGGGAAAGGCAGATTGTGATTGGTCAATCCACCTTTCCCAGGTGCGAATGACATATCAGTGATATTGTAAGCTGTAGTCGGAAAAAAGAGACATAAGAAGCTGTTAAAAAGGAGCAGAGACAGTGATGATCCCTGAGGTGCTTCACAGGGGACAGGAAGTGTGTCAGGGATATAGCTGCCAAGTTTAACTTGTTGAGTGCTGTTATTAAAAAAAAAAAACTAAACCAACCCATTGCAAAAGAATATTATGATCTACGGTATCAAAGGCTGCCGAAATATGCAACATGATAAGAAGGGCGCAAGCACCATCATCAGCATATTTCAAGATGTCATCCCAGACCCAAACCAATACTAGGGTGGTCTCCGTCCCGTGAGCTGGCCAGAAACCAGACTGCAAAGACTCTAGAAGCTGGAATTCTTCAACATGATTCTGTAGTTGTGTCGTCACCACCTCATTAGGATTTTAGTAGGCCATGATAAGCAGCTATTGGCTGATAATTCTGTAATGGCCCAGAGGCAAGCAATGTTTTTTTTTTTTTAATAAAGGGGTGATAATACATGACTTGAGGTCCGCTGGGACCACCCCTTGAGAAAGACAAGATTCAAAAGACCATGAAAAAGAAGACTATATGGGAGGCCTGCAAGCTACACATACCGTTATAGAATCATTGGTAAGATTAGCAGGTTCTAAAGCCAGCAGGTGTGATAGAATGGACACTGATGAAATTGGAGAAAAATCAACAGTCGTAGTGGATTCTGATAAATACATTTGGTGATCAGACAAGGAAGCAGGAGTTGCTTCATTAAGGTCTTCCTGAATAGGTTTAATTTTATCCAAAAATCGCTAACCAATTTAGTCGGTGCGACAGTGGAGGTCATGCAGAGAAGATTGCAGAATTTGTTAACAATCTCAAACAATTTTTTTAGGATGGTTGGTGGCATTGTTAATTTGATTATTTAAAAAAATCAGATTTTTCCATAAAAACTGTTTAATTTAAAATAACTATTCAATGCAGCTTTCACAGCAAGAAGAGAGGTCATATCCCTGCATTTTCTCCAAATGTCTTCTTTGCTACGATATTCCTGTTGCAAGCTTTTGAGAGAGGGAGCCTACCAAGGGTTATGTTTTTTTGTATTCGTTTCACAGGAAAGGGTGTGAGCAAACCGCACATAGTCTGTAGATTACTCATGTAGGGGAAAGAGTGTTCACAATCTATCACATCATTGGGCGGTACTAAAGCAGAGCTTAGCTCATGACCATTAACCTGTGACCCAGGTCCTTAATTCTAACCAACATACCTTGATTATGACGAGGAGCGATGAGTTATAATGGCAGCTGGTCAAGTTCCAGAGTAAAAATCCTTGCAAAGTGTTCAGTAATCAGGTGCTCTGCTCCAGGGCCTCTATTAGAATTAGGTCCAGGCAATGCCCCGATATACTGTATAATGCCAAGCACTGAACAACCAATCATATTGCTTGAAAGGAAACAGTTAACTGCACTGGAAGAAGAGTCACATCTGCTCAGTTCCTCTCATCACACACCCTTATAGTCTACAGACTTCATCCCACTCTCGATTCCCTGATGCCAATGCAGCTCTTCAACCCAAAGGCCCCCCGCAGAACTCAAGTGAAGGCTACAGCTTAAGAAGAGTATCCCCCGGTCTTTGCTGTGTGGCCACGGCGCACGTAGGCAGGCGTGTAGCAGCATTCAGGCTCTAAAGACCAACCTATGTTTTGGGGTCCCTGGGGTGCCCTCTTCCTTCTCCTCTCTGCTTTCACCCCCTTTTCCCTGCTTTCAACCACTGCACTCTCAAGCATCTTGTCTGCATGTGGCATGATACAAAACACTAAATAAATAGAACAATGTAATACAGTTGCAGATACCACCAAATATGTCCTGTTTCTGGTCATTCATGCCTTCTTAAAGCTTGAATTATTTCTAACATCGATCATGTCTTTCAAGCAAAGGAGCACCAAGCTCTGCTTTCAAGGCAGCCACTGCGCCTGGATCTACGTCCATTTGCAGCACCAAAAGGCCAAACGTTTGGCCTGCCCCACTCCCTTTTTCGGGGGGTTCCCCAAGTGGTACCCCTGCATCCTGCTCTCTCCTACAGGACCCCAACCCCTTTCTGGCCCTCTGCCATCCCACCCCACTTAACTGATGAGCTCCAGCAGCTGCCGGCATCTCTCTTCCAGCTCCCGCCTATGCCGCGCGTCCTACAGGCCTACAGACGGGAGGTCACCTTCTGTTTCTGGCCTTCCTTAGCTAGGCCTTTACGGGGCACTGCCTACGGCCCATGAATTGTGTCTTGCTAGATTTTAGAGTCTCTGTGGTTCCAATGGGGTCCACCGTGTCCGGGGTGAATTCTAGGTATACGATGGCAATGTCTGTGAACCCGCTCTACATAGGCCTCATGAGGAGTTTGGAGGCCTTTCTGCTAGGAACACTGCATGTGGTAATTCCTCTTATCGCTTGCAGCATTCTCAGCAGAAAGTAACTAGCTTACTGCTGCTAGAGTGGCAAAGTCTTTATCAAAAATGTGATCTTTGTAAAATATTGCATATATTATTTCCAAAATACTGCATGCCACTTTTCAAAATAAATTGAAAACAAACTTGCATTTGTACCCCTCTTTGAGGGATGGAAATGCATATAGGGCAGCCTCGTTTCAGATCAGCATTGTCCCATTGGGCTCCAATGCACAGAAGTCACGGAAATGACCATTCTGCACATTGTGCATCTCCGTGCACATGATATTTGAGGATATGTGCATTGTGGATGCACACATTCACACACCTTTTGGAGCTTATCTGCATATTTTCAAAGATAGGGGATCCTCAACGGGATATTGCAACGAGGATTTTGGGATCAGTGGAACATAACTTGACAAGGAAAATACCTCTGCACCGTAGCCCTATTCAACCAGTAAGATCCCACGAAGAGGAGTGTGAAGGGCTAGGTTCTGTGGCAGATTTGAAACTGAATGCATCTTACAATGGCACCTGGAGAATAGTATCCACGCTGCTTAATAGAGGCAGCATGAAGTTTAACTAAGGAAAGCAATTCCTGTGAAGTTATGACATTGACTAGACCTATATTCATATAAATGGGAAACCCAATTCCATCCCCTACCTTTGCTCAGTGATGCCATCTTGGACATGAATTGTGTGCTTTGGAGAGCCTTCACATTTTTGTGCCATCCCTTTTTTGCTGCCATCTTCTGCCAGATGCCGAATGGCGCTTTCAGTTTTGGAATACTCCCTCTGTTAAAAATTGAAAGGAAAGAGACACTTCAAAGTTATCTGCATGACATAATGTATAAAATGCTATAGGCGATGCCAATTTCATTCTAATGACATTTTGTAATAACAGGAGAATCGTAATAACACAGACATTCTCGATTCCTCTTCATTGATATGTAGAGTACACAAGATCGAAGCCAATTATAGGCATCAGCAAACAATATAATAGATCATCATCAAACAGCTTCTTTCCATTATAAATAATCATAAAAAATAAAATGTGTAATTGAAACATCACAGTTATATCTACGTAAACCACATAAAAACATGTCAAAGCAAGTACAACATACAAAATAATTTTGATAAAAAAATCATTAAAACAAAAAGATCTCATAAGTCCCCACTCAGCAGTACAATTAGCCAGTTTAAAACCCTATATTATCCTCAGGGTGGAAAACATGCCGTTATCCTAAGCAGCAATGCCTGGCCGATGAAAGACTCGAGTGCTCGGGATTAACGCCTATCCTGCATCTGTAGACGGCGTAACAGCACGCGGGCCTAAATGGGTGAAACGCTCCGTGTTTTAATTCTGGTATAAGGGTCCTCTTATGGATAATGGTATACAGCGGACACCAGAAAAGATTGCGCCCTATTCCAGTTCATGTAGACACAACGGGCAGGTATGAAGCTCAGTCCCCCACCCAACCATTTCCCCTTCACAGAATTCAAAGGGAGACAATCAAATCGCACATGGACTAAAAGGTATATGTTGGGAGGGGTGCATGCACCATTGCAAATATGGCTCTAGAATCCTGGGTGGCGCAATGACCAGATGTGCTATTTGATAGTTGCCCACGCCCTATACTTTCTCTCCGTGACTCAAGGAAGCATTTGAATCATAGCTTAACCTTGCAGTGAGTAAAGCTAGTGATCGGATGTGGATGGTCAAGCCGCTGGGTAGCATGTATAGCTGTGATGTACCTTTTACCTGGCTCATCCATCTACATGTACAAACATGGGCGTGTGAGAGAGTATCTTGAACGACATGTCTCGATAGAGTTGCATATGGGTTCACCCATGTTGCAAGCCACATGATTACAGGTGCTATGGAATAATGATCTTCAGTATAACCCAAACCCAACTCGTTGGGAACGGCGTTTGATGGTGCGCCCTGTGGGTGGTCCAACGAAGCTCCACAGAATGCATTCTCTATGCCTTGTAATCTAACAGCACACTCTGTCTCCCAGGTCTGAACCCCAGGTGACCCAATGGCACGTGCTTTTGAATTACAATCCTTGATCATCATGGCGGGGTTGCAGTTTTATAGACTTCTGGAAGCGACAGATCCCTGCTATTGCCTGGGTCTTCTTAATACATTCCTTCTCCATATTCATTCAACAGTGGACGCTTGAGGAAAAACGTCCTCCCAGATAACGAAAAGGCTGCACTTTTTGTAACAGAAGTCCATTCAGGAATAACTCTTTGGAGTGATGGTGGGCTTTGCCCATTATCATTACAGATGAGATGACTTGCTCATATTTGCTTTAAATTTCCTACGGACCACAAATGTAGCATAATCATCCAGCAGCTTTTGTAGGGCTCTAAAAGAATGAGCTAAAAGCACGATGGCATCGGCATAAGCCAACAGAGGCAGCCGTGTATTCCCCAGCCTTGGCCTATCAGGCGTGGACTGCTCCCGAATAGTTTGGAGTGCATTTCTCCATACATTGTATACAATGGGGGCTAATACACGCCCCTGACGCATCTCCCTGAATGTTTCTAGTGGAGGTGTGCATCCCCCCCCCACATCATATCTGACTATGCACTCTGTATCCGTATGCAACAGGACCGTAAACTTTACCAGCCCTTCTGAAATGTCCATATCAGAAAGAATTTCCCATGACCGGTTTCTGCCCACCAAATCGCAGGCGGCGTCCGGTTCCTTTAACGCCAAATAAACACTGCATTCCTTTCCGACTGTCTATTTAGAAGTCAAAAGCAACCAATGTAGGGTCTTGATTTAGCATCCCTAATCCTTCCCTGAACCCCAGTTGGGTATCGCCCAAAATGTTTTTAGTGGTTACCCTCGTAGAATGCTCCCCAAGATTTTAGATGAAGCATTCAAAAGGGAGCTTGGACGATGTGAATTTGATGAGGATCCATCTGCCTTTTGATATATTGGTATAATTATCGCAGGATGCCATGGTTCAGGGTCTGCGCAGCTCTTTGAGATTGCATTGGATAGGCTACAATCCACAAGCCCATCGTTCTGGGTTAGATCGATAAAGGTCAGCGGGTATAAAATCAGGCCTAGGAGACTGTGTTTGATGGAATCTAACTAGATCCCAAACCTGCCTAAATAAAGCGTGTGCTTGCGGAAAACGATTCTGATCATTGCCTTTTGAGAATATATCACTAAAGTGTGAAACCCACTGCGAAGCTTGCGCATTTGACTCAATGGGAACATTTTCAGTGGGATGAGCTGCTTTCACCGCCACCATCCCATCCAAAAATCCCTTGTGTTGTTTCTTTGCACAACCTCCAAGTGCTCCTCCCAAGCCTCCGATGCAAATTCCTGCTAACAAAGGACACACACCCTCTTGTATTCTGTTCTTTTCTCTAAGGCCAACCTACTATTTCTAGGTTGGACTCTGAGAACATACCAGAGCTGCTTCCTAGCCTCTTGCAATTTTTATTAAACCAACCTTTAACTTGATGTGCCTCATTCTGGGACAAAAAGGGGATGTGATCTTTTTGAATTATTGTGTTTGGATCCACCTCTGCGATAGATCATATGTAGTAATTCTATTGCATTTTTCTAATATAAAACAATAAGCTTGTTTGTGGCGACACGTTGTATGTCCCACCATTTAATTTTTTATTGTGTTGGTATGCATTTTAGTATATGTTGGATGTATGATTGACACTGAGTGTAGATTAAGGTATGAATGTGTCACTGTGAATGAAAATTATTGGTATGACTTTTATAGCTTTTTAGGTAGTCCTTTGCTTCCCTGCTATGCAATTGAACTATGAAGTGTATAGTAATCTGTGATTAATTCACTTTTTTGAAATTTTGTATCATGGTAAATACATTTTGATACCACATTTGTTAAATAAATACGTCCTCTGGACATGTTTTCAGCATTTCTTTGTACAGTAATACTCTGGTCCAGAGTGTAGGGTCTCCCTGCGTCTGTCAGGTTCCCCTCATTCTGGGACCCCTTTTTTGTTGGCCCTTTGGCTATAACCCTTACAAATTTCTTATAAGCTTTTAGTTCTGCTAGGTGATCTAAAATGAGACATGGAGCTCCCCTCAGACCGTGTTCATAGAAGGATATTGGATTGACCTTATCCCAACAAATCCTTCTACGATTTGAAAAGACCGATCCATCTAAACACTTAATAGATAAGTTGTCTTTGATTTTTAAGTGACATTCCATCCTTAAGGGTGTATGTCCGCTCGCATACCAATCGCATACCAATCCCATACCAATCGCATACCAATCAGAGACTTGGCTGTCAGCTATTCTGTGCCAATGGTGAAGGGTTATTAAAAAGTAATCTATCATATAAGTACCCCAGTGATCTATAAATGTTTCTCTTGCTGGAATGTCAGAGCGAACACTCCCATTCACCATCCGCAACCCAGGTTCCCCCCAAGTAAAATAAACGACCCTTGGGAAAGGTATGGGTCCTTGTTGTAGGCAGAAATGGAATGCCCCCTGCTTTGTCTTCTAAGTGATTTCAATCTGAGATAATCCTTTTTCAACTTTAACATTAAAATCCCCTGCAATAACTAGTAATATAGTTTTGGGGTCCTCATTCAAAATACCAGAAACATGCTTTTAAAAGGTTTTCATTGGCCACCAGTAACTCCTCTTTTTGGTGCATTGTAAACATGCATCAATCCCAAAGGCTCTATATCTGGATCTGGGAATGGTAATGTAAGAATAGCTTCACTTGGCAATGTGACTTTCCCATACATCATCCCAAATGGCGTGGAGACCTGCACCGCTGACCCTCCTGAAGGCAGCCCACGTGGATTAGGCTTGTCGTTATTTTCAAACAGAACATAGCCATCGATCAAGGGAAATTTGTACGGCCCATGTTTCCTGAAACATGAGAACATCGTGTTTCCTCACAACAGTGAGCTGGCTAGTGTAATTTACCTTTAAGCACAAGCACGCTACATTCCATAACAAGATTCACAATAACCCCCGTGGAGGCACCTGGCATAGGATCCCCTCAGTGATTGACAATGCACCTTTCCCCCTAGAAAACAACCTCCTCACCCCAGTCATCCACAACATTGAGCTTTGCGCTACAGTCACCCATAATCTCTACTCTCTTTTCTGGGTAAGAATCTGGGTGCTTTCTTATCATGTCACATTTGCGGTCCGTAATATAAGATCCCTGTGCTGCAGAGGCAACAATAAAACATGCGCCGTTCCTAGGGTTTCTCTCTCCTAAGGCTAGCCCATCTTTGGTGACCTGTATGGAACGGTCTATTGAGTTAAATCGACACATGGTCATAAAGGGTTTGCAACAGCCCTACTCCCTGTTAGAAATGCTTATGCATGTTTTCATATAGTCAACTAGCTTTCAATCTACTTGCATATTTAGCCTTCTTTCTGCACTATCCCAACCCTGCCCCTAAACCGCCTTTGCTCTCCCGACCCCTCCACCCTACCTCCCTTTTCCCTCCACCCAAACCCCTCCTTTTTTTTACACTCAACTTTCAGTTCCCTAAGCGCAGCTCGCACAGCCTTGGCCAAAACTCTGGGCTCTGCAGACCCGCCCACCCACGCACCTTTGGCACCCTCACCTTGGCTCAGGCACAGAAGACCCTCTACTCGCAGCCACCACCAGCCACACTCCTCTCCCCTCAGTACCTGTGATACCATGTTTCACCACACCACCCTGCTACACTTATACTCCTTGCCTCCCTATGCCCAACCCTGTCCATCCTCTCTTCTTCTCCCCTAGTAGCTCCACTTTCCCCATTAACCCCTACACTCTCACCATTCAGCAATCATCCACGCTCTCCTCTCATGCTCCTCACCCCTCTTTCACCCTCTCCCACCTCTTACCCCACTCATGTCCCACTTCCCTATCCTCAGCATCTCCCTCCATGAGCATGAGCCCCCCTCCTCAGGACTTTTCCCCCTCACTCCTTCTCTTGCATCCTCATCAACGCCAGATTAGTCGCCAGAAAAAAAAACACATGATTTTTGATCTTATCCCTGACGAAAACCCAGACATCCTTTTCATCATTGAAACCTGGTTCTCTGGTGACTTCCTCCTCTCTGCACACAAGGCTTTCCCCTCAGGCTACTCCCTGATCACCCACAACAGAGCCAACGGAGCAGGTGGAATAGCCATCCTTCACACACAAACCCTCACCTCACACCCTTAGACATTGAGAAACAACCCTGCAGTGATGACTGTGAATCCCTGCTATTCAAATTCCAACTTTCTCCCACTTTCTTCCTCAGTTTCCTCCTCCTTTAAAGACCCTTGGCTATAACAGAACCTTTGCAGACTCTCCGAGTGACTCTGTAGTGGCCATCCTGATCTCTCATCCCACGCTTACCATTCTTGGGATCTAAACCTCTTATTTGACACCCCCTACAGTCACATGACCCGTCATCTCCTTGACAACCTGGAAGCCCTCAATATGACCCAATTTATATCAGGCCCCACACATTGCAGGTCACACCTTAGATGTAGTTTTCCGATCGTTCAACTTGATCTCAACCCCTCTCACCCACTCCCTCATCTGGACTGTTCACGCTGCTATCTTTTTCTCAGCCCCGACTCCCACACCTTTTCCCTACCTGCCTCCCCCCTGCCGACTCACTCCGGATCCCGCTCTGGAACAAGGTAACCATATGCCAGGAATGATCTCCCCCCCCCCCTACTCTCCTCCCTTCCCAATCTCCTCCTCCAAGGAGGAACCCGCCCCCAGAGCATTTCGACTGATGGCTCTATCCCCCTTAGGCCTCACTAAACCCACTTCCCACCGCACAGGTCCTTTCCCCCAGGTGGTTCACCCCTCCCCTCAGATCCCTCAACCATCACCTGGAATGCCATTGGTGGTTCCACCCAAAACAAGTCACTCTTGCTAGACAAATTAGAGCCTACAGATTCAAAATTTGAAAAGCCAAACATGCCTTCTATACCTCCCACATTGACCATGCAAACAACCCCTGTAAAGAACTCCACAAGATCATCTCTGAGTTCAAGACCCCCCCTCTGCTCTTCCTCACCATCCTCCATTTCCCAAGCACTGGGCAACACCCTTTCTGACCATTTTTCAACATAGCTGTTTAAAGGAACCTCGCCATTCATGCTAAACTATCACCCTCTTCTGCCCCGTTACAGACTGCCCCCTCTCCTGCCTCCGACACGCACCCTCTTCAGTTCCTTCTCTGCAATATCTGTTCCGTAATTCTCAAGGATTCTCTGCAATAGCCACCCCTCAGGATACCTGGGAGACCCATGCCCCCCAGCCCTCCTCAAAAACTTCTCTCCTCCACCTGTGCAGGCACCCTCGCCAGATCTATTATCAACCTCTCACTAACAACTGTGATCTTCCCTACAGCTTAGAAAACCTAATAAAAAAGCCCTCTTTTGACCCCCTCCTCCCTTCCAATTACTGCCCCATCTCTAACAATCGCTTCATAGCCAAACTACTAGATCACACGGTATACTCTCAGCTCAGTCTCTTCGCTGAATCCTACGCCCTTCCTGACCCTGCCCAGTCCAGCTTTAGACCCCTCCATCAATCTGATTCCTCCCTTGTCTCTATCTGGGATAACCTGAAAAGAACAGCAGACTCCAAGGGCTGTGCCACACTCTTCCTACCGGAAAAATAGAAATCCTCTTTCTCCAACCTATCCTTTGACCGCCTCACTAGGACCCGCCCTCACCGCATTCCCCTCAGTCAAAAACTTAAAATGCACCTTCATCTCGGACTTGACCCTCTCCCATCACATCAACGCATCTCCAGGTAATGTACCTTCCATCTGCGCATCCTCAAGCAAATCATTCGATATGTCTGAGACCCCCATAGAGTCTCTGCAATCATGGCCACCCTCCTTGTGCGCCCAGACTATTCCAACTCCCTCCACCGAGGCGGTCCTGCATATCAACTCAGAAAGCTCCAACAAATCCAAAACTATGCAGCAAGGTTTCTCCTCACACTCTCCCCCAGAGAATACATCCCCCTGCACTCAGGATACTTCATTGGCTACCCATCAGCCGGCGGGCCTCTTTCAAAGCCATGTGCATTACCGAACCTCGCTAGCCACAAGAAACACCCTGAATTCCTTCAAAACAAGATCACACGCTACCGCCCCACCCAAATCCTCAGATCAGGCTCTGCACACCTCTTGGTAGCCCCCCCCTTTCAAGTTCTCCAGACTAGAAGGTGCCTGTTTCTCCATCCTTGCAACCATCAGTCCCTCCCCCTCGCACTCCATCTCTTAGAGGATCACCTGGCCTTCAGGAAAGCCCTCAAAACATGGACACTGCCTCCCACATACCCCTCTCAGCCACATGCCTCGTCTCTCCTTCTTCTTTGCTCTACCAGCTCAAACCCCACTTTGGGTGCCGCAAACCCCATATGGTGGACTTGAGAAGGTAATCCAGTAACTTGCCCACAGTACGAATCCTGACGGTGGGCTGAGTATTGCACACATATGGGCTTGGAGGGTGGGCAGTGCATCGCACTTAAATTGCACCTTAGAAAAATAAGCAGATCATCCGGGAGGGGGACAATCAGGCACTTTGGATCCCGCTTTCGTAGTCGGCACTGTATGTAACTAACTCTATAGCAAATGAGTGTGGACCATGCCACCATAGGAAAACATGAAAGGAGGGCCTTGTTCGCACTAGAAGGAACCAGGATGAGTATTATGTATTCATTTAGCATTTAGATTGTCTGAAACATAGCACTGCTCCTTGCACATAGATTGAACCCACGATGTAGACATTGTTCTTTGTACAGCTAACCCCTTTCCTCCCCTCGTACACTGCACCTTCGTAATTTAGCGGAAGGCACAGGCTCATTTCCCACACCCTGCCCTCACATATAACACAAACACTACTGCACAACACCTCTGCCATTAGAATGAAGCTACCTTTAACGACAGAATGTGGTCTGTAGCTTCTGACATAATTTTCTATTTCCTTAAACACAACCCACCCCTGCATAGTTCACCTCTCCTACACCCATTCACATGCCATTCAGACATGGGTGACTAGCAAGGTCATTGTCACCCTCACATAACCTTAATGGCTGAAATGCACACATGCATAATAGCACCTCCCAACTTCTCCCAAACATGGACTATGGTCCTTCTGAGGGCATTCAACCAACAGCGCGTGGGTACCATAAATATAGTGAAAGGCGCTATACAAATGACAAAATGAATGAATGAATACGACTAGTGATTAGTAGTGGATGAAATTCTGCCATGGAAATTAGTGCCATTTCGTCTATTTTGCCCAATGCCGCTCTTCCAGGAAATGTGTGTTTCTTACACAAAAAGGTTGTGGAATTTCACCCAGCCCTTGTTGTGATGCCTAAATAATAACCACATAATAAAATTGATAAAACAATGAGTAAAGAGGAGTGCATTTACCTTCAATCTCTTCTTGCGCAGTTCATCCAAAGACCTCCTCGCCTCCTGAGTCTCCAGCTCTAATTTCTGTTTCAGAATCTCCAGCTCTGTCTCTTCTTTCAGCTCCTGGGCCTATGGTACATAGGGTAGAAAATCATATAAGATGCAAATGCTCTTCACATCAAAGTGAAGGTCAGTCTTGCATTTGAGTATTACGCACAATGTTCATTCTTTGCATCATTCAACAAAAAGCAACACAAGTGCCTGCAAGGAAACGAGGTACAATACCTGACCAGATCATTAAGGCAAGAGAGTATGGTGCACTGGGCAGCACACTTCCGACACTAATGTATGACTGGCTGCAAGCACCCAGATGGGTGATGGGAATGTATTTCACAGGGACAGGCCACGAAACATGTAAGAGGTTAAAAAAAAACATTTTGGTCCTTGTTCGAATGATCGGAAAAGCAGGCAGGAAAGTATAGGTCCACCCACTGCTGTAATATTTAAAAGCAAAATGCATTACAGTGTCAGGAGCGTCCCCTGCTGGTATTTCAAACAGGCACAGGGGAATGTGTTTGCTTTCTGTGCATTGTAGTTCTCATTCCATTTGTGAATTCGAAATTCACTTTTAAAAGTGAAGACATGGCACCTGGCTTGCAAAAGGAAAGAGACCTCAAAAGTGCAGAGCATGGGAGCTTCATTGACTGAGGAATGAGACCTAAAACGTGCAGAGCATGGGAGCTGCATTGACTGAGGAATGAGACCTAAAACGTGCAGAGCATGGGGGGCTGCATTGACTGAGGAAGGAGACCTCAACAGTGCAGAGCATGGGGGGCTGCATTGACTGAGGAAAGAGACCTCAACAGTGCAGAGCATGGGGGGCTGCAATGACTGAAAAATGAGACTTGAAAAGTGCAGAGCATGGGGGCTGCATTGACTGAGGAAAGAGACCTCAACAGTGCAGAGCATGGGGGGCTGCATTGACTGAGGAAAGAGAACTAAAACGTGCAGAGCATGGGAGCTGCATTGACTGAGGAAGGAGACCTCAAAGGTGCAGAGCATGGGGGGCTGCATTGACTGAGGAAAGAGACCTCAAAGGTGCAGAGCATGGGGGGCTGCATTGACTGAGGAAAGAGACCTCAACAGTGCAGAGCATGGGGGGCTGCAATGACTGAAAAAAGAGACTTGAAAAGTGCAGAGCATGGGGTCTGCATTGACTGAGGAAAGTGACCTCAAAAGTGCAGACCATGGGCGCTGCATAAACTGAGGAAAGAGACCTCAGAAGTGCAGAGAATGGAGGACGGGTGGGCTGCATTGACTGAGGAAAGAGACCACAAAAGTGCAGAGCATGGGGGCTTCATCGACTGAGGAAAGAGACCTCAAAAGTAAGGAAATGGGGGGCTGCATTTACTGAGCAAAGAGAACTGAAAAGGGCAGAGCATGGAAGGGCTACATTGACTGAGGAAAGAGCCCTGAAAAGTGCAGAGCATGGAGGGGCTGCATTGACTGAGGAAAGGGACCTCAAAATGCAGAGCACAGGGGGCTGCACTGGACCAAATCTAGGGCCACACCAAATGGAGCGGTCGTGGCCCACCGTCACACAGAATGAATGAGAGACAACCCAGCAATTGCTGCAGTACAACACAGCACTTCAACAAATGTGGGACACCTTATACGAATGTGGGATAGGGTAGCCCCACTATTGCTATGTGCATCAAAGCCGATATCGGTTGGGGCAAGGGATACTTCTGCCGCGTGGTAGATAACTTTAGAAAATTCCTGAAGAGAAGTGGAATATGCCATTACAGCTAAAAGGCCACACATACACAACACCATCTGGCAGCCACCTCCGGAAGTTCACCTCCAGATCACAGCCACACAGCTATGCACAGTGTGCATGTAGATGAGCCTTGCATACCCATAGTGCATTGCTGTGTTTCCAAAATCAGGATGTTGTGGCCAGTTGTTTCTCTTTTCAGTCTCTTGGTCCTCATACACATTGAGTATGCCTTGAGATGGTGGACGGGTTTCTACCGATGGCCAAACTGTTCAACACTGCTGACGGCGATGTGTGCTTATGAGGTTTTTACTTTGCTTTTCTGAGCATGGGCCACTTTGCTGAGGAATGGAATCAAGTGCCGAGATAAACCAGCTGCCAGAAGGTGCAACATTTTCAAAGCCAACTCCTTTTTTCGGATTGCACAAGTGACTCTTTCTGGGCATGGCAGGAGTTAGGCGCCTTCTGGTGATGCAACAAAGACAAGGCACGTACTTATATAATGCATATACGTGTATATGCATTATATGTACATATAGAATCCGTCACTGGCACTTAATTATTCCCACCCCAAACAAAATCAACTTTCCTCTGCAGAGAGACTGTATTTACTTTCTTGAAGACCAGTTAACACGTCCACTTGTGAGATATTCTACCAGTTAAAGAACAGTCCATATTGCTGACTTCTAAAAATGACCTTCACCTGTCGTTTCCCACCAAGACGTATTCGATGACCCACAGGACTCTCTCTTGGATGACGGAAGTTGGTCTCCTCTTCTCCTGTTGAGAAAGTGAGGGGGCACAGGTTAAACTAAAGTACATATATATCCGGTGTAGGCACAATGTGATGGACAAATCATCTGGTCTCAGCTAGCCTACTCCATTGTCAACTGTGTAGATATACAAGGCAATACACACCATCCAAACTATGACAACACAATACTGCTCATCAACAGTCAGGCTGGGCAAACAAACGTTGCAAATAGTCAGAGAAGCTCTAAATTAAAAAAAAACATTTAGTGTAAAATAATACACAGAGTGTTTATGTTAAAGGCTGGGCGTGCCGTTAAAGGGAAAGTTCGCTCACAAATGTTATTGTCTTAAAAGATGGGCAATAATCCAAAACATATATTAAAACATCTTTGTAAAACAGGTTCCTATGTAAAAGTTTGAGCAAATTATGTTTAAACCCCTTTAATTTCAAGCACTAGGAGGCATCCATTTTCTTAAATGGATGAGCCTCATGTGCTTGTGTTAATCTCTGCCCTTGCGGCACTAATGAAGCAAAAGCCACCTGCTGGTAGTTTTTATTACAGCGGCTTTTGCTTCATTATTGCTGGATAGCAGAGAATGCAGGCAGGAAGGAAGGCTGCTGCAGTAAGTGCTTATTATTTTCTTTTTCCATGAAAACCACAACAATTATAAATACAACCGCGTTGTATTTATGATTGCCGTGGTTTTCTTTCTAGGTTTCCCGGGCTCCCCTGGCTCAGGGGAGCTCAGGAACCTTAAAAAGAAAACCACAGCAATTATAAATACAACTGTGTTGTATTTATAATTGTTGGGGTTTTCATGGAAAAAGAAAATAATAAGCACTTACTTAATAAGCACCGACTGCAGCGGCTTTAACTTTGAGTCTCCCGAGACTCAAAGCGAAAGTACCAGTTTTCTTTTTAAGTTTTCCGGGCTGAGCCCGCGAGACTCAAAGCTAAAGCCACCACAATCATAAATACAACGCGGTTGTATTTATGATTTCATTATTTTTCTTTTTAAGTTTCCCAGGCTTTGCTGTAGACCTCCATCCACTCTTGGTATGAGGTGGCGTATCACTCTTTCAGTGGCGGTGTTCCTCCGGGTATGTCTGGCCAGTGTGGTTCCATGTCTCAGACCTGACTCCGTTCTGTGCAGCTCCGCTTCTCTCAGAGGTGTCTCACTATCGGGACAGATGGGCTCTGGATGTCGCTTTGGCAGGACACTGGCAGGACAGTGACCTGCTGCTCTTGGCTTGTTTTCTTCTGCTACAGCGGTACCAGACTATATGGGTCCTCTGCCTTACACAATGCGGCAGTGTTCCACGTGCTTCCCAGACTTCACACTTCAGACTTCAGACTTTTGACCTACTACGTTAACAACATGGTTCCTCCTCGTGCCTCGCTCTCCAGATGCTACTCTCATGTGCTGCTGGCAGCGAGGTGTACTTGGGTTCCTCCATGGAAGGAAAGGGGAGATGCCATTGGTCCTCATCTTCACAAAGAGGCAGCAAGAAATGCAGGTCAGAAATCAAGCCATCCACTTTAAAGGGGCCCTGTATATGATCACCTTGTTCAAGCCCCAAGTAATCAAAAATTGGTGCATTACTTGGACATTCCTTGTCCCCAAAGGGGGGGTCACCACCAGTGGGATCCTGCTTGCTCTGTCCCCTAGAGAGGGTATTGCATAGCGGGAACACTTCCTTAGTCCCAAACGGGGAGCCTCCCCCTTGGGAAAAAGAGATGAATTCCCTTGATTCATCACTCCTCTATTCATGGTTTTTCCTAGTTTTCCAAACCTTTAAAATCTATATTTTATTCACCACAACTAAGGCTTTTTAAGTTCTTATTAAGGCTTTGTGGTTTCTTTCTGTGGAGCCCAGGACTTTTTACAGTGTTTTGCTCACAGAAACTGGGTGATGAGATATCCACAAGTACAAATGAGCTGGTGGGAGCTCTCAGTGTTCAATCTTTTCATAGCTGAAAATTCATCACAAACAAGCGGTCACTGGCGTAGGCCTGGAACTGTAAGTCTTTGGCATTTCAGGTTGAGCATTCAGGTAGACCTTCTGGGAACTTCCGGGCAGGTGATGACCTCAAAAAGCAAGACGAATTGCATGCAGGTAGAGTAACCCCATCACTCTACCTACAAAGAAGGTGGCTTGACCGATTCCTGTTTGCGAAGTCTCTTTTGCTGCAAGAATCACAGTCTTTGTGGTGACCCCCATCTTGACCATAAATGGAACAGGATTTGTTGGTTCCAAACCCCTCTTATCTACCAATAATTTGGTTGGGTGCTATACATTTCAGCGGCATGGCAAGACAAGAGTTACCTCCTGGCCTCTAGCCCCACTTGACTTGAAATGGAAGATGGCTGTAGCTATCCACACTGGGAACAGAGTCTATCTAGGCTCTGCAAAAGGCCTCTGTGACAGAGGATTTCTATAGAACTGACTGAGATCGAAAGGCACAGTTCTCTGCAAGGCCTACACATAATGCTATTCTTTTGAGAAGCCTCCGAAACATTTGCCTCCAATAAGGAACCTCTTGTTGCCCCCGGCTCCTAGGCAAAAGTATGAATGGAATATGCAAATCTGACTCGTTTCCTGCCCCGCACTTTGAACAGCGCTTTGTTGCTCCTTAGCAAGGTCCACAATATTGTAGTTGTCCTTATGGACACATACAAAGTCATTAATGTTTCTGCTGCAGCGGCCCAAGCAAAATGGCACATATTGTCACACTCTTCCTGGTGAATACTGGCACTTGGATATTGGAATTTAGGAAAATAGAGGAAAATCTAAATGAAACCTTCAAGATCTCCACTGAAAATTGAATGCTGGGTTGAGATAAATAAACCAACTCCGGGTACATTCATTTTGTATCCTGTGTTACCACTTTATATAAAGAAAAATAATCATGGAAAAACAGAGCACACCCTCCCCAGGAAGAGTACAGTGGAGGGCGAACATCCTGGAGGTGGTAGAACTAGTGGGTGCCACTGTAATAGACGAGGGAAACATTCCATGGAATTCAAGAACTGCTCAATACATACTTGACCTTGAATCCTGGACATGAACCTTTTGGTCAAGGCATAAAAACTTGATTACATTACAGAACATGATTGTTTGACAGTAACTGTGACAAAGCAAATTCTCAGCACGTGTACAGGGGTTGAACAATAACTGAAAAATAACCATGGAAAAAATACAATTAAAATAAAATACAAATCAATGCAGCGTTAAGTAATATGCAATGTTGTTTTTTACTTTTGGGGTTCTCCAGCAGCGAACTGTACATCACGCTGCCATTTGGTTCTTTGAATTTGCAGCTGTGGAATTCCTTGAGAGGCCACAGGTATCTGAGCAATCCTATCCATGTCATTCTATTAGGATACTAGTGTATTGGGTACTGGGCAGAGGCCGCAGGTATCGGAGTAATCGTATTTCTGTCATTCTATAAGGATGTTTGTGCACGGGATACTGGGCATAGGCCACAGGTATCTGAGCAATCCTACCCATGTCATTCTATAAGGATGCTTATGCATTGGGATACTGAGCATAGGCCGCAGGTATCTGAGCAATCCTACCCATGTAATTCTATAAGGATGCTTGTGTATTGGGTACTGGGCATAGGCCGCAGGTATCTGAGCAATCCTACCCATGTCATTCTATAAGGATGCTTATGCATTGGGTACTGGGCATAGGCCGCAGGTATCTGAGCAATCCTACCCATGTCATTCTATAAGGATGCTTGTGTATTGGGTACTGGGCATAGGCCGTGGGTACCTGAGCAATCCTACCCATGTAATTCTATAAGGATGCTTGTGCATTGGGTACTGGGCAAGGCCGCAGGTGTCTGAGCAATCCTACCCATGTCATTCTATAAGGATGCTTGTGTATTGGGTACTGGGCATAGGCCGCAGGTATCGGAGCAATCCTACCCATGTCATTCTATAAGGATGCTTATGCATTGGGTACTGGGCATAGGCCGCAGGTATCTGAGCAATCCTACCCATGTCATTCTATAAGGATGCTTGTGTATTGGGTACTGGGCATAGGCCGCGGGTACCTGAGCAATTCTACCCATGTCATTCTATAAGGATGCTTGTGCATTGGGTACTGGGCAAGGCCGCAGGTATCTGAGCAATCCTACCCATGTCATTCTATAAGGATGCTTGTGTATTGGGTACTGGGCATAGGCCGCAGGTATCTGAGCAATCCTACCCATGTCATTCTATAAGGATGCTTGTGCATTGGGTACTGGGCATAGGCCGCAGGTGTCTGAGCAATCCTACCCATGTCATTCTATAAGGATGCTTGTGCATTGGGTACTGGGCATAGGCCGCAGGTATCTGAGCAATCCTACCCATGTAATTCTATAAGGATGCTTGTGCATTGGGTACTGGGCAAGGCCGCAGGTGTCTGAGCAATCCTACCCATGTCATTCTATAAGGATGCTTGTGCATTGGGTACTGGGCAAGGCCGCAGGCGTCTGAGCAATCCTACCCATGTCATTCTATAAGGATGCTTGTGTATTGGGTACTGGGCATAGGCCGCAGGTGTCTGAGCAATCCTACCCATGTCATTCTATAAGGATGCTTGTGCATTGGGTACTGGGCAAGGCCGCAGGTGTCTGAGCAATCCTACCCATGTCATTCTATGAGGATGCTTGTGTATTGGGTACTGGGCATAGGCCGCGGGTACCTGAGCAATCCTACCCATGTCATTCTATAAGGATGCTTGTGTATTGGGTACTGGGCATAGGCCGCGGGTATCTGAGCAATCCTACCCATGTCATTCTATAAGGATGCTTGTGCATTGGGTACTGGGCATAGGCCTCGGGTATCTGAGTAATCGTATTTCTGTAATTCTATAAGGATGTTTGTGCACGGGATACTGGGCATAGGCCTCAGGTATATGAGCAATCCTACCCATGTCATTCTATAAGGATGCTTGTGTATTAGGTACTGGGCATAGGCCGCAGGTATCTGAGCAATCCTACCCATGTAATTCTATAAGGATGTTTGTGCACGGGATACTGGGCATAGGCCTCAGGTATATGAGCAATCCTACCCATGTCATTCTATAAGGATGCTTGTGTATTGGGTACTGGGCAAGGCCGCAGGTGTCTGAGCAATCCTACCCATGTAATTCTATAAGGATGCTTATGCATTGGGTACTGGGCATAGGCCGCAGGTATCTGAGCAATCCTACCCATGTCATTCTATAAGGATGCTTATGCATTGGGTACTGGGCATAGGCCGCAGGTATCTGAGCAATCCTACCCATGTCATTCTATAAGGATGCTTATGCATTGGGATACTGGGCATAGGCCTCAGGTATATGAGCAATCCTACCCATGTCATTCTATGAGGATGCTTGTGTATTGGGTACTGGGCAAGGCTGCAGGTGTCTGAGCAATCCTACCCATGTAATTCTATAAGGATGCTTATGCATTGGGTACTGGGCATAGGGCGCAGGTATCTGAGCAATCCTACCCATGTCATTCTATAAGGATGCTTATGCATTGGGATACTGGGCATAGGCCTCAGGTATATGAGCAATCCTACCCATGTCATTCTATAAGGATGCTTGTGTATTGGGTACTGGGCATAGGCCGCTGGTATCTGAGTAATTGTATTTCTGTCATTCTATAAGGATGTTTGTGCACGGGATACTGGGCATAGGGCGCAGGTATCTGAGCAATCGTATCTCTGTAATTCTATGAGGATGCTTGTGTATTGGGTACTGGGCATAGGCCGCAGGTATCTGAGCAATCCTACCCATGTAATTCTATAAGGATGCTTGTGCATTGGGTACTGGGCAAGGCCGCAGGTGCCTGAGCAATCCTACCCATGTCATTCTATAAGGATGCTTGTGCATTGGGTACTGGGCAAGGCCGCAGGTATCTGAGCAATCCTACCCATGTCATTCTATGAGGATGCTTGTGTATTGGGTACTGGGCAAGGCCGCAGGTGTCTGAGCAATCCTACCCATGTAATTCTATAAGGATGCTTGTGTATTGGGTACTGGGCATAGGCCGCAGGTATCTGATCAATCCTACCCATGTCATTCTATAAGGATGCTTGTGTATTGGGTACTGGGCATAGGCCGCGGGTATCTGAGCAATCCTACCCATGTCATTCTATAAGAATGCTTGTGCATTGGGTACTGGGCAAGGCCGCAGGTATCTGAGCAATCCTACCCATGTCATTCTATGAGGATGCTTGTGTATTGGGTACTGGGCAAGGCCGCAGGTGTCTGAGCAACCCTACCCATGTCATTCTATAAGGATGCTTGTGCATTGGGTACTGGGCATAGGCCTCGGGTATCTGAGCAGTCCTATCCATGTAATTCTATAAGGATGCTTGTGCATTGGGTACTGGGCATAGGCCGCAGGTGTCTGAGCAATCCTATCTCTGTAATTCTATAAGGATGCTTGTGCATTGGGTACTGGGCAAGGCCGCAGGTGTCTGAGCAATCCTACCCATGTCATTCTATAAGGATGCTTGTGTATTGGGTACTGGGCATAGGCCGCAGGTATCGGAGCAATCCTACCCATGTCATTCTATAAGGATGCTTATGCATTGGGTACTGGGCATAGGCCGCAGGTATCTGAGCAATCCTACCCATGTCATTCTATAAGGATGCTTGTGTATTGGGTACTGGGCATAGGCCGTGGGTACCTGAGCAATTCTACCCATGTCATTCTATAAGGATGCTTGTGCATTGGGTACTGGGCAAGGCCGCAGGTGTCTGAGCAATCCTACCCATGTCATTCTATAAGGATGCTTGTGTATTGGGTACTGGGCATAGGCCGCAGGTATCTGAGCAATCCTACCCATGTCATTCTATAAGGATGCTTGTGTATTGGGTACTGGGCATAGGCCGCGGGTATCTGAGCAATCCTACCCATGTCATTCTATAAGGATGCTTGTGTATTGGGTACTGGGCATAGGCCGCAGGTATCTGAGCAATCCTACCCATGTCATTCTATGAGGATGCTTGTGTATTGGGTACTGGGCAAGGCCGCAGGTGTCTGAGCAATCCTACCCATGTCATTCTATAAGGATGCTTATGCATTGGGTACTGGGCAAGGCCGCAGGTGTCTGAGCAATCCTACCCATGTCATTCTATAAGGATGCTTGTGCATTGGGTACTGGGCATAGGCCTCGGGTATCTGAGCAATCCTATCCATGTCATTCTATAAGGATGCTTGTGCATTGGGTACTGGGCATAGGCCACAGGTGTCTGAGCAATCCTACCCATGTAATTCTATAAGGATGCTTGTGCATTGGGTACTGGGCAAGGCCGCAGGTGTCTGAGCAAGGCCGCAGGTGTCTGAGCAATCCTACCCATGTCATTCTATAAGGATGCTTGTGCATTGTGTACTGGGCAAGGCCGCAGGTGTCTGAGCAAGGCCGCAGGTATCTGAGCAATCCTACCCATGTAATTCTATAAGGATGCTTGTGCATTGGAATACTGGGCAAGGCCGCAGGTGTCTGAGCAATTGTATCTCTGTAATTCTATGAGGATGCTTGTGTATTGGGTACTGGGCATAGGCCGCAGGTATCTGAGCAATCCTACCCATGTCATTCTGTAAGGATGCTTGTGCATTGGGTACTGGGCAAGGCCGCAGGTGTCTGAGCAATCCTATCTCTGTAATTCTATGAGGATGCTTGTGTATTGGGTACTGGGCATAGGCCTCAGGTATCTGAGCAATCCTACCCATGTCATTCTATAAGGATGCTTGTGCATTGGGTACTGGGCATAGGCCTCGGGTATCTGAGCAATCCTATCCATGTAATTCTATAAGGATGCTTGTGCATTGGGTACTGGGCATAGGCCGCAGGTGTCTGAGCAATCGTATCTCTGTAATTCTATGAGGATGCTTGTGTATTGGGTACTGGGCATAGGCCTCAGGTATCTGAGCAATCCTACCCATGTCATTCTGTAAGGATGCTTGTGCATTGGGTACTGGGCAAGGCCGCAGGTGTCTGAGCAATCGTATCTCTGTAATTCTATGAGGATGCTTGTGTATTGGGTACTGGGCATAGGCCGCAGGTATCTGAGCAATCCTACCCATGTCATTCTGTAAGGATGCTTGTGCATTGGGTACTGGGCAAGGCCGCAGGTGTCTGAGCAATCCTATCTCTGTAATTCTATGAGGATGCTTGTGTATTGGGTACTGGGCATAGGCCTCAGGTATCTGAGCAATCCTACCCATGTCATTCTATAAGGATGCTTGTGCATTGGGTACTGGGCATAGGCCTCAGGTATCTGAGCAATCCTATCCATGTAATTCTATAAGGATGCTTGTGCATTGGGTACTGGGCATAGGCCGCAGGTGTCTGAGCAATCGTATCTCTGTAATTCTATGAGGATGCTTGTGTATTGGGTACTGGGCATAGGCCTCAGGTATCTGAGCAATCCTACCCATGTCATTCTGTAAGGATCCTTGTGCATTGGGTACTGAGCAAGGCCGCAGGTGTCTGAGCAATCCTACCCATGTCATTCTATAAGGATGCTTGTGCATTGTGTACTGGGCAAGGCCGCAGGTGTCTGAGCAAGGCCGCAGGTGTCTGAGCAATCGTATCTCTGTAATTCTATAAGGATGCTTGTGCATTGTGTACTGGGCATGTGCACATCTCCAGACATCCTTGGTGTGGGATCCAGCTTCCACACTCACCTCCATCAAAACTAAAATTCTGTAGAGCTCCTAGCTTTCAGGGAGAGGAAACACTGTGGATGCTGCAGCCATGTTATACTCAGATCCCAATCCTGAAGTTGTCTTGAATGTGTATATATGGTTCATGGCTACAAACACTTTAATATTATAATGAGTGATGTGAAATATTAGAAGAGTACCAAGTTCCGTGTTCGTTATGTACGTCTTGATTCAAGCACTCAACCCTTTGCTCACATACATCTTTGTCAAATGTAAACATCTGTGCTCATTATTATGTCCTCAAATGTTCTTTCATTTTATGTAAAGCAGCCTGGAACCCTCATTGGTGCGTTCCATTTGTCACCTTTTTCATAGGGGTATTTTGAAAAAGTTGCAAAGGAGAGTATCACACTGTTTATCGTGGAATGATAACCGTCTATCATGTTATACTGTTTACAGTTATTCTAGGGTTTGATAATGTGCTGTTCTCAGTAAGATAAATGCAACGTTCTTAGTATGACCGCAATATATTCTGGAAGTTATTGTTAGAAATGAACATTGTAAAGTTTTAAAAAGAGTCATTTTACAATGTTAGTACAATTATATACTTTCCTCTTTTTTTTGCTGAGAATGCACATGTCTGTCGAAATGTCCTTCCTTCTTGGAAAGGTTCACTTTCCAATTAAATCCAGTGATCTATGTCTTCGGTGAGCACCGAAGCAGTGTTTAATTTGCAAGCTTGCTAATGATTGGTTGGTAGTGTTGTGACCTGTACTGTTACAATGTGCACAAACACTAATAATTAACAAAAATAGCAACACTTTAAACCCTGTGGCCTGGCCCTCTAGTGCCTTACAAGGTCTGTCGGAACCACAGCGCGCCTGCAGAGTCTAGCCAGAGCCCGCACTCCTCCTCATGCAAACAATGTCCCCCCAGTGTGACAGTGATAATCCTGCAGGGAACATGCCACAGCAAAGTAATAAAGAAAACAGACCAGTCCCTTCTATCGGGAGTCTCTGTTGCTGCTGTTCTCAGTCTACTTTTAACCATAAAAAACACTGCAGATCCTCTGGTCGTCCTACTATCAGCAATGGCAGGGGTGTCTCTAGTAACCACGGAGGGAGACGAGAGAGGGCGAGATAGAGGGAGAGAGAGAGAGGGGGGGGAGAGATAGAAGTGAGAGCGATAGGGAGAGAGAGAAAGAGAGTGGTAGAGAGAAGATCAAGTGAGAGGAGAGAGAGAAAGGGTGGGGGTAGAGAGAGGGGGAGACACAGAGAGACTATAGAGAGAGAAGGAGGAGAAAGAGAGAGAAGAACGAGGGAGAGAAATATAGGAGAGAAGGAGGTAGGGAGAAGGAGAGAGAAGAGCGAGGGAGAGGAGAGAGAGCAAGAGTAGAGAGGAGACAGAGGTGAGAGGGGGAGAGAGAAGGGAGATATAGTTAGAGAGGAGATAGAAAGAGAAAGAGAGAGCGAAAGAGAGAGAGAGAGGGAGGGGAGAGAAGGAGAGAGATAGAAGAAGAAGGAAAGAAGGAGAGAGAGAAGGAGCAAGAAGAGAGAGCGAGAGAGAGAGCGGAGAGAGGAGAAGGAGGAGAGCCAGAGAGAGATGGAAAGAGAGAGGGACAGATGAGAGAGATGAGAGAGAGAGAGGGAGAGAGGAGACACAGAGAGAGGGGAGAGAGAAAAAGAGCGAGGAGAGCTAGGAGAGAGAAAGAGGGAGAAAAGAGAGAAAGGGGTGGGAGGGAGAGAGAGAGCGAGGAGAGAGAGATAGAAGGAAGAGGACAGAGAGAGAGGGGGAGCGAAAAAAGAGAGAGATGGCGAGAGAGAGCGGAGAGAGAGGAGAAAGAGGAGAGAGAAGAATTGCGGAGAGAGAGGCAGAGAAGAGAGAGGGATAGGGAGAGAGGAGCGAGAAAGAGAGAATGGGAGAGCAGAGAGAAGCGGGGGAGAGAGAGAGGGGGAAGGGAGAGATAGGCGAGAGAAAGAAAGAGAAGAGAGAGAAAGATGGTGAAAAGAGAGAGGAGGGAGAGAGAGAAAGAGAGAGAGAGAGAGAAGGAGAGAGCGAGAGAGAAGGAGAGAGAGAGAGAGATATGCATATCAGTAGCTGGTCATAGAGAGTTACTTTATAATTATCAATAACATTATCAGCTGACATTTTTTAAGAAACGGCCTGGTTCGCTATCACTTTCACTAATAATCGCCCCCCCTCCAACCCCCCCAAACTGATCAAACTAACAGGTAAATCAGAATAGTTAAATCTACATTAATACACTGAAGGGCAGGAAAATGCTACACTTTGAATATAAAGGTCCCCTCACCTGCAGTATCTCCTTTAATTCTCTGTAATTCCCGATGAATACACATCTATTTCGGGTGTACTCTCCTTAGTGGCTGGAATCACAGCCGGATTCCAAACCAAGCATGAGTTCTCAAGTTATGTGTCGCTTGAACCTGGCAGGAAAAGTCGAGTGGCGGCCTGGAGACAGCCCGGGTGACAGGTGTAGCTTGCAGGCGTCCACCTTGAGAGGTGCACGTGACCCCAGCAAACGAAAGAGAAACCTTTTAAAAGTAGGTGAGCTTTCCAAACCTTGGTGGCCTCCTCCTGCGTGTGAGGTGCGGGTCCCTCCAGCTCCTTTCTCCTTCATGTGCTGCGGTCTGCTGTTGTATCCTGGTTCAGGCTTGGCATGCAAAGAGGCAGGTGCACAGACGCCTGCTTTCTCCGGGGCCTGCGTCACTGGGATGTCCCGCCCTCCTGCCTTATAACGCGTTGCTCCTGTGTGTTGACACCGCATTAATAACCGGTGATGTAATGTTTACCTGCGATATATTCACATGCTCACCACCTGCTATGATAAGGCTGAGTAAATAGTACGGCATTCACTCCAGGGCAAGTGACTGTCACCTGACCTGGGCCCTGACGGATTGCACCCAATGGTAAAATGTGTATTATCTTTTACACAGTGAGAGTGTCAGACACTGCTGTGTGTGGAGGACTTCCCACGTAACTGGGACAAAGGCCATCAGTGTGTGAAGGCTACCCACTAACCCACACCCCCACCTTTTTATTTACAGATCCGCCTGAGCGCCTGGAGACCAACTCTGTGGGTGACGGTGCGCTATATAAATACCTTTAACATTAACATTTCCTTATATTTTCTTCATTCGACAGGGCAGCTTTGGATAGCAAAGTCAGCGTTTGCTGAGTAAGCTTGGAGTGTCTCCGGAAGAGTTCCAGAACACAATCCCCACCTGCCTATGCCGATTTAGGGCCTGATTCATAGAATATTTGCCCGGTTCAAAGTGAACTTGCTCTGCTGAAAAGTGACTTTGCACTGCCGACACAAACCGTGATTCATGGAACTGTGCAAAGTGTATTTTTGCTGTGCAAAGTCCGGGCAAAGTAATTTTGTACTGGAAAAATGACTATGCCCGGCAAAAATACACCGCGCGGTTCCATGCAACATGCTTTGTGTTAGCAGTGTAAAGTCACTTTTCAGCAGTGAAAATTCACTTTGAACCAGGCAAATATTCCATCAATTGGGCCCTTAATGTCAATGCGTGCTGACTCGCAATTATGCAATCCTCAGCGTGCGTTGATGGGCCTCACATCATTAACGAGATGTGTTTCCACAACTCCATGACAAGTCTGAGTGCTTAGCACAAACCACACCCCAACATTTTGGCCATTTCGCATGAACCTGACTTTGCTGAAATGTGTGGGTGGTTTTTAGGTCGTGTGATTCTGGCTGAATAGGAATGGGAGGCTCGATTTTGGAATCAGTAACGAGGTCAGACAGCAGTTAAGAGAAAAGACTTTACATGAAGGATAGAACATTAATATGATTTAGTTGAGAGAGAAGCGAACAATTAATATAGCCTTATAGACTGAGGAAGTGATCATTATCGCAGGATAATGACCTGACCGTAAGTTGGGGAAGGGTCATTATCCCACTAATGACCTGTCCCGAGCACTATAAGGCTACTACCATACACTGGTAATATCAATATAGGTTTCGAGTTGTGTTCGTAAAGAAGGAAACCTTTCACAGTGAGTAAAATACATAGTGCTAGTAAATTAATTGTGCTTTTCTTTTGTAACATTTAAAAAACAAGGGTTTTTAAAGTCATGCTTTTTATGGCAATCTTGATTGAACTGGAAAGGTTTTAACATGAGCATGAACTCGATGTAATTTAAAAAGAAACGGGTTCTCTCTAAGAAAGTTCAAGCTTTTGACATGTGTTAGCTTTCCTGTTGTGGTACATTGGTTGTTGCAGTGGGAAAAAAAGATCATCCCAGAGAGGGAGTGTTTTGTTAAACAAAAACCTACCTGGAAGTTGCATTGCTGTTTCCCTGCCTGCTATTGAAGTCATAATATTCAGAATGCAGTCAATACCAGCAGTTATTGACTGCACTCTGAGCATCCCGATTGTCTGAAAAGAGGTCAATAACGCATTCCATGTGCTAATAGGATTTGGTTGAGGCAGAGGAAGAACATTAAAATAGGATTTAATTAAGGAATTGGTAAAACATTGAATTAGACCTTTGTTGCTGGATAAACAGTTTAAATGGGACTTAATTGAAGGAGAACATTTGAATAGGAAGGGCATTTTAGGGGATTACTACTTACTTTGCAAGACAGAAATTCACATTATTGTTGTGAATGAAAAGTCTTAGAAAACCTTTTAGGCAAACGACTGCATTTGGTGGCTGTAACAAAGTGTGTTGTCTTTTTGTGGAAAGTCCAAATACTTCCTGCTCTGTAGAAAAGACTTCGGGACAGATAACGACCGTGGCGGAAATGGTAAAACAGGCGGGCTAAATACTGCATGATTACGAGTCAGTTACCGCATACGAAAATACCTGAGACAAGGCATTAAAAAACAACAGATGCAGTAGCCATACCTTACTGCACCGCACAATACTGGATGTGAAGAGTGGGCAATATTGGATGTAGAATTTACCACATAATTCCGACTACTATTACTAGGAAAAACGACGCACAAACAACCACAAGAAATTACCAGCATGAAAAAGCAATTGGAAATGAAGGGCAGGTGTAGTAAAATCAATCACAGGTAAAAATACCCCACCCTCCCAACATAAGAAGCCTACATAAGACCACTCCCAAGACCCACAGCAACATTCAGTTCAGTGGAGCACTGCCAATATACCCATGGGAGCTGAACCTGCTTTTTGATGGCCAGAGGAATGCGGCACTCATGCAGCAAATTGGCCAACAAGAATGAGGAAAATGGAAGCCCCCAATGCCCAGGATCAGAATAACTCCGTAGGCACTAACAGAAACACCAATCCGGAGGATTTATTGGATAGGCAGGCCAATCATATTCCATGTACTACAGCTCATTCGGAATGACCTTCCGAGCCAAATCGACATCCAAATCTGCCTTCACCCCTCTACTGCCATTAGTGTCTGTGCTACACATTCCTGCGACCGGCAGCTATCAGTACACTGCCAACATGGTGCATGACATGACCCAGCCCACATTTTCAAGAATAAGGCAGAGATAGGGCAGCCAACAACTGACACAGTTGTTGGCTGCCCTACTATAACATGCAGCAGCATGTATTTCCCCGACTAACGACATCAACGTCTTCTTCATCGTCAAAATCAGCAAGATTTGCCAGCACATAAACACCAGCTCTGCATCCACACATCCACCTCATGTTCCTTTTTTGTCAAATCGCCATACCCTAGACAACATTCAAGACACTCTCTACAGAGGATCTGGTAGAAACCCTGGCCGCCCTAAAAACCACATCATATACAGAAGACATCTTCCCAGCATCCATCTTCAGGGCCCTCCAGGCAGAAGCTCTTCTTCAATACCTGGAGATCATCAATAGCTCCCTAACTCAAGGCACCTTCCCGTCGACCCTAAAGACTGGAAATATCCTCCCTCTACTAAAGAAACCCACTCTGGATCCTTAAAATGTAGGTAATTATTGCCCCATCATCCTAGGCAAGATCATTGAGAAAGCGGTAGTCGTGCAACTGCATCAACATTTCGACACCAACAATCTCCTCCAAATCTACCAATCCAGGTTCAGACCCAGATGCAGCATAGAAACAGCAACCATACAGGTGGTCGACAACGCCCTCAACATCCTTGACAATGCCCAGTCCTGCCTCCTGGTTCCACTCAACCTCTTGGCCGCTTTTGACACAGACCACCAGGCACTCACAGACACCCTACATCAGTGCACAGGGATGAACGACCTTGTCATATGCTGGCTCAAGTCCTACCTTGTCAACTGCCAGCAGTTTGTTCAGATGGACTCTTCTAGATAGCCAATGCTACCCATCACCTGTGAAGTCCGGCTCTACCCAGTGATCTTCAATCTATACATGGAGCTGCTGGGAGCCCTCCTAGCCACACACAACAGCCACATCCAATACGCTGACGGCACAACTATACATCAAGACAGACTCCATCAAGTACATCACAGGCTCAACACCTGCCTCTTGCTGATTTAGGGTCTCATTACATGGACGGCAGTAAGGGTTTACCGGTACCGGTAAGGGCACCGGTACCGGTAAACCCTTACCACCTTACTACGAGGTCCCTTTGCGGGTTGGTACTTTAACGCCTGCTGTTTAGCAGGCGTTAAAAACCAACCCGCAAAGGGACCAGGATGCTAATTACGGTACCGCAATTTGCGGCACCGTAATTAGCGCCTTCCCCATTTCCATAGATCCCTATGGGGCAAAAATGGGAATGGGGAAGGGCAATGGGGTAAGGGGGAATTACCGGCCCGCCAACCTTGGAATAGGGCGGTAATTCCCCTTTCCTCCAAGGCGGTGCAGGTATTTTACCGGCATGGACCAAGGTGCTAATAGCACCTTGGTCCTCCGCCTACCGTGTAATGAGGCCCTTAGTCTTGGATGTCCAGGGCATGCTTGAAGCTTAACCCTTCCAAGATTGAATTCCTACTCCTCACCAATAACACCAAAAAACCAAACATACAGACCTGGCTATCAACCATTAACCTCGAGGGCTTCCCACCTGAGCTTACCTCCTGCGCCAGGTTCCTCGAGTGCTACATCGACAAACACCTCTGTTTCAAGACACACAGAGCTAAGAGAAGTCAGAAAGCTTGGTTTCAGCTCTGCCTCCTGTGGAAATGCAAGCCCTTCATCCCTCTGGACAGCTTTAGATTCACCGTTCAAGCACTGGTCCTATCCCACCTGGATAGGGACAATGCCCTCCTCGAAAGCCTCCCGTCATCCTCCCTTGTGCTCCTGAGAAGTGTCCTACACACTGCTGCACGCCTCATCAAGGGTCTACGCAAATATGACCACATCGCCCTGGCCCTCACCGGCCTTCACTGGCTTCCACTGCACGCACAAATCACCTTCAAGTCTGGCTGCATCATCTATAAGGCAGTCGCCCTCAAGTCACCCAGCTACCTCTCAGAGAGGTATTACCCAAATTGACCTTTTGTCCTAATTGACCTAATAATAGTGGTCTTAATTGACCTTCTGCACAATTGACCTTTAGCTATATATATATATATATATATGGATATATGGGGTGGCTTTGGGGCAATAAATAATATAATGGGATTGGGTAGGTGGTTGTGGGGGTTTTGGATTGAGTGGGGGGTTTCGGGGGTTTCCCCCCACATACATGTCATAATTGACCTTAATTTCACGATCAATTGTGAAAAGGTCTCCCGCGATCCATTGTGAAAAGATCAATTCATATACATCCCTCAGAGAAACTCAGCATCTCCGACGGACAACACACCACCAGAAGCCAGAACGCAGGCAGACTTGAAATAAGCTGCTGGAAAAAGGAAAGGACCAGAAAACAAGCTTTCTCTGCCTACTCCCCAAGACTATGGAACTTCCTCCCCATCAGCATCAGACTCACCACCACGCTCCTAGAATTCAGAAAAGAACTCAAGACCCACCTCTTCAAGGAATGTCCCCTCCTCAACACCTAGGCCATCACATTGCCCCCCGTGCCACCTGACTCGTTAGACGCTACCCACCCCTCTCTTCCCCACCACCCTGTACAGCTGTACCCCTCAGCTGTGCCCCTATGTATCCTACCCCGCTGTATATCTGTTCTGTTTCCATTGTGCATCTGTATTGTTGTATACCTCTGTAAAGTGCTCCATGATGTATCTGTATTGTTGTATACCTCTGTAAAGTGCTCCTTTGCTTCTCAAAGCTAGGTCCGCGCTCAATTAATGCTATAATAATAATACAAAAATAATTAAATATTAACGACCCAAGGGGGTATAATTGCAATGAAATGACACTTCTATGAAGTCACACAATTTCCAAAAATAATTGGTGCCTTGGACTGCATACATGTGCCACTTGTGCTCCATCATGCGACGGAGCAAGTGTACAGGAAAAGGAAGCAGCAGCATACACTGAATGTGGAAATGATATGTGATGCCGACATGACCATTATACGCTGCTGTGTAAGGTTTCCTGGCTCTACACATGACTCCATGGTACTGCGAAACAGTAACTTTCCTGCGTACATGGTCACACACAGCGGACAAAGGACATTGCTCCGAGGTAAGCAAAACACAAGTGTTGTGTCCCACACCAAAGGGGTAAACTTTTAATAGAGGACCTAAAACAGCCATAAAAAGTCACAAATGTACAGCCACATCATCTCAGAAATCTCACACCCAGGCTCCATGCACCCAGTCATGCATAGACAACATCCCTATATGTGGGTTGTTACACAAGCGAAATGCATGCATTGAGTAATGTCTCGCCCACATCCTTACAGCTAGCTCCGGCTATAATCTCCTGCCATGGCTCCTTACCCCATACCGAAACATAAGAGGCCTGCGGAGAGGTGCTATAATGCAATACTCAAACGAACATGCAGGGTCATAGAGCAGTCCTTTGGGTTACTTAAAGCCAGGTTCCGTTGTCTATAGAGGATTGGTGGATCACTGATGTATGCCCCCAACAAGGTTGGTCACATCATTATAGCATGTTGCATGCTTCACAATCTGTGATTACAGCGTAACGTGCCAATGCCTGAGAAGGCCATCATCCCATAAAACAGTGACAACGATGATGATGAAGATGAAGTTCCATCCATACGGCCAGCATGGGATGTGCGGGAAGGGCGGCTCACAAGACAGCATTTAGTGGCCTCATTTTACTGAGTGTATGTGTGGCTGGCCAATGATCAAAATGGGACAGTACTGTGTTTGAATTGTGCAGTATCAGGCAATGTGAGCAAGCACAAATTCAATACTATAATCACTAAACAAGATTAAAGTGTGAAATAATGACTAAACACATACAATGTTTCTATCTTAACACCCTTTATTCAACAGAACATCTAGCAGTGGATGCATGCCCCAATTAACCACCCCTCTCCGCCCTCCCCAACACACTGATCAACCTCCCCTCTCACCAACACACCCCTCAAATGCCACCTCCCTAATACAGCCCTTTACCTCCCTCCTTAACAATAAGCAACCATCCTCATTTGCCCTGAGGTGTCTTCCCCTTGCCAGGTGGGCTTGGGGTGTTGGCGCATGATTGTCTCTTGGATCTATGGGGTGGGCTGCAGGGGACAGATACATCTCTGGTGTTGCCTCAGGCGGATGGTGTTGGGTTGGGTTTGCCAAGGGTTTTAATTGGACTAGTGTCCTCTCCACATGATTTAAAATGGCAGACATTAGTCCAACGCCCTGGTTGGTAACCCCAGTGCTCTCCCTCATGCACTCGCTCCCGCGGGTGACAGCACCATGCTGTCCAGTTTCCCACACAGACATGCCATGTGCTGTCCTTTCTTCTTCCCATGACACATAATGGCCTTTTGGATGTCCTGCAGGACAAGGGGGTGTACATTTAACAAGTCCTCCTACAGCTTTAGTCTGTTCTCTGTCTCTTGGCGACATTGGATGACTGCCTGGTGTTGGGCCTCAACTACCTTTTGTTGGTTGGTGGCTTCCGTGCTCACAGCTGGCAAGTGGGGTGCAAGTGAAGAAAAGACTGCAGCAGCCACTTGTTTTCCAATATTGTCGGGCCTATGTGAATCAGATGACCACACTCCAGTGTCTCCCTGGTCATCATCAGAGTTATATTTGGCAACTCCAGTAGGTCTGCATAGTGGACTGTCTGTTTCCTCCTCTCCCTGGTCATCCCGAAGAGCTACTTGCAAGGCTTTTGAGTGAGGAAATTAAAGGTACTCACTGAAGTGACTGCAGTGGTCATAGTCCTTAGTCCCCTTTTGTCCATCCTTGTGGGCGTCGTCCAACATGGGGACAGTACTGGAACCTTTGGCAGCAAAACATTTTGCTACCCCTTTAAATTTAGTGTAGCGCACAGAGTGTGGCCTTGGGAATGGGAATGCCCCCCCGGAAGCCCTGCCCTCCGGTGCCTCACCTCAGTCCCCTTTGAACACATCGGACGCTTAGATAATTGGCTACGCCTATTACAGATTAGCCATTGGCATACTAGCAGGGGAAGGCGGGTGGGATCAAAGGGGACTAAGGACTATGAGTACTCTAGTCCCTATGGTGAGTAACTTTAATTACTCATAGGTCCCATCCCCGTTCCTCCATCATTGTGGGCGATTCCACCGAACAAGGGCGGAGCTGTGATAATCTGCCTAATATCTAGGATGAATCAAAAAGGTTTTTTAGAGTAGTGCTTACAGAAGGCCGACGGAGTGGCCCAAGTAGCCACCTTGCTGATGACTGCATGGGCATGAATTCTCTCAGGAATAGGTCTGCCCATGGCCGTGTATGCCTCGGAAATGGCCCGGACCATCAAACGGCCGATGGAAGCCTTAGAAGCCTGAGAGCCGGGGAAGGAGCCCCCAAATGTCACAAACAATGCTCCACACTTTCTGAAGCATTTCGTCTGAGAGAGATAAAATATGAGGACCCTCTTGAGGTCCAAGGAATGCAGGGCCCTCTCTGCCTCTGACAGCAGGTTTGGGAAGAACACTGGCAGACAAATCTCCTGATTCAGATGGAACAGAGACAACACCTTATGCAAGAAGTTTGGGTGAGTGCGCAAGATAACCATGTCATTGTAAGTGATGAAAGACATGCACAAGGACAACGCCTGCAGCTCACTAACACTGAGGGCAGAGTTGAGAGCCACCAGTAAAACTGTCTTTAGTGTCACCAAGTGGATGTGCACAGAGGCCATTAGCTCAAAAGGCTTGCGCTGCAAAGCTGCAAGAACCACATTGAGGTCCCAAACTGGGTGCGGCCTATGCACTGGTAGAAAAAGCCTAGACAACCCCTTACGGTGGGCCTTAATCACTGAGTTGGCTGCAGAAAACACATGCTCAGGGGAATTCTTCTAAGCCCCAATGGCTGCCAAATAAGTGCTGCAAGTATCCACCTGAATGCCAGTACGTCTTCCAGAGGACAGGTGACAGGGTCCAGACCCTTTTCACAAGCTCAATGGCGGAACCTAGTCCATTTACTCTTATACTGGGACCGAGTTGAGGGCCTTCTGGGCTGCTGAATGATGTCCCAGTTGTCATCGGAAAATTGAGCATGTTGAAGCCTCAGCTGGTCAGGAACCAGGCCGCCAGCTGCACCAGGAATCCCCTGCTGGAGATCGGAAGGTGAAGAGGACCCTGGGAGCACAACTGCAGCAGATCCGAAAACCAGGGTCTCCACGGCCAGTGGGGGGCAATCAGGATGAGGCTGCAACCCACCAAAGTCCAAAACCTGTGGAGGGGTGGGTGGGAATGCATAGCTGTGGCTGTCCAACAAGTTTTTGGAAGGCATCTCCCAGAAACCCCTGACCCCGTCCTGCCCATGAAGCAAACTGGGGGCACTTGGATTTCAGAGGGGATGCAAACAGATCCAGGTCCGCGAACCCCAAGTGCTTTTACACTGCTGTCCCCCTGATATGCCAGAGGACTTCCATCCTGGACCATGTGCCATGAATAGCGTAGCCTTCCAAAGTATCCCCCGAGCCCGAAAGTGTTGTCACCCAATGGTAGGCTCTGGTCATCTGAAGGGGGGTCCCACTGAAACATTGCCATCCATCATCCACCAAAAAAGATTGGGCAGTAGGAGTGGTGGTACTGGGATCCTGTCTGACTGAGACCCCATCTCCTGATCCCAATTGGCCGCCAGGTGGAGCTGGAGGTGCCTCATCTTGAGGTGACCATTCTGTACAGTGAGCACACAGGAGGCCATCAGGTCCACATTATACTGGAACAGCATGCCGAGGTGGTCGAGTTGCCCAGAAAGTGTCCCACCGCCTTGCAGAGGGGCAGAAGCCTCTCGGGCGTAGAGAACACCCACTGAAACGTAGAGTCCGAACACACCCCTAGGAAGACTAAATCCTGAGATGGGCACAACTGTGACTTCCTCTAGCTGAGGGAGAACCCCAGCTGATGAAGGATATCCACCAATCTCTGGCAGGAGTGCAACACCACCTCAGGTGACCCGACCCTCACCAGTTGTCCAAATAAGGGTACAGATGATGGCCCTCCAAGCACAGAAGGCATGCCACTGCGTTCATCAACTTCGTGAATAAACAAGGGGCCGAGTTCAGGAGGAAGGGCAGAACCTTGTACTAAAAGTGGTATGACATAATCGTGAACCGCAGAAACATCCGATGCGGTTGATAAAATTGGTACATGCAGGTACGCATCCTTGAGGTCCAGGGAACACATCCAGTCCTCTGCACACAGAGACTTGGCTATGTGCACGGGAGTAATTATCTTGAAACGTTCCAGCGGTAGAGACAGATTTAGAAATGACAGGTCCAGGACACCCTTTAGGCCAGTCTGGTTGTTCTTGGGTACCGCAGAAGCCCCTGTTTGAAAGAGGAACCAGTTCTATCGAAAGCATCTCCAAGAGCGAAAGGACCTCCCTTAGAAGAGCCAGGGACCCGATCTGACACAGAGGAGAAGAGGATGGCATAGGCAAAGAAAGAGGAAGACTGAAGACTGTGGAGACTACTGATAGGATCCAGAAGTCGTTGAAAAGACACTAACAGGTTTCCCTGAAAAGAGCCAGATGACCCCCCCACAGGCGAGCTGTGTTCACCGACCTTGATGTCACTGCTTTTTGGAGTTAAGGACAGGGGAGAGGGAGCAGAAAAACCTGCACAAAGTCCTCTGCTGCTTCCTCCTGTTGTCGCTGTATGACCTGTCAGGCCTCTGTGTACCGCAGTCCTGAAACCCCTTGAAGCCAAATAAAGTGGAGGGTTTGAACTCAGTCCTGCCCTGAGATCGAGGGAAGGATTTCTGTCCAGGTTTTGTCAGGATGGGCAAGGACTTGGCAGTTTGAGTGGATGGTTTCTTTCTTTGTCAACTCATTATCCGTCGACGAAAGAAAAAGGCCCATGCTCTCAAAGGACAGACCTTGAAGGGCAGATCCAGGATCTGCTCCTGCACATCAGGTGAAAACCTAGTGGCATACATCCACGCCGTCCTTCTCATCTCTATGAAAGGGGTCAGATTCACTGGGAATTGCCTTCCTGTAAGTGCTGCACAAACTTGTGTTCTTTTCCGGAAATGCAGAATTTTCATTTCCTGTATCGCTATTTCTGGATGCAGAATTGCACTTCTGTTTTTTTCCGGGTGTGGTGTCTGACTGTTTTTGCATCCGGGAAAATACCTTTACATACATGGTGGTAAAGATGTTATTGTATGGTGTGCCTACATTTACCGCTTTTGTTAATAATATTTACAGATTGTCTTTTAGCAGGTATTTTACTGCTACACTGAGACCCTTACAAAAGTTATTGTGAAAGAAAGGTCTTAGAAAACTTTTTTAGACAAGATGCTGCATTAAAATGCTATAATTGAGTATGCCATCTTTATTCTGGCCAGTCCATATACTTGTTGTTTTTACAGAAAAGCCTTAGAATTCTTTGGAGGCAGGAGAATTTTATAATCAGTGGATGTAACTCAATGTGCCATCTTGTTTGTGGCCGTTCCAAATACTTGTTAATTGTATAGAAAAGTCTTAGAATTCTTGGGTGAGAGGAGAAGATTAAATTCAGTGGCTGTAATCAGTGTGCATTCTGGGAGGAGATAATCCCAGTAACCATCTTCCATGGCATAAATGCACATCTAACTGCCTGTCAGATTGATGGGAACAGAATCACAGAACTGTTTGGAGGCAATTGCACCCAGCAGTAGTGGAGGCAGCTTTTGGTGCCAAGGGAGTGGGGATCGGCTAATATGGCGCCAGCTGGAGGATGGTGGCACACTGGGCACCAGAGATGAGCCGGGAGAGTGACGGCCTCCCCCTGTCATCCTCCCTGGCTCAGCCACTGGCATCCAGGAGGTTACATTAAGTGTCTGTGACTGAGTGTTCCCTCATTCTGTCACTGGTCCACATTTTTCTTGCAAAGTTGCAAATGAGAAGTCTTAGAATTCCTTTTGCAAATGAGAAGCATGTCATATTTTTGTGGCTAGTACATATACTTATTGCTTGTGTGAAAAAGTCTTTGAATTATTTTGCAGGTAGGAGGAAATTACATTCAGTTTCTGTAACTGAGTGTGCCATTTTTTTGTGGCCAGTCCAAATATGTGTTGTTTGCATAGAAAAGTCTTAGAATTCTCTTGCAAGTAGGAGGAGATTATATTCAGTGGCTCTAACTCAGTGTGCCATTGTAGAGGAGAGAACCCCAGTGACCAACTCTCATGACATAAACCATGTGCATTGCAGGAAAAAAGCAACACAATCTTGTTTGTAGGTAGAAGCAGGCAGGCGATTACATTCAGTATTTGTAAATGAGAGCACCATCTTTTGTGGCCAGACTAAATACTTCTGGCTTGCATAGAAACATTTTAGTGTTCTTTGGAGAGCGGAGGAGATTACATTACCTGTAATTCAGTGTTCGATCTTTTTTTATGGCCAGTCCAAAAAACGTGTTGCTTGCATAGACATATTGTCACGATTCGCTCCCTTCGCTCCCATTCCCACCACTTGGGGGCATGATTTGGGGTTTATTCCCTAGTGGACTTTCCTTCCGAACCTTATGCTACAGTGCTGTGATGAATTGGGAGCGCTAAATTCTTATTTTCCAAGCTACTTCCCTTCCGGATCTATTAACAGGTTTTTGGCAGCCAGTATGCTGCTTTAATCAAATGACTATGCTTCCCAGAATGCCTGGCCAACAGCTTAATCTCCACTCTTGCAGGACAGGGCTGGGTGGAAGATAGGCAACACCTGTGGCTGCAGGTGCAGCAAGCAGCACACCTGAGGCGTGTGCTCGTTAAGCAACTTTAAAAGCCTCAGTTTGCTTCAGTCCAGCGCTGGTCATTGATGCAGTGTTCCTGTTTGTGACTGGTCCCCTGTTCCTGGTTCTTAGCTTTGTGCCTAGTTCCAAGTTTCTATTCCTTGTTCCTTATCCCTGGATTTCGAATGTATGTGCTTAATTTCTGCTTCCCAGATTCCCTTTCTGTCTTCCTCTGTTTGCAGGCAACATTTCTCAGTGCTTTCCCTTTTGATGCAGCCCAGTTTGTCTGTGTTCTATATTTATTTGACTTTGTCCTTTGCTGCTGTAAACCTTGATGCCTTAGTCTTCCCTCTTTAGATTTAGCTTCCTGCTCTTTCCTTGGATGGGTGGGGGAAGTCTGCCTTTGTAATTTCGTTTTCCCTGCTCCTGTTCCTTTTCTTTCTCTTGGAATCCATTCCATGTTTTCTCGTGCACTTCTGCATTTATTTCCCATTGATTATTAGGTGTGGTGTGCTGTTGTGAATGCCTATGTTTTCCTCACTATTCTGTAATCACTATTCCTACTTGCCCCTTGTCTTGAGTCTTATGTATTTAGTTATCCTCCCATTGCTGTTATAGCCTTTCTGGGTCCCTGTTTGATCAACAGGGTTCGTGGGCTTGCTGACATTCAAGTGGTATTTCTCGTCCTCGTGAGTACTGTTTTTAAGTTACCTTATTCAATACCATCAAGAGTGTTAGCTCACAGATCCTGTCATTGCTTGTCCTCTACGTGGGCTTAGCGCTGTCAGTACCTGTAACAGCAATTGTGGGTAAGGAGCTTGACGACTTTCCTTGCAGTCATAAGGAGTTTCTAAGTGTTTACTCCACATCCCTTTTCATATATTTCTATTGTTGTCACACTCTATTTGCACTCCTGGGTTTTAGTATACATGAGTCTTGGTTCCTGTGTGCACGTTGTTTGATTCAAATCTATTCACTGTGTAATTTTGTTCACATTTTCCTTGCCATATTCACTGCCTTTGTCCTCACCTGACAGAATGACCAGCCCACTATTCCCATTGAATATGGCAAATTTAAGAAGGAAAGGCAGCAAAGCCTGTAACAAGTTTGTACAGAAGGTTTCCCCTACATTTACCTGTGACAATCAAATCACTAGTCCTGACATACATGAACTCCTTGTCACTAATGGGCATTTACGTGCAGAGTATTTTTCCCACAGGATGGCCCATCTTACATTGCCTCATCCTAGTTCTGTCTTTTATTCTGACCCAGATTCTGTCAGCACAAGCCTTAGCAGCAGAAAACACACTGTTAGGCTTATTACACAAGAGTACCTCTGTTGTTGAACCCCATGATTCCAGTTATGCTTCACCTGAGATGGAACAGTTTCAGGATACAAACAAAGAATGGAGGGGTTCCTTGCATAACTTCTGTTTTCTACCCTCAGTCTATAGCACACTCCTCTGCACAAGTACATACTGTAGTCCCTAATGCCAAGAGGTCAATAGTTTGCTTATGGGTAACACAGATCAAGTTGGTAAGAGAAAGAATAAGTCACAGAACCTGCAAGCAGTAAATGGCAATGTACAATCGGTGCGCATCCAGATTGCTAGTGCAGGATCCAGCCCTGATGCCACCATGCCTCCCCCTGTGCCTACTGATAGTGATGTACATTTAATGCAGGGCATGCTAAATGCTAAGCCTGAGGAGTTAAGACAGGAATTCTTTTCTTTTCAAGAGGAGAATAAAACCTTACAGTCTTTACTGAATACACCTCAGACTTTATTTGTTGATGGTGATGAATTGAATACTGTTCAGTCCCTGAGTGCAGAGACTTTAGTAAACCATGATACTTGTCAATATGTAAGATCTATTGGGAGTGAAAATCTTTCTTCTAGCACAGCGCTTAATCAGGGCACAGGTTCTGACAATTGTCCTGCTGCTTGTCAGGGATTGCAGTTACCTGAAGATTTACAAGCCACTCCTTTACCTAGGATTTCCAGGGTAGCAGCCTGTCATAACCCTGAGCTTGCACACATGCAAGCTTCCGATTTCCAAACACAATCCACAATGGTGGCATACACAGAATCAGTCACTACAGTAGGCTTAGGCTTTGCTCTTTATCCAGCTGCTGAGACTGAAATGGATGTTCAAGCTGATGTGGAAAATGATGCTACCTCTGTGTTCACTCTTCCTTCTGCCTATTTTGGTCACAACAAACAGTCGGAAACAGTACAGATTTCATGTTCTGATGGACTAATTCCACAATATACAGAACCAAAAATCCGGCAGACGATTCCTGAACTGTTGATTGTTAATCTGCCACTTTCAGAAGCTAAGACAGATGAATGGACAATTGACGAAATCCTGATTAACAGAGACTTTACTATGGTGATTCCTCTGGTTGATTTTGACTTCTACAAAGAAAGAGACTCTGTGGCATCCACTAAGGAAAGGGACTGCAAGGGTACTGCTCAATCTTTGGTTACTGGTGCCAAGGAGTCTACTGTCCTAAAGGTGCCTTCCGTTCCTGAGCCACAAATGTGTCTGTCGACTTCTGAGACTTCAGTCTGTCCTCCTACAACCATTGACTCTTCTATGATCCAGTCCACAGATCTGCAGTCATCTTTGGCACGGTTGTAGGACAAATGATCGAATCTAAATGGTCGACAGGACAAATGGTCGAATTTCTTTTTTTTTGTTTTTTCACATTTTTTGTTTTTGTTTTTTGGGGGTCCCCTCCCAACCCCCTTTTTTTTCCTAAACGAAAACCTAAAAAAATATATATAACTAAAAAAAAAAAATTCGATCATTTGACCTGTCGACCAAATTGTGTCGACCTTTTGACGGTCGACCATTTGTCTGTCGACCATTTGACTAGACACCCTTTGGCACACGTGTCTTCAATCAATGAACCACTGCCATGTCTGCCATTTACTCAAGAGCCTCCACCATGCACGTGGTCAGTTCCAAAGACCTTGACATGTTTGTCTTCAGCTACCGAGATGGCTCCAGCTTGCATGCCTTCGCAGCCTCGAAATGTCCTCTGGCATGCCTGGCTTAAGCTACAGCAACTCTCCCAGCCTATCACTCTTCAGCCATAGAGCCTCCAGCAGTCCATCCTAAGTGCATGTCTTCAGTCCCAGAGCCTATCACTTGTCTGCCTTCAGTTCATGAGACACCTGTATCCTGCTTAGCCTCGCTCCCAATATCTGAGGTATACCTGTCTACACCGTCAGATTCTGCTGAATTTTCTTCTGATCCAGAGATTCTTCTTGAATCCCAACCATTTACTGCTGATGAACATCCAGCCTGCCCTTCTTATGCTTCAGGGGGATCACCAGAGTGCCTGCCTTTCACACAAGATGATTCTCCGAACTGTTTGACTTTAGCATCAGAGCCTCCCGAATATGCAGCATCAGAGTTTGAGACTTTTGCCAGCATGCCTGCAATTTCCTCACCTCCCACTTGTCTGCTCTTGGCAGAAAGGCTACCAGAGCATCTACCACTGTCTAATGCATGTTGCACTAGCCTGCCTTGCTCCTCAAGGACTTATAAGTGTCCGCTCCCAGTGACTGAGTTTCTTGGGCCTTCCAACTCCGCTTCAGATCATGCAGGTTCTTCTGGCCTTTCTTCGACCCACGAGTATCTTCCTCTCCAGAAGCCTGCCTATGACTCTTCTAGACTGCAACTTGATTCTATGCAAGCCAGTCCATCTGCCTTTTCCCACAGGCCACCATTTCCATCAGTGCCGCCTCCAAAGAAAAAGCACTCCTATCATGGAAAGAAGATGCCTCGTGTGGGTGGCACGCACCAGAAGACGGCCGTTGGAGGGGGAAAACTGTCACGATTTGCTCTCTTTGCTCCCATTCCCACCACTTGGGGGCATGATTTGGGGGTTATTCCCTACTGGACTTTCCTTCCGAACCTTATGCTACAGTGCTGTTATGAAGTGGGAGCGCTAAATCCTTATTTTCCAAGCTACTTCCCTTCCGGATCCATTCCAGGTTTTTGGCAGCCAGTATGCTGCTTTAATCAAATGACTATGCTTCCCAGAATGCCTGGCCTACAGCTTCATCTCCACCCTTGCAGGACAGGGCTGGGTAAAGGAGAGGCAACACCTGTGGCTGCAGGTGCAGCAAGCAGCACACCTGAGGCGTGTGCTCGTTAAGCAGCTTTAAAAACCTCAGTTTGCTTCAGTCCAGCGCTGGTCATTGATGCAGTGTTCCTGTTTGTGACTGGTCCCCTGTTCCTGGTTCTTAGCTTTGTGCCTAGTTCCAAGTTTATATTCCTTGTTCCTTATCCCTGGATTTCAGAGGTATGTGCTTAATTGATTTCTCCTTCCTAGGTTCCTTTTCTGTCTTCCTCTGTTTGCAGGCAGCATTTCTCAGTGCTTTCCCTTTTGATGCAGCCCAGTTTGTCTGTGTTCTATATTTCTTTGACTTTGTCCTTTGCTGCTGTAAACCTTGATGCCTTAGTCTTTCCTCTTTAGATTTAGCTTCCTGCCTTTTTCCTTGGATGGGTGGGGGAAGTCTGCCTTTGTAATTTTGTTTTCCCTGCTCCTGTTCCCTTTCTTTCTCTTGGAATCCATTCCATGTTTTCTCGTGCACTTCTGCATTTATTTCCCATTGATTATTAGGTGTGGTGTGCTGTTGTGAATGCTTATGTTTTCCTCACTATTCTGTAATCACTATTCCTACTTGCCCCTTGTCTTGAGTCTTATGTATTTAGTTATCCTTCCATTGCTGTTACAGCCTTTCTGGGTCCCTGTTTGATCAACAGGGTTTCTGGGCTTGCTGACATTCAAGAAGTGGTATTTCTCATCCTCGTGAGTACTGTTTTTAAGTTCCTTATTCAGTACCATCAAGAGTGTTAGATCACAGATCCTGTCGTTGATTGCCCTCTACGTGTGCTTAGCGCTGTCAGTACCTGTAATAGCATTTGTGGGTAAGGCGCTTGCCGACTTTCCTTGCAGTCATAAGGAGCTTCTAAGTGCTTACCCCACATCCCTTTTCATATATTTGTATTGTTGTCGCACTCTGTTTGACTCCTGGGCTTTAGTATACATGAGTCTTGGTTCCTGTGTGCACGTTGTTTGATTCAAAGCCATTCACTGTGTGATTTTGTGCACATTTCCCCTGCCATATTCACTGCCTTTGTCCTCACCTGACACCTATCTTATTATTCTTAGGAGGCAGGAGGAAAGTCTTGGAATTCTTCGGAGTCAGCATGAGATTACATACAGTGTCTGTAACTGAGTGTGCCCTTTTTGGTGGCAGTCAAGATATTTGTTGCTTACATATAAAAGACACATGCTTCGTTGGATGCCAGCAGAGATTACATTGAGCAGTTTCAACTCAATGGACTATTGCATCACATAAATGTTCATGCCATTGTTTATCAGAATGAGGAGAGTAGAAAATACGGTCCCCTCAAGCATATTTTGAATGTTAATCTTAAATTATCACACTCTAAATTGACACGTTGTATGTAAAACCCTCCATCACGAATTATAGCTTGTCACACATACTGTAATTTATTATCAAAAAGTTACTGACTTTACTGACAACTGTTGGGGATGGGACTGGGAGCCTGTTGCATAGCAGCAAATTCTAGCAAGGTATTGCCAGTTACGCCACCGCATGGGAAGCCCCCTTGTGCACCACACCCAACCATGAGTCCTTTTATCTAGTCAGACCTGTAGTCATATGTTTTTTAATTTTATATATAAGATATACCATACACTATAGTTAAGTTGCGTATCAAGTTCAATAGGTAACCAGCAAATTGAATTCCTAATAACCTTTGACTTGTATGACAGATTTGGCTGATATTTTTCAACCAAAACGTTTGTTCCACCCCTCTGCCCCCAGACTGGAAACATTAGGACAGAATAGTTAAAAAATAAAAAGGTTATTAAAAAGCAAAAAATGCTCTATTCGGCCTACTCCCATTCATAGAGAAGAAGTCAAAATTTCTGCCCAGCACAAAGCACAAATCGCTGGATGGAATTGGACCAATTATGAAACAACTTGGGCACGAAACATTAACTCGATTTCCGGAAGGGGTCTGGGGATATTCCGTCCAGTAGTTGTTAAAATATTTGAGGAGGGGTGCCTCCTTCTCCCAAAAATGATAGCTATATATGTGCCCCACAATGCATCAGCAAGGCTTTTCAGAAAAGTGAAAGCCGCTGTGTTTTTTTTGCTCAATGCAAGAGATTTTGCTCAATGCAAGAGATAACCACGGTTTTAATGGGTATAAGTGGGGTTAGCTGAAAACGAAAAGAGGAAGAAATGCCAGTTGGAGGAGAAAAAAGGATGAAATGCCATCAGGCTACAGGTGGGGATGGGGAAAGAGGACACCTTATGAAATAAGGGTGTTGGGGGGGGGGGGTTCTGGGAACAAAGTTCACAGCTCAAACGTTTTCACATAACCACATTTATAATATAAAACATGAGCAGGAATGAAAGTGCATCACACGAAACGACAAGTGTTGAGGGAATGGGAGAGGGCTAGGGAGGGAAAAAGAACTTGATGGTAGTGGGGGAGCATGGCAAGAAGAGGGGGTACATGGTGAGTGCATGGGAGGGCAGGGATAAGATTGGGATTTTGTACACTTTTTACAGATAACCATGGTGCGAGCGTCTGTGGATAACCGCAGTTATTTGGAGTACATTGCCATTATCTTTTTAAAAAAGAATAAACAAAAGAGTAAAAAAAAGGGATTGCAACAAAAAAAGTGAAATTTTACAGCTTCAGTGAGGTTGGGGTAATGGCTGTGGCCGAAGGCTATGGCTACTGGGTACTTTAAGGAACCAAATGGTGTAATATGGCCAAAGGCTGTGGCCACTGGCCATGGCTGAAGGCAATGGCTAGTGTGCCCAAAAGAAACATAGTGGTGTGGCCAAAGGCCATAGCTAGTGGGCCTATTTAGGAAAGCTATTGGAGAAACATGCAACAGGGCCACGTTCGAAGGCCGGGGTCAATGGTCATGAGCGAAGGCCATGCTAAGGGGGATAGAAAAATAAAAGGTAATATTTTAAACATACAGTAGTCACGACTGAAGGGCGTGCTCACTGGCCAGGGCTGGAGGCCTTGGCTAGTGGGCACAAAAGACATAAAACGTGGGGAAAAAACTGAACCATAACGTCCCTTTAACAAAGTATTTCAGCAAATTTCATAGGTTTTCATTAGTTCAACCTAACCATATCATCCCTTTGAAAAAAGAAATCGTGGCATTTCAATGGTTTTTATAAGTGAAAATGTTTAATGATGTTATAGTACTGTATATACGCTATTCATTATTCCTCTTAACATACATGAAGACTATAAACCTCCTTTAGCAAACATATTTTTAGCAGCGCATACTGATGTGTGTCGTTTTCAACAGTGCATGCTGGGGATGCAAGTCATGGTTGAATTGCCTGGGGGAGGAGGCTTGACCATGACCCCAGCCCCACAAAACCACCCCCGTTATCCACTGCCCCAAGCCTGCATCCTGGTACAGTGTCCACTATACCCCCATAATTTGACAAATGGACAGTGCTCATGGTTTGCAGCCATGGCCAGTGTCCACAATCCATGGGCCATGGGCTTCGGCCATGCCTCAGGCCCCAATATGCAAATCAGGGTAGACATTTTTCTTTGCCGAATGTGCATGCATTTTGACACTTTGGAAAAAATAAAACACAGGACAGATTTACAAAAGCATGCTTTCAGGTCCTTGCTGATACTTCTCACGCACGTTTGCTGCAAACCCATCCAGCACTTCGGGCTGTAGCTGTAAGCAGAATCTTTTTTTCCATTCAAGCCTACCTCGATTTAGAAACTTTTACCACATAGCCAGTCCCTGCTGGCCATGCCCACTTTAACCCTATTGCTGGTCCGTGGTGACCATGGCCAGTGGCCAGATTGTCAGGGGAATGGCCGCCAAGCTGGCCACTGGCCATGGCCATAGGCTATGCCCTCAGACACCAGAGTTATACCACTATTGTATCTACCTACATTTGACACTTTAAAAAAAATAGAACACAGGACAGATGTGCAAAAGCATGTTTTTGGGTCCTTGGCAATGCTCATTGCACAAGCTTGCTGCAAATCCGTCCAGCACTACAGGCTGTAGCCGCGATCAGAATTTCTTTCCACATTCAAGCCTATCACGATTTCGAACAGTTTGCGACCTGTCTATAATTTAGCTTCCTCTTGACAAAATCCCTTCAAACTTTGCACAAATATTCAAAGTTGGGTCTATAACCTTTCTGTAAACATTTTTACAGATTCGTCAAACTGCAACAGAGCTGTAAGCCATATACAAATGTAGGGACCCCCACTCTAATTTTGCCACCTCTTGACAAAATAGCACCAAACTTTGCAACAACATTCAACGTTGGGTCTATATTCTTATTGCAACATTGTTGAACGGCTCCAAAGTTAAAATCCATCTAATAACTGCTCTTCTCTGACCCTGAAATGCAAAGATATGCATGGATATCCTCGAACATTTGTCAAGTTGGCGAACATCACAGCAATGTCTGCGAAATTCTGAAAACACACCCAATTTTTTGCTTTTTATGGACGTATCCCCTCTTCATCACCCCTCACCTCCTCAGACATAGTTTAATTTGTTTGACAAGTGTAATGTGTTTTTTTAATATATTTTACCCCAATGTTCTCGGACTATGGGTGCAGTTCACAAATCCAACATGGCATCTGTTTCAAATGTTTTGACACACCTCATGTTTATCAACTGACCAATCAGCGCCCATGTATGATGTCCACAAACATTACCCAACTCTCCGATTGGCTCAGAGGTGTCCACAGACATTGAATCAGGAATGAGGTCCATGGACCGGACAGAGGTATCACTAATTTTGTTGACATACATTGAACTACATTTTGGGCATTTTACAAAGATCGACTGGACAGATTAACACCAAATTTGCAAAAGCACACTTTCGGGACCAGGCCACCGCTCCTCATGCAAGTTTGGTGCAAATTCGTCCATCGGTTTCGGTTGTAGCCACGAGCAACATTATATTCCATACATGTCTATCCAGATGTCAAAGGTTTTGGGACCCCCTATAGCTTTTCCTCTCCTTGACAAAATTGCACGAAACATTGCAAAAATAATTCAGAGGTGGCCGTATACTTCTTTTGCAAAGTTCTGTGAGGATTAGTCGGACTCTGCCAAAGTTGTAAGCCACCCAAAAACCGCTTGACAAATGTAACCATAACTACAGGGTTCCTACCGCAGACTCTTTAAGTGCGAGTATCAAGTTCCATAGAAAACCCGAAAATATAATTCTGCTAATAACATTTGACTTGCATGACAGATTTGTTTGATATTTTGCAAAAACAAATGTGTGTCACAGGCCCCTCCAGACAATCAATAAGTTATTAAAAAAGGAAAAAAAACTATTTTTGCCCCGCCCTGTTCATTTCCCCATAGAGAAAAAGTGCACATTTCTGAGCAGCACACTGCTGGATGGAACTGGACCAGGTACAAAACAATTTGGGCATGAAGCGTCGACTTGATTTCCGGGAGGGTCTGGGGTTATTCCGTCCAGTAGTTGTTAAAATGTGTGACGGAGAAGGGGATCCCCCTTCTCCCAAAATGATAGCTATATTTACCATGTTGCATTGCAACAGAGAGGCTTTTCAGAAATTAAAAAGCAGTCATTTATTCCCAACATTCTATTGTTAATATCTTTTGACTTGCTGGATAGATTTGGATGACATTTCCAAAACGACAAGTTTGTCAATGACCCATAATATGTTATAAAATGAAAAGGTTATTAAGAAAACAAAACACCAGAGTTTCACAGCTTTCGCCTTTTATTTTGTAGGTCTCTACGTCAAGCAGGTCATCGCGCTTGTGTCACATAGCTGGATTGTGTTGGTTGTGTTATCTGTGGTGGTCCATGGTAGATGGTCCACAATCACCCATGGCAGTACGTTTGTGTGATGTGGGAAACCTTCTCCCCACCACTCCTCAGAGGATAACACCAGGACTGAGAGGGTGCAAGCTTCCGTAACTGAGCATGCAGCACCTCTCTATTTACGTGGTTCGGAGACATTGTAAGCACTGAAGAGAGGTGCCTAAAAGACGTCTGACAGGAATGTTGGATGAGATAGGACACAGCAAGTACTCAGAGAATAGGGCTTGAGGCGGCCCAAACATGCTGCTGGGAGCAGGAAGCGGGCTAGGATCCATAGGCAGTCAGGCCACAAGGGAAAGGGCAAGGGGTCACCAAAAAGGAATACAAGCTGAGGGTGAAAACGAACTGGGCTAACAAAAGGAGAGTCAGGGGCAAGGTGTAACAGAGAAGTAAAGGAGACAGAAAGGTAAAGAAATTCTAGTAAGGGAAAACAGTGAGAGAAAGCAGGCTCGTTCAGAGGCTATGGAAGAGGGTTGAAATGCAGATTTTAGACCTCTGCTAGACGCTTATGAAGAAGCTAGGTGCGGGAGCTCATAAGTCACTTCCTGTGTCCTGGTTGCTGTGGATACACTCAAGTCGTCCCTTGACTCTGTGCAATCACAGATCACTGCGTGCGGTCCACCCGGTTTACGGTATGGCCCAAACATGGCGGTGCCCTTCTGCGGGTGCATTCTCTGTTGCTGGCATTCTCTGTTGCTGGCTTCTCTTGTTCCTCGCATCGGCCCGGTACTGGAGCCCAGGGACCTGGCAACAGCCTCCAGCATGGGTAAAATGGCCAGCGACCTCTCCAGGTAAGGTGGTCATGACACTTTCAAAGCGTGTCTCGCGTCGGCTGCATGGCACTCCACAATCGTCGCAATTAGGCCACGTGTGATTGTTGCCTTGGAGGCTGCCATTCCAGTTGCGTTTCCACCAAAAGCTACAAGGAGTGGATATACCTTGGCCACGTGCGATTGTTGCCTTGGAGGCTGCCATTCCAGTTGCGTTTCCACCAAAAGCTAGAAGGAGTGGATATACCTTTCTCACTACTTTGGTAGTTTCCAGGTAGAATTTCAGTGTCCGAGCCACATTGAGTGTGTGCAGAGCCCTTTCTGCCGTGTGTGTTCGGTCTGTGAAAATTAAGAGTAAGGATATCTCCTCCTTGATTTGGAAACTACCTCCAGGAGAACCTTGTCCGAGTTCTCAGGTCCACCTTATCCCTGTGGAAAATGATGTAGGGTTCTTCCACACTTAGTGCCTGCGGTTCACTGATCCTGCATGCCGAAGTGATAGCCACTAGAAAAGCTGTCTTGAGGCTTTTCTGCATCAGGGCCGTGAGTATCGCGTTCAAGCCCCCAGAGGTTTGAGGGCTCCTCCTGGGCAGGTAGAACCTCATCAGGCCATGAAATGACTTGTTACAACAGGTTTTGACATTGTGAGTGTTCACAATTTCATGTTTACATAGGCCCCCACTGCTGCCAAGTAGGCCCTGCATGAATCTACAGATACATTGCACTCTGCCAAGTGCGTAACAAATGTATGAACATCGTCCGGTTCTGTCTCCAGCTGATTTTTCCCGCCGTCCAGGCACCAGTGACAATTTACCTCCATGTTTTTTTCAGATAAGCCCAGGTCCCCTTAAGCTAAGTCCTAAGGAGCCAGGGCGCTAAGGGACGCGATTGAGTGTCAGGGTGAAATATCCACCACCCCCTGTTGATACAGTAGATCTGATCTCAGTGGTACCATCCACGGCTCCTTGCACCCGAGCGTATCGATATCTGAGAACCATATCCTCGTCAGGCAATGTGGGACAATTAGAATCTTTTGGCAGTTCACTGGCCTCTACAGTTTGTGTAACACTTTGTCAGCAATGGAATGGGCGGGAAAGGTGTACAACATCTGCCCGTCCCACGGAAGCAGACAAGCGTCTCCCTGTAACACCTCTTCCAGTCCCATCTAGGATGCATACAAGAGGCTTTCTTGTTCTGTGTAGTCATGAGAGATCGGGTAGTGGTTCCCCAAGCTCCAAAAATCTCTGACAACACCTCCTGCTGCAGTTCCCACTCGTGAGGGATGTGCGACATTCGGTTTAGTGCATCTTTTCTGATGTTTTCTTCCAAGGGGTGTTGCTAGGTCTGGAAAAGATCTGTGGCTACGCTAATGTCTGGACTGTCGGGACTCGGCACTAGCTAGCCTTTCAGTTGTCATCCCTGAGCTTCTATCCAGGAATATAACCAAAAGACCCAGGGCTAAAGCCTCCCAGTCCCCCACCACCTGCAACGACTCTGTTTGTTCCCCAGCGGGATGAGCAGCAATGGGTGGTTAGAGTGTTGGAGACAGCACTCTCATAATTCCAGGGCAAACCGACACAACGTGGTGCCCTTGTGTCTCCCTGCTTCTTCAAGTAGAACATGGCTGTGGTATTGTCCATGTTGACGACAACCCAGTGACCCTGCAAGCACAGCTGGGAAGCCTTCAACTGAGGTATATAGCTTTGAATTCCAGGAGGTATATGTGGCTCCGTCCCTCCTCCTTGGTCCACAGGTCGCCGATTTCCCATTCCTTCATGACCGCCGCCCAACCCGAGAGGCTCGAGTCTGTGAAGATGGTCTTTGTAGGGGGTGTGGGTGAAAAAGGAACTCCCTTTGACAAGTTCACTCCTTGCATCCACCATTGCAGGTCTTTGCTACTTGACCCCGATACTTGAACCAGATCAATTTCTGACTGCGAGCGATGTAACCAATTTGCCACTAGGTGAATATGTGTCAGTCTCAAGTGCACCCTGAACAACCAAACCACAGGAAGCCATCAGACCAAGTCCGGTCTGAAAGTTTACTTCTAACAGGTTTGAGCGCCTGAGGAACGCCTTGCACGCCATGCATACGCTCATCATCCTTTCCATGGGGGTATACACTCCCCTGTGTGCAATCCCAAACCAGGCCTACGTGTGTAGTTTTGTGTGGGGGTGAGTGTCCATTTTTCTAAATTGATGGTGAGACAGAGCAAATGTGTCAGGTCCTGTAGATCCTGGGCTGTTGGGGGGTTGCAGACAGGCAGTTGAAGTACACAAGGTGGGGGAGGGGGCTGCATTACCCATAAAATGTATTGAGAGTGTAAAGTCTGATGGGTGTGTTTGTATGATTTTGTATGATTTGCTTGATAACAGTATATGAAGTTAATTTCCTTAACTGGGTTTTCATTGCAGGGGCATGGACCATTCTGCTTCCTATGATCGCGTTAAGATTTAATAGGTCATGAAGGGACTATGGTGTCTGAACGCAAGCTATTTCGAACCTTCTGGAGGGTTCTATAATGCCTTTCATTGAACAGGAAGGAAAGACTTGTTTGATTGAAGTTCTAGTGGGCTCTGTAGAAACCCTCCCAGGCTCAGTGGAGAGATTTCGTTTTTTTTGTGCAAAATATTGGCTGAAATACAGAAAGTCCTGTTCAGACATTCATTTGGAAGAGTTTGTGTCCTGAATGAAGAAGTACTTTTATTTCTTTTGAAATTGACAGAAGTTGTGCAGAGCGTTGGAAGAAAGGAAGTCAGGCTCCAGCAGTGATTTTTTTGGAGGAACTTGCACTTGTGTGCCGTGGGAAGCTGAGCTGTAATGTACCTCCTGTGAGGCCTCTAAAGCGCGAGTATCCTCTGCATGGTACCACTAAAGAGGGGAGTGAGGTAGCTAGCACGCAACTGCATCTTCCGTCTACAGATGTGACGTGCACGCACTCTGCAGCGGGTAGACGTTAACAGAGAAGCGCTGGCTGGAGTAGCGCGGGTTCCTCACAGAGACACTTCATTCGGTGCGGCTTAGACCGCACGTCAAGTGCAAGCAACCGGTGAAAACCTGATTGAAAATTCACAAGCACCCACGCCACACGACATGAAAGGACCCAAAAGAAGTACTAAAATAGGGGTTCTTCAACTGATGTTAACCATACTGACGGCCTCATCACTAGTTGGGCGGTATCCTGAGTGGGATACCGGCCAACTTTATTTGCGTCACTGCCCACCCGTCTGGCGGTATTATCCTCGGATTACGGGTTGGCAGAGAAACATTATTTCCCATTCCCTATTTGGTCCATTGGACAACATGGGGAATGTTCGGAGAAATTACCGCAAGATTACCACACAATAATTGCGCTGAGAATTGGCATTTTTCCACCCTGTTTACCCCAGCTCTAAGCTGAGGGTAAACACACCATACTCATGATTGGGCGGACCCTAAAATGCAGCGGCAAGCCCGTTACCACCGCATTTAAGGGATATGGCCCAACTCATGATGAGGCCCTGAGTGTTCAGTACTCAATACGGTTAACCCTAGAGAGGGGCACAACGTTGCTTTATAGTGTTTGAGTGTGGCAGCTGAGAGTTTGAAATAACCTTGAATATGAAAGACATGTAAAAGAGAGGAACTGCGAATAGTTTTGGAATACAATAGACATACTAAAAAAGAAAAAGACTAGGAAAAGAATGACATTAGAAGAAAGACTCAGTGAGCTGGTGAAAAAAGAGAGCACAGAATTCAGAGGCGTCGTCAATGGGGAGTACACGTAGAAAGTGACTCTGAACTTTTTCACAGGAGGAGTCGGCTCAAAAGATGCTAAAGTTCTGTTTTTGAAAAGACTATTGCAGTAGTTATAATTCAGAATCACTCCCAGAAAGTTGTTATAGCTCCCTCTAGGCATGATACAGAGGACCTCCTGGTACTTGGAAGAAGATTGGAAGTTTGGTATTATTTGGAGGAAGTTCAGAGTCAGGGTAGATACTAATCACCTGTACTGTTGTGTCTCCTCTGCAAAGCTCCTGTGTCTGAGGTGAGCAGCTGGTATTTGTTATTTTGTCCAGTTCCCCTTTCGCTTGGGGGGGATTTAGGACACAATAGAAAATGCCTCCTGCTGCGATCTGAACGTCCTCAAGGGACAGGGGGGTTGACCACTCCAGTGGAATCTGCAATTGACTGACCTGATAAAATTCCAGTCGGATGACATAGTTGCCTAAATGAACCACTTTTTTTTTTTTTAAACTTTATTTTTGGTATTTATGCCACAACACAAATTCACACCCACATTAGGGTGGACTTTAAACCTTGCGCCACGACCCCGGACCCTCCCGGTAACCCTCCCCTGCCCCTCCAAAACCATGTCACTTAGATAGTGATTCTGCACTAGCCGATTATGTGTCATTTCCCGCTCCCATTCCGCTGGTATTGTCCCCACAATTGTTAGCCCTCATCTGGGGGCATTCTCCGAGTCGGAGGAGTCAGAGGGGTGCTCTGCTGCCTCACCCAACAGGAACAGTGTCAGTGGTCCCCATACGTCTGGAGGACGGGCGTGCAGGGGAAGGAGTTTAATGAAATCCGATTCAACGTCTTGGTAATAAAGCAAGTCCTTGCGCCAAGCGGTGAATGCTGGAGGGGGGCCCCGGCCCCAGGCAATGGCAACTCTCCTCCGAGCCAAAGTCAGCAGGATCCCAGCTAGTTTCCTTATCGGGGGTGAAAGCAGCCTGGTCATGCCCAATAGGGATGCTGTGGCACTTGGCTGAATTGGTTCCCCCACAATTGCTGCAGTCGTCTCTAGTACCCGTTTCCAGAAGGGGGCCACCTCGGGGCATTCGCACGCCAGGTGAACAAAACCTGCTGAAATTGTCCCGCACCTGATGCATTTCGCTTCTGCATCAGGGTGGTGTATGTTGGATTTTGCTGGTGTATGGTAAGTCTGATGAAGGAAGTTGAAGTGGATGAGTTTTAGGCGTGAGTTAAGCGCCACTTTTTTAGTCTGTTTCAGGCAGTAGTTCCAGTCCTCATCTGATATGCTCATATGCAGTGCTTCTTCCCATCTAGCTTTGGCCCTAGTGATGGCCGGGGTTGTGGCAGGAGTGAGAGCTTTGTAAATCTGTGATACCAGCCTACCCTCGCCTTGAGCTTGAATGACATTATGTAACAGTTGCCAAGTTGGTGGTTGACGAGGGAAGTCTGGCAGCAAGGCCTGGAGGGTGTAGCGAGTCCTGAAGTAAAGGAATATGTCCAGAGCCGTGCTGCCCCCTCTATTTCTGGCTTGTTCTGGAGTTAGGAAGCCTTCTTCTGAGAAAAGATCCCCTAGGGTTCGAATGTTTAGTTTGTCAACCCAGTGGTGGAACACGGTCTCTGAGGTGAGTGGGACTCCGGGAATAAACTTGATAGGTAAGAGTGGGGAGTACCGTGTTATCACTTCTAGTCTTTGGGCCAGGGTCCTCCAGACCTTGTACGTCGTGAGCATCACGTTCATCGTGGAACTGGGAACCGGTGTGTGGCTCAGGATGATTGCGGTCAGAAAGTTTGGTGTTGCAAGGGCTCTTTCCACCTGTACATGTGGTCGGACCGCCTGGGGGGTGTACCAGTGGCTGAGGTACTGTGCCTGAGCTGCCCAAAAGTATCTTTCGAGATCAGGTAGTGCCAAGCCTCCATTTGTGACCGGTAGCGTGAGCGTAGTGTACGCCACTCTGGCTGGTTTATTTGCCCAGAGTAGCTCGAGGACCATGCTCTTTAATTTTTTTAAAAAGGCTTGTTGCAGCAGCAGAGGGATATTGATGAATAAGTAAAGTAATTTTGGTAGGATCACCATCTTCACCAGAGAGACCCTTCCCCAGAGTGTCAAAGGCAGTGACTTCCATCGAGAAATCTTCTCTTGAATCGACTTGACCACCACTTCGTAATTGTCTCGAAACACTTCCTGACAGTTTAGTGATAGATGTATTCCGAGGTATCGGACTCTGGAGGATTTCCATGAGAGTTGGAAGTCGTCTGGAAACTGTTTTGTGTTTGGGGTCAATGGGAAAACAATGGATTTTGACTGATTAATTTTTAGCCCCGAGGCGGCTCCAAATTTGATGACCTCCCTCATGACTGGATTCAGGTTGTCTACTGGGTCACGGATAAATAGGGCTACGTCATCAGCATAAAGAGAGATAATGAGTTTGTGAGGGCCTATGATGAGACCTCTCTGTTGTCGCTGTTCCCTGAGTTTGGAGGCTAGTGGTTCCATCACCAGGGCGAAAATCAGGGCTGAGAGCGGGCAACCCTGTCTCGTGCCTCTTTGCAGGTCGATCGTAGCTGACTTGGTTGTGCCGACGATGATACTTGCACGTGGTCTGGAGTACAGGAGTGAGACCAGGTTGATGAAACGGGCGCCCAGGCCCATCCTAGTAAGCACTGCAAACAGAAACGGCCACTCCACCGAGTCAAAGGCCTTTTCGGCGTCGAGCAGAACCGCCACCGCCTGCAACGAGGGGTCCAATGCGGCAATGACACCGAACATTCTTCTAATTCCAAAAGTCGTGTTGCGGCCAGGTATGAAGCCGGCTTGATCTGCCAGCACGAGGGTAGGCATCAAAGGCATTAATCTTCCCGCCAGCACCTTGGCGAGTATTTTATTATCGAGATTGAGGAGGGATATTGGTCTGTAGGATGAGCATTCCTCTGGAGGTTTATCTGGTTTGTACAGCAGAATAACGTTGGCATCACAAGTGGTGGGAGGAAGGTGACCCCTCTCTAGTGCTTCTTCATATACCGCCGCTAGGAGGGGGGCCAGCGTGCCCGCAAAGGACTTGTAGAACTCGCCCGTCAGACCATCCGGGCCTGGCGCCTTAGAGCTGGGGAGGGATTTTATGGCCTCCAGAATCTCCTCTTGGGTGATCAGTTCGTTCAAAGGTTCACGGAGGGAGTGTTTAACCCAATACAGCTCTGTGTCCTCGAGGTACTCCCGTGGGGCGGTCGAGGACTTGCACAATTTGGCGCTGTAGAGTTCTTGGTAGAAGATCCTGAATTCCTCAGCTATCTCCTTGTCAGTATGTACTATATTGCCTTGCTTGGTCCGAATGTGTTCTATTTGGGTCAGTTTGGAGTCGGCTTTGATTAGGTTTGCCAAGAGGGCGCCGGGTTTCTGGCCTTCTCCATACTGCCGGACTTGGCTATTGCGGTTCAGGAATTTGATCTCTCGGTCCGCCGCTTGATTGAATATCAGTAATTCCTCCTTCAGTGCCTTCGCAGTTTGGGGATCCATCCCGTTCGTGGCTTGTCGTTCCAGGTCCTTTAACTTCCCTTCGCTGGTTGTGAGCTCGCGTCTGATGAGTTTGAGGATGCCATTTTCCTTGGCGTGACACACTCCCCTGATATAGCATTTTAGGGATTCCCAGAGTGTACTTGCTGAGGGGACTGATCCGGCGTTGGCTTCTAGGAACACGCTAATCTCTTCCTTCAGTTCGCTGGCGAACACCTCGTCTCTCAACGAACCTGTCTTGAAACGCCATCGTAGTAGTGGTGGAGAAGGGGTGGAGTGTGCAACTTCAAGAAAGAGAGGAGAGTGGTCGGAGAGCGTTCTTGGGTATATAATGCAGCGTCTACTTGACAATGGACCACTCGCTGAGACGAAGAAGTAGTCAATTCGGGAACTTGTATTGTGTACCGCTGAGTGGAACGTGAATTCCCGTGATTCACCATTCGTGACCCTCCAGATGTCTAGCAGATTGAAGGCCTTGCAGATTTCATTTATTTGGAGTCCTGCTTTAGTTGGTGGGAGTTGCTGAGCTTTCGATCTGTCTCTTGATGAATCAAGTACAGTGTTCATATCCCCTCCCCAGATTATGGTTGCTGGGTCTAACTTGGAGAGCTGGGTAAGCACCCAACCAAAATTATCCGGGCCGTCCGTGTTCGGAGCGTAGGAGTTAATAAGGGTCACCTTCTGGCCTGCTATGACTCCACTCACCAGAATCGCTCTCCCCTCTGAATCTCTCGTTGTGTGGATCAAACGGAAGCTCAGCCTCCTATGTATCAGAATAGCGACTCCTCTGGCGTAGGATGAATAAGAAGAGTAGTATCTGTGGCAGCCCCAGCTCTTGGCCCACTGATGGTCTTTGCCTGGGAGAAGGTGTGTCTCTTGAATCATGGCCACGTCTACGTTGTGACGTCTCAGGTATTGGAGTATTTTCCTAGTTTTAGCGGGAATATTGCCTCCTCTTATGTTCCATGTCAGAACATTGAATGTGACGGGATGAACTTTCTATGTCGCAGCGTTACGGTGGATGCAGTTGGCCATATCATGGCATCAGGGTGAGATTTGCAAGAACCGTCGCATCGGGAGAGGACCCCTGTTGGATAGGGTGGCGCTGATCTTTGATTGGCAGGTGGAGAGCTGGGAGGTGGTTGTGGGCTAGAGACGCATAGTTTATTTTTTGATGAACACTGAGGGAACCATCCACGGGCTAACCCCAACTGGCCCGTGGATTTCCTTTCTATTGGGTGGGCAACCCCCAACAAGCCCACCGAGAGGACCCTCAATAACCAACTAGAACGAACTGCGGACACGTGGAAACCATGTCGCTGTGTAACTTGTACTCCAACTGAGCTCGGCATGAATACCAACTGGTTGCCGAGATAACTTAGGAGACTAAACTGGAGCTGTGCTAGGGGCGTCAGGGGCCGTCCAAGTTTCCCAGCCCCGTGTCGTACTCATAATAAATTGAGCCTGTACTTATGACAATCTGTCGTGTGGTTGTGGGTCTGCTCAGGACATGCTGATTTACGGTGGATTTCTGAGGATTCTGTCTCTTTGGGGCCTTGGTCGGTTGGGGTTCGGATCGGGGCAGCCCATCCGATCAAGGAACATGCCCGCCTCGTCTGGAGATTGGAAGAAATGAACCCTCTCCCCCTGTTGGACTCTGAGTCGTGCAGGAAAGAGCATTGAGTAGGGTAGTTGGTTGGCTCGGAGTCTTTGCTTGATGGCGGTGAAGGATTTCCTCTGGGTTTGAACAGTGGGTGAGAAGTCTGGATAGAAGTGGATTTTATCACCCTCATGAAGAAGTTCGCCCTTCTCCCTGGCCAGTCGTAGGATGGTGTCACGGTCTCTGTAGTTGAGCAGCCGTGCGATGATTGGCCTTGGCGGTGCTCCGGGGACTGGTCTGTTGGATGGGATCCTGTGTGCTCTTTCCACTATAAAGACTGGGGACATAGATTCTCTGCTGAAGAGTGATGTGCAGAGGGATTCTACGAACTCCTCCATTTTACCTTGTAGCCGTTGTTCCCTCACGCCTATAATTCTTATGTTGTTCCTCCTTGAACGACCCTCCAAATCCTCGCATTTGGCAATAGTTGTTTTCATTTGGGATTCCAGTAGTGAGACCTTGGTTATAAGGGACTCTGTGCCGTCATCTAAGTTCGACACTCTTTGCTCAACCTCATTCAGACGTTCTGAGTGTGTGTCTATGCGGTGTTGTAGGAGGTCAACCTTGGAGGCGAGGCCATCCATTTTATTGTTAAGATTTCCTATGCCGGCTTTCAGTTCCAGAAGGAGTTCTTTGATTTCAGACGGGTTAACCTCCGGTTCCAGCTGAGGCGGGGGGACTGGGGACGCCGCGTGGTCCTCGCTTTGAGAGGGGGCTTTAGGAGTCGCGCCACCCTCAAACGTTAGTTTCCTCTGCGATTTATCGTTCTTCCCCATTTCTGCGGTGGACCCACTGGTAGACGGTTATGTGACGCAGGGTTCTATTGTTATATTATTATGGCAGGATTGTTCTGAGAGCTCGCTCAGGGATGCCGGTATTGTGGGGATTGCTGCTGTGATGCAAAGTTAGTAGGCGTTGTAGAGCTGCAATTTTGAGAACCACTGGGGCAGCCCTCGGATGACCAGCTGGGAGAGGATGGTGTTCCACTGCAGCGATCAGCTGTGCAGGTGACCTCCCTCGTGAGTGGCACAGACCTGAGGGGGGGGAGGACACTCCACCGTGTTCACGCTTGACCTCCTGGTGCTGGTGCCCCTGTGGCTTGATAAGGGCACCAGGCTGATGACTTCCGGGGGGCCTAGGGTCTTTGCCTCTGCGGTGGGGGGGGGAGGGTGAGATCCCTCCAAGATGGTGCCAGATGTCGCGTTGGGGGGGGGGAAGAGCCCCCCGCTGGTTATGGGCACTCCCCCTGGTGATGGGCGCTGGGGGCTGTTCTCTCCCTCGACCCGCGCCGGGTCCCAATGTCCCCCTCAGCGGCGGCTGGGATTGATCAGCGCTGATGCCCCCTCGGCGATGGGGAGGGGGGGGGCCGGCCGCTCCGAGGGCGCCCAGTATCACCACAAGGCCCGACCCCACCCCCCCTCCGTACCTTATCTTCCTGACGTTCCGTCCGCTCCCCACCGCCGAAGTCCGCGGCTGTGTCGGGAGTCCCAGGTCTCTCCAGGCGCTGGCGGGCTCCGTTGGGCGGGTGGGGGGAGGGGGGAGGCTCCGGCCGCAGCGGCGCCTCGGGCGCCCGAGTGCCAGCTCCGTCTACCCTCCGAGTCCTCACGGGACCTCGTTACGCCGGAGGGCGGCGGGCCGGACCTGGATCCGATCTTGGGGGGAAAGGAGCGCCCGATCGCCGCCTCCTCGCCGATCGATCCTCTCGGGCTGCGCCGCGAGCCCGCCTCCCAAGCCCCGGCGCGCGGCACACGGGCCGGCCTGGCAATGCCCCGGTTCAGGCCGCGTCGGTTTTCTTCGCGCAGGATGGCCGATTTTCTTCCAGTTTTCACTGGCAGGCTGCTGGAGCAGACGGGAGACCAGGAGTCTAGGATTCGGGCTGAGAAAGTACAGGCAGAAGGAGGATTGTGCAGGATTAATACGGGCAGTGCTGGGAGCTCAGGTCAATGCGGCCATCTTGGATGGCCCTCTAGCGCCCTCTCCTAAATGAACCACTTGATTGGGAGTGGCAGGAAGAATTGGCCGGTGCTCAAGTATGGCAAATGTGGATCCGTTGTAGTCGCAGATGAGACATGAGCCCATTCAGGAGTTTTGTGTATACCTTGGGTGCAGAACTTTTCCCCGAAGGACAATACCTTGTACTGGTAGTGTATGTTTGGAATCGTTTGGAACTGTGGTTATGTGAAAACATTCAAGCTCTGAACTTGGTCCCAGGTCCTCTTCAACTCCTCAATTTCACATGGTATATTCTTTCCCCCTCCCCACCTGTAGCCTGATGCCATTTCATCCTTTTTCCTCCTCAAATGAAGTCTTTTCCACTTTATGTTTTTGGATACCCCCGGTTACAATCATTATAACTGCGGTTATTTGTCGCGTCGAGCACACACAAAAATGGCGACTTTTCATTACTGAATGGCCTCTGCTGCAAAGCACCATGTGAAAAATGTAGCTATCCTTTTGGGAAAAGGGGAAACCCTTTCTCCGTCAAATATTTTAACAACTACAGGACAGAACAAACCCAGACTCCTCCCTCCTGGAAATGAAGTCAATGCTTTGTGCCAAATTGATTCGTACCTGGTCCAATTCTGTCCAGCGTTTTTTCATGTGCGCTGCACAGAAATGTGGACTTTTTCTCTATGGGAAAATGAATAGGAGTAGGACGAAAACAGCGTTTTATTGCTTTCTTAATAACTTTTTCATTTTGTAACGAATCTTTGTGGGGGAGGGGCGTGACAAACTTTTGTTTGCAAAATTTTAGCCAAATCCATCATGCAAGTCAAAGGTTATTAGCAATTGAATTGGGTTTTGTGTTCCCTATGGCGCTTGATACTAAACTGAACTATAATGCGGCTCTGCTGCACTATTATATATATATATATATATTTGATTAGGCTTGTACCTTGTTATCCAAGCTTTATATAAAAATGTTGATCCAGAAGAAAACAACATTATATAAGTAGTAGCGGTACCTGGCGTATCGTACACCTATCTAGCGTGTTCTCTCTCTCTCTCCATCCCTCTGTCCCTCTCTCGCTGTGGGTGGGAGTCATGTTGTCAGGGTGCGTCTGCAAGAGCAACACCAGCCGTTGCTAAAAGCAGCGCAATCAGAGAAAACACATAGATGTCTTGACAGACGGGTGGGAGGGGCCGGGGCTGTGCTTTAAAAAAAGGCTATACAAAAAAGATAATTATTCAACTCTGCTAACATTCTAACGTAGCTCTTTACATTTTTACAATATTCATCACTAAAGATCACATATATTATTTCAATTATAGGCTGTAGTCATAATTAAAGTGCTACACGTGCCTTACTAAGCAAATCACATGATCAAAATCTCGAACAAGCATATCATTTATTTTCTTATAGAAGATTATCATTCCAAATTGGGACGTCTAGTACAAATGTACTCTTTCTAAATATCCCTATAAGAAAAGGTAAGGCGCTCATAACACCAATGAGGGTTCCTGGCTGCTTTACATAACATCAAAGAGTATTTTGGGGAAAAAAGAGTGACCACAGAGCTTTACATTTGACAAACAGACCTGGGATTAAATGGTTGTATGCTTGAATATAAAATGCACACTGGGCTCGGTGCTCATTTAATTTCTCAAAACAGTCACCTTAACACATGTGTAACCTAGACACCCTCAGGACTTTGATGTGAAAATAAAAAGGCTGAGACATCAATTACTCCAATGGGGTCCTTGGGCTGTTTTACTTCTTGTCTCTGGAACATTTTAGAAGAGGAAGGTTTGGGTTTCAGTGTGAGCGTGAGCATGCACAGTCCCCAATGCCCAGACATCCTTAGAGAAGTAATATTAATCATCCAAACTACTTTTGTGGGCACTTATGACATGTATATTAATAACCCAGTATAAGTGACTTTGCCTATCTGGCAAATATAGATTTTGAAGACAGCAAATAATAGACCACGTCCAGTAAAACAGTGCAATCCATATATGATGACATAGAAGCTACCTCACCAGTGCTCCGTGTACGGCCGCATGCCACTGCCGTGCTCTGGGATCCCGGGAAAAGCGGGGTGTCCTGGGTAGCAAATTCTCCAGGTGGTTCTTCAGGATGAGACAGGCACAGTCCTCCAGAGTTCCGCACGTGGGGAGATGACGTAAGACTGCCTCCACAATCACCGTGGCTCTCTGCCTGCCGCCTCGGACTTCTAAACAAACGAGCATCCCAATTAAATGTGCACGCCACTTGACATGGAAGCTTTCTCTAGCATAATCCAGGGCACAATAACAGGGTTGGCCTCAGAAATCAAACCAGGTGGCCCTTTCACACCAGTGTGTGATGTAGCAGCCCAGCGCCTAGAGACCCACTTACCATACACATGCGCTTTAACTTTATTAGAATATTCCAAGTATGCGTTTCCACTGCTATCATGAGAGCTAATGTTATTAATCTGAACACTCATTGGGTCTTCCATGATCAATATATATAACACAAGCCTCATTTTGAACCCACTATGGTATGATATGATATGGCATTTATAACGCGCCTATACACAAGTGTTTCAAAGCAAGACGAGGTAAGGGGGGGGTGGAACAGAAGGAAGACAGAGACAACAATCCTACTAGGCCAAGTGACATTGAGATCGCGCAAGTGCAGGCGTAGGGGGAAGGGAAAAGTGCAAGGGGAAAGCGGAGGGGCAGTACAGAACATAGGATAACAGTAAGTAAATAAATAAAGCCGATAAATAGAAGTGCGGCCTGCTGGTGGCCAGTGCAAGGGTAGGTGCAGACATCGGTTGTCAAGTGCTAGTAGGGACTGTAGGGATACAGAAACAGTCCCCGGGTGCAAGGGAAGCCAGGGGGCAGTGCAGGTGTGCAACTGGCGAGGGGGGGGGACCTGGGCCCGAGATCAGAGGGTAGCCAGGTAACCAGTGCAGTTTAGATTCAGCCAAGAGATAAGCAGGGGAGAGGGGGAGAGAAAGCAGAAGCAAAGAGGAAGGTCTTGAGGTGCTTCTGGAACTAGAGATGGTTCCCCTCAAGTTTCAGAGAGGGAGGGAGGCTGTTCCAGAGGGAGGATCCAGCAGAAGAAAGAGATCTACCACCAACTCGCTGCTTGGAGAAGCGACTAACCCTGAGGGAGTTGGAGGCGGATGAGCTAAGAGCTCGAGAAGGAAGATATTTTGGAAGAGAGAGTTGAAGGTATTGAGGTCCCAGGCCCCCGAAGGCCTTGTGGACAATGCCGAGGGTTTTGAACTTAATCCTCGCTGCCATTGGAGCCAGTGCAGAGATTTCAGTCCTGGAGAGATACGATCCCTGGGCTTGAGGCCAAGGACAAGACTCACAGTCCTGTTTTGGAGAAGTTGCAGAGGATGGAGAGTAGAGGCAGGTAGATTTAGAAAGAGGCTGTTGCACTAATCCAGCCTAGAGAGCACCAGAACTCTGGAGATGGTGAGCTTCTGGGGGAAGGAGAGGAAAGGAAGAATACCTCCGAGGAGGTGCACCTGGTAGTGTGACTTCTTAGAGACGTCAGTGATGTGAGATGATGACCCTGAGGTTTTTAGCCTCACAGGTGGGAATAGGTCGAAGTCCAAGAGAGGCCGGCCAGAGAGTGACAGGAAAAGAGGGAGCAGGTGTGCCGATGAGGAGACTCTCGGTCTTAATGCATTAAGGCAGAGATCATTAGCGGCACACCACTCCTGGAAGGCGGACAGACAGAGATGAGAGAAGGAGAAGAGGTGGCAGAAGGGAGCCTGAAAATGAGTTGAGGAACACTACAGGTAGAGATAGAGGTAAGGAAGGACCGAAGTTGGACTTGGGAGCATCGATCGGAGAGGAAGGAGGTCTGCCAAGCCAGGGCCTGATCAGTGATACCCAGGTTATCACTGAGATGGTTGAGCAGGATGACATGGTTGACCGTGTCAAAGGCAGAAGAGAGATCAAGTAAGATGAGGACACATGGGGTGTTGGAATTGAGGTTGGAGAGCAGTCTTCACGGATGTTCAGGAGAGCAGTTTCTGTGCTTCTGGCAGCTCTGAAGCCAGACTGATAGTCATGGAGACAACCCACAGATCCAGAGTGAGGATTAAGCTGGGAGATGGCTAGCTTTTCCAGGAATTTTCCCAGGAAATGAGTGATTGAGATTGGACGATAGTTAGCCAAGCAGGAAGGGTTGTCAGAGGGTTTCTTAAGAAGAGGGTGCACAAGGGAGTGCTTCAGGGGGGAGGGGAAGACTCCAGTGGCGAAGGAGTGGTTGCAGAAATCAGCCAGAGCAGGAGCCAGGGTGTCAATGTGGTCCTTGATGGTCTTGGAGGAACAAGGGTGAACCTGTTTTGACTAGACCTTCATAGATCAGACTCCTAGAAACCTCGTCTGAGGAGAACAGGGGAAAGGCAGAGAAGGAATGAGGGGAGGTGGCCGAGGAAGGGCCTGAGGAAGAGCACGGAGTGGAGGGAGGAGGGGGAGAGGAAGAGAGAGAGGTCAGGATGTCCTAAGTTTTAGAGATGAAATGAGAAGCCAGGGCCGTGCAGAGGGCCTGGGAAGGGACAGGAGAGGTAGAGACTGCAGCAGGATTGGCCAGCTCCTTGCAGATTTTAAAGAGTTTGGCCGAGTTATTAGATGCCGCAGAGATGCGGGCTTGGATGAGGGCTCTCTTCTTGGTGCAGACGGAGAGCCGGTATTGCCTGTGAAGCAGGCAGCAGGCCAGTTTGTCAGAGGATCTACCGGAAGCACGCCATTTCCTCTCAGCCACCCTGCACTTGCGTTTGCTTTGGGCTTCAAGCGGATCCTCATGACAGGAGCAAGAACATCTAGAGTATCAGGTATAGCAGAGTTGAGCATGGAAAGGGCTGTGTCAGGGTGTGAGTCAGCCAAGGGGGGAGAGGAGGGTGAGAACATTGCGGCAAAAGCCTCAACTGACACATGCTTCATGGGTCGGATAACCGAGAAGGTAGGTGGCAGTGCCGGAGTTGGCTTGGTCTGAGTGGCAGAGCGGGTGTGCTGGGAGGAAAGGAGAAAGTGATCACTCCAGGAGAGAGGAGTGGTGAGAGGGATCGAAAGGGGAAGGTCTGAAGCGATCAGAACATCCAGAGTGTGCCCTGCAGAGAGAGTCGGGCCAGAGGTGAGAATGGAGAGTGAGTCACAGAGGTCACGAAAGAGTCCAGTGGAGGGACAGGAAGCATCCAAGTGGATGTTGAAGTCTCCACGAAGGAGGAGTTGAGTGGTCGAGAGCAGGAGGGAAGAGGAGAGGTCCGCCCACTCGGAGAGGAAGGAGGAGGTCTGACCAGGTGGCCGATAGATGGTAGCCACTGTGAGGGAAAGGCCAGGAGAGAGAGCCTGCAGACGAGGCATTCAAAAGAGGAGTAGGCCTGCATAGGAATGACAGAGGCAGGAATCCACTCGGGGAAGATCAGGGCCACACCCCCTTCGGTACAGATGGATATGGGCTCAGAGAGGACCTTCTAGCCATCAGAGAGTGTCACAGCTGTTCATACCTGGGTCCAAATCATCTGTTCATACCTGGGTCCAAATCATCTGTTCAAGCTTGGGTCCAAATGGAACAGACATTTCTAACAGTGCAGAATTGGAATTGAGACAGCTCCTCTGACATGCTTATCAAAGCTTGATATATGATATGATATGGCATTTATAACGCGCCAATACGCAAGTGTTTCACTTGATGCCGATCGTTTCATTTAGGCAGCTGGCCTTTAAAGATGGCGGCATGTCGATGCAGAGTGTAGTCACGTGCTTTTCCTAGCTGTCAACCCAAGCTTTATCTGAGATTAAAAAAGGGCTGTGTCACTTATTTCTAGATTAAATGAGCAAGGGACATAACAGACTCAGTTCTCCAAACTAAGGTGCCCTCCTATTTTATCTGTTTGAGTGCCCTGGTAGCCTATGCGATCTGGCTGCTGCCAAACAGTGGCCATCTGCTTTGGCTGGGTTCTGGGGAGCTCCCAGGTGACCTCTCCAATCAATGAGCCAGTCACCGTTTTACCTCCATTCTGTAAATAAATGACATGGGTCCAGTGTGCTTATGAGTTCTTCTTAAGTGCTCATTCAGGGGTTCAGCTCGCTCATGTCTGCCTGTCTCATGATAATCTATAGCTATTATCCCCCTACAGGGCAGGTACAGTAGTATGCACGTATGCCCTAGGGAGACACCAGTCTTCTCAAACTAAAAGCAGTGTCGCTGTGAATGTGCTTTTGCTGGCCAAAGACAGACCTCAAAGTATTAACTATTTCCTGACATCTTCTGCTGGCCCTGAAATCACACAAGGGTGCACCCATGAGAAAAGGGGAGGAGGACACATAGCACCAATGTAAACCACTTAGTGCTTTGTATAAAATCAAAGAGCATTTCGGGAACATAAAAGCAACCGCATAGGTTTGTATACATGACATATCCTTGATAGTGATTCAAGACTGCAAACCTTCTGAGCACGTAATGCACACTGGCCTTTCTCCCTGTGTTATTTATTAAAAGCACCCTGCCAGTAAAGTGATGGCAACCCTCCAGTCAGATCTACCTATTTAGGCAGAGCTATCCGTTGGGAGTCAGGTGCTTCTCTGCATGTATTTCTCCCATGGCGCCTAGCACATTAAAATCGTGCCAGATGCGAATCATGTCCCTGTACATACTGATTTCATGGCGGCTATTGCACTGCAATCGTGCTGGGTGCTGTTTGTGGGCGACTGAAGGAGCCCCATTTCAAGGATATTTTTTTGGTGACTGCTGGTCCTCTGCCCTGGCTACCCCGGCCCACCAAAACCATTCTACCTCCCACTCTTCACAATATTCTTTGACTACCCCCTGGATCCACACAGCCCCACACACATTCCTCTTTGCCTCCTGCCAACTCCTCTTCCAAATCGTTTTACATACCTAGCCCTAGCTCTCCACTCTGGTTTCCCATCTCTCTCGCTTCTCTGCTGCCGTCAATAGAAATGGGAAAGGGCCTAAGCAAGCTCCCCTTGCCATATATAAAGAGGCCATGACGATTCTAAGATGTGTAAAGCCCTTGGCCCTGAGAATGATATGTTGAGGTCCTAATGATAATAATCAATTTTGGGGCAGGCCTAACGGGTGGTAGCAGCCTTTAGCCCTCGTTAAAGGTGCTCGCTTTGCCCGGCTCATCACCCCTAGTGCCACACACCAGGGTGCATTATTAACTCATTAGCCCCCTGGGAGGGGGCGCTGGCCAATCAGGATGCTGGGAATGTGGGCTGTATTGTATGGTACACGCCTGTGTTCTGAGGAACATTGGTAGCCAGTGCCACCTTCCCTGCTCCCCGTAACCCTTCATCTCTTAGCACCCACTTAGTTTCCACGGCAGGGGGCAAAGTGTTTTTTTTTAGCACCTTTGCTCCGTCAAGGCACCACACAGTGCTGTCGTCCTGAAGTCCCTTTTCAATGTTGATGGCATGAGTCATCAAAATTGAAAAAGGACGTTCGGGACGACAGCACTGCATGGCACCGGGCCACGCAGTGAAGGTAGGTTTCCTTTAGTTCTTTAACACCATTAGCTCCCTTGTAGATAACCAAATGGGTGCTCATGTCGATATGCCACTCAGCGGCATGCTGACCCTGTTGGTAATGGCACCGCCGCCCCCATTAAGGGAGCCTTGCTTCCCTCAGGCCCTTAACTTGTGCAGCAGGCCATTACCGACAGGGTCTATCCATCGCCTCTGGGCATATCGCATACATGCCGACCCTCCCGATTTAGGCGGGAGACTCCCTATTTTTAGGTGAAAAATATTGCTATTTTTCACGGTCTCCCGCCTAAAATAATGTAGCCCCAATGCATTCCTATGGGGAAATATGCGTCTCCCGATTTCCCTGTGGAAATCTCCCTCCCAGGTGCATCTGAATGTTGGCATGTATGCTATCGCCTCATTACAACACAGGTGTTCTTGCTAAACTCGACAGTGGGACATTTTCTGACCTAGAGATTAACCCACTAATACCCCTGACTGTACATGCTCTCATTTTTGCAAAGTTATGGTTCAGCTTATCAGTTATTCCCGTCCAGCCTCTACAATGGGTTAAACTTGCACTTGAGCTGTCCCCTGAGAAGGGTTACAGTGCATTCTAGACGTTTAAAAAGCCCTGTGTTGTGGTGCGCCTGTTCCATGTTCATGGCCAGGCACCACAAAGCACAGGCGCTGCCAATCCATGTTCAAGTGGTCAGACAGTGCAGTTGGTTAGGTGGACTGGCCAGGCACCACAAAGCACAGGCGCTGCCAATCCATGTTCAAGTGGTCAGACAGTGCAGTTGGTTAGGTGGACTGGCCAGGCACCACAAAGCACAGGCGCTGCCAATGGTGGAGATTTGACTTGGGAACTCCTCCCAGCTCTGCGCTTTGCCCGGCCTTGAATAGTGTAGCATGTCTTCCGTGCTGGATGACGAAGGGGAAGGGGCAACAACGTGGGCTCGTGCGCACGTAAAACATCTGTTTCCCACCTCGAATGAAACCTTACACCGATGTGCCATTCATAATTGTGCCCATTTAAAGAGTGCCTCCAGGCGGATGCCAGCCTAGACAGCCCTACTGGAATCCAAGCCTGTGGTTACGTACAGTTCGGTAGTGGTGTTAAATGGGTTTAATTTAGAGCAAACATTTACTCTCCAGATGTTTTAAACTACGAGTCGCATGATCTCTCACCATTCAGTTTTCCAGCTGAGGCTTTTGGGAAGTGTAGCCCAACACATCTGGAAAGCTGCAGGCTGCAGAGCCCAGATGTAGAATATGTAAGAAGCCCAGAGGCCCCATGCATGAGCCGCTGAAGGCTGTATATGGCAACGGGCTGTGTAAGCAGAAGCGTTATGTATCTGGCCCATTGCACAATGTGTACACTAGAGATGGGTGGAAAGAAACAGCTTGGATGCATACATTCATTCGATACATTGGACATGTGTGAAAAGATATGTACACATGGTAAAAAGATATTTGGGCCTCATTACGGGTTTGCCGGTATCCCGGTGGTAATGCCGCTGGGATACCGGCAAACAGTAATACTGTTACTGGCACTTGTCTTCTGGTAATACCGGCAGATTACAAGTGCCGGTATTCACCCCATTTCCATGGAGTGCCATAGGACTCCATGCAGGGATTTTGCTGCAATTACCACCAACGCTATTACCGTGCCCTTAATACAGGCATTTATTTGCTGGTAGGGGTCAGATTTACCTCCAGCAAAGTTGCAGTTGGCCAGTCCAGTAAAAGTGTTGGTAAACGTTATTACTAGGACTTTTACTGTGTAACGGCTAACTCTTAATGAGGGCCATTTGTCAAGAGATTAAAAGCATTGAAAATAGGGTATTTGAAACAACTCTACTATTGAATTCAAGGGGCGGTGGCCGCAGACTTTGGGCAGCCAGGTTATATATAGCCCCTTAAACCGGGGTGAGCGGCAGTTCTTGCAGGAACAGCAGAAGGGGAGGACGCTGGGTACTGGACACCATGTGCAGGCTATGGTCCCTGAAACCAGGGTGCAGGGCGATCTTGCAGGAACAGCAGAAGGGGAGGTGGCTGAAGACTGGACACCATGTGTAGACTACGGCACCTCAAACAGGCTGAGGAGTTATTGCAGGAACAGCTGAAGGGGAATGAAGCGGGAGGCTGGGCAGTATGTGCAGGCTACAGTGACTCAAACCAGAGTGAGGGGCAGTCCTTGCAGGAAGATCAGGAAGGATGTGGTTGGAGACTGGACACTGTGTGTGGGCTATGATGCCTGAAACCAGACTGAGGAGCAGTTCTTGCAGAAACAGTAGAAGGGAGGTCGCTGGAGGCTGGACACCATGCACAGGCAATGATGCCTGAAACCTGTGTACGGTGCGTTCTTGCAAGAACAGCAAAGCTTTCAGTTCTCCCCCGAACTGAAGGAGGCAGCAAGATCTTAGAAGCAATTGGACGTGCTACCATAGCATAGGCGCGTAGAAGGCGCGTGCTTGCCTCCAGGTCTTACCTCTTTTGGCAGTCTAGATATCTGTGCATTCGGTGGTCGGGAAGTGAGTGGCCCCCTGGCCTTGGGAGATGGCTAGCTTACTGGAGAGGTAACCTTGCTTGCTGGGCTGTAGGTCTTTGTGGGGGATGACTTCTGCATAATGCTGGTGTGAAGAACAGTGCAGTTCCTGTGGGATAGTGGGGGTTGTGGTGGGATTTCCATTGACTTATGAACAGGTAGGTGGCAGCATGCAAGACCGCCGTGCATTTGTAAAGGGGTCTTTAAACTGCCCCAGTGTAGGACCTTCCCCCAGATAGGATCTACACACATCGTTATCAAAATGGGTTAAGTTCATAAATCCGCTTGGGCATCGGGGCCAGAGCTTTGATGGGCGACAGAGAAGATGTCTCAATCGTCTCCATCTTTAAGAAGGACCCCACAGAGCTACCTCAATAGGAAAACACTAATCTCATTATTTGCTCTGTTCTTAAAATGGCAATTCATTCAATATTGAAATAGATTGAAGTGCCCCAAAATCACCAACATGCCAATCATCCTTGAAGAGATAAATCTTGGCCTCGACAGCAATCATATTTCTTTTCTAGACCAAAGCAGGTCAGAACAATTACTTAAAATTAATCTGTGCAACCCCAATCGGTAAAGGCACCCTCTAATCCTCTCAAGTAAAGATCAGTCGAGGTTTAACTAGGCACTCATCTCGTATTATTATGATAAGCAATTTATTCCGCGCCGCAGCGAGCACGCGTGCTTAAGCAGCGAATGGGTGTTCTTCTTAATGTAAAAGACAGGAGCTCTGTGAACAAACCCACAAAGCAGCTCTAAGACTGTAAGCAACCACAGAAAGCCACAGTGCATTATTTGAGATGCTTACGAATGCTGATGTAATTGCACTATATGGTTGGGTTTGGTCTAGGTCAAAGGTTACGGCTTTAAGGCATCACAAATTGTTAGTAACGCATCCTGGGTTTCATACAGTACGTGTCGGTGGTTGGTGGTAAATTCAAAAATAAAACTTTGAAAGAAGATAGTTTGAAAAAAGTTCGAAATCAAATTTTAATTTCCTTAAAGATCAAAAGCTTGTTTTTTCATGAAAAAGAGATCAGAAAGCAGGCAGCTCACTTTGTGATATGAGGCATTTGTAGTGCTCTTTTTTGTGCTTTCTGTGTTGGAGACAGGTTTAGGAATGGGAGAAGGAACTAGTCACAGTGAAGACAAAGGTTTAAAAGGGATGTTCCACCTGTTACACCAGGTGTTCGCAACCTTCGGCTCTTCAGACGTTTTGGGCTTGTGACAGGGTTATGGATGCGACCCTGTCAGGGGCACGCCAGATCCCTCTCTCATCCTGGGGCTTGAGGCCTATCACGGTACAGCCAGTGGTGGTCCTACCCCAAGAGTGGTGTGGGGAAGGTGAGAGGGAACGCAGCCCATCCCTCTACGGAGTGCTTGAAGATTTGCAGGGCTCTTGGTACCACCGTCCCTGCCGCAATACCTATCAGCCTCGGCCCTGGTCAGGTCTCTTTTTCTTTTTTTGAGAACGCCTGAGGACCTGTGAACACCTAACCTCTGAGAAGCCTGACAGAAATCTCTCAGCCAGTAAAACAAGAGCAAGTAGCGTGAGACCAGAACCACAACACCCTGAATGAACCTGGGCACAACATGGAAAACCCAGCCAAGAGCCAAGGGAACGGAGTCATGACAAGAATTAGAATGGGCTGGAATGTTCCTTTCCAAGAAAGGATGAGTCATCCAACACCCAATCCACCAAACACAGATGGACCCCAGGGGGTTGGGGGATAACAGCCAAAGGACCAAGTGTGGCAAAAGACTGCAGCGGAACATGGGGAACCCCCACCACCACTCCCAGTTGGAAGCAAAACTCACCAAAGCTCAGAGAAACTACCAGGAAAAATTAGCAGCCTGTGCACATGGCCGCTTGCATAAGAATTGAGATTGAAAAGGGGGCAGAGTCAGGAGCCTTCTCGAGGACTTCCAGAGGAAGTCTGGCCCCCAGGGGAATCACTCAGCTAGTGATTGGTCAAGGGAAACAGCTGGCATAAAGGGCCAATGGGAGCTAGGAGGAACTCCACAGCACGGTGGGCTGGGCTATAAAAAGGCCAGCCAGCGTTTAGCCAGCATGGATTTTTATTCTAGTGCCGATGCAATTGATTCCTATGGAATCCACCTAAAATCACCACCTGGTAAAAATAGGCAGATTCCATAGGAGCTTGTTGTAAATCCTGTCTGTATGCACACTTTGCGGGTGGAATTTCCGCTTTTCCATTAACTTGGTGGGGAAACGAACCGATGTCACTTATATTTTACTCCTCACATTTCCTCCGTGTAGTGGAGGTGAGGAAAATTGCATAAAGGGGGCCTTTTGTACAAACGTGCACATGGATAGCCCTGTAATCAGTTCTGTGGGTAACACATGAAAGCATGAATCTATGCCAGGTCACCAGCAATACACATTTACAACACATTATACTGATGGCTCTGCTTACAACATATGGCAGTACAGGCACTATAAAGCACAGGTTCATGAAGCATGGTTCCACAATATGTCATCATTGCTACTGTAAAACACTTTTATGGTGCTAGTGTCCACACCATATCTAATATTTCCCACTTTGAAAGACTTTAAAGAAGCTGATGGCCTCACTATGTGTAATCATTGCCACTTTAAAACACCTTCATGGGGCTGGTGTCAACATTATATCTAATAATTGTCACTTTAAAACTTGCTCATGGGCCTTGCATCCACACTATATGCCATAATTGCCACTATAAAACACTTGAATTACACTGGTATTCACATTAAAGGTAATCATTATTATTATAAATCATTTCCATGGTGCTGGTGCAAGCAATATATGTTATCAAAGCCACTGTAACTCATAATCATGATGGTAGTGGCCATAATATATGTCATCATTGCCACTGCAAATCACATTCATGACCAAGTGTCTACAAGGCATGTTAGAATTGTCACTTCAAATCACATTAATGATACTGGTGTTCGTTATATATGCTTACACTGCTGCAACAATACATCAACCTTGCCCCCGGGGTTTGCACGCATGTGCACCCACCCACCCAATCACGCTCATGCTCACATACAGACATATGAGCAGACACCCACACTACTCCTTTACGCGTGCGTGCGCACATACACACACGCGCGTGCGCATGCATGCACACACGCATGCCATTTTTATTACACACCTGCCAGATCAGCCCGGACCCTCAATTGCTCGGCATCCAGGATCCTGCACAACCCCACACCTGGAATAGGGAAGTTCCAGAATCAAGTTTCAGAGCCCTTTCCATTCAGGCATTGTGCATGTCCAGTGATCTGAAACTTCCTCACCCTAATGCTTTTCATTCGGCCGCAATGAGAGGAAGCTGCACTGGAGCGCCACTTTTCCTTGCAGGGATCAAGCCATCATGATGATTGACCATGCCTGGTGGGAAGGGTTGAATGCCCCAGCCAGACATGGCACATTGTGGATATGCTAGCACTCAGGATTCCTGTAAGAAGAGCGAGCTCTACTGTTCTCTGCTCTCTCTTTACTTTCACTTGGTTCAGTGGCTCCCCCATATTGGGCCAATGATTGTCGGGGCACCAGCCAGGTACCCATTATAGTGAGCTGTCCATGTAGACCATCCTCTAGGTCGTGAGGTTCTGCACCTTGTATGGATCGGTGCCTCCATCGGTATCTGCTCCACAGAGAACATGGTATGATCCGATAGGTTACTTATAAGGCTCTTAGTACCCAGAGATTTCTAAGCGCAAACCCGGGGATCGAACCTGTGTTGCTCTGTGTCCTCTTGCTTCCAAGGCGAGCACGTTGCCATTGAGCTATCCTCCCGAAACGTGCTACATGCGAAGGTGGGTTTCCCACCTTTGCATGGGCAGCATCCCCATGCAAGTAAGCTACAACCACGGATTACGTCTACCAGAGCATGGGATATTACGGAAGGGACCCAGGTATCTGCTGCACTGTGACAAAGTTATTTGCATGTAGAGTGGTGAGTCAGAGGCGCTCACCTACTTTATATGGGGGAGACTGAGTTAGGGGGGGGGGCGGTCTAGTCCAGCCAATACACGATGTGCCCCACTGAGTGTGGAAGAGGAGCCATTCCCTGGGGGCTCCTCCCTCTCCCTTGATTTTAGTGATAAGCTTCAGTGTAATACAGCCAATAAAGATACTTGAGGCTGGATAAACTACAAGTCCCAGTATTCCTTGCTTAGACAACACATTGGGCCATATTCATAGAAAAAGTGTGAAGTCCCTGCAAAGCAGTCTGTGCGTAAAACTACTTTGCGCCTACCTGCATGCAAAAGCATGTTTCGCATGTTCCGATAATTCATGGAATTTGAAGTACAAAGTAACCATAGATGCAAGTAGCGCCCAGAACACACACGACACTCGACCACGCAAAGAAAACCAGTGACATATACTGACCTTTGCGCCTACCTTATGCGCTCCATCAAGCACTCCGGCAATAATGCAGGTGATCCTCCGCAACCAAGGCAACACCCCGGCAATACTGCGTATGAGACATTGTAACCCAAAACTGCATCCCGACAATCTGCACACCATTTCGCGTAAAGCTACGCAGCAACCGGTAACCCTGAGTGCGAACCACCGTAATTCAAGGCAGCACCCTTCTAATGTTCATAGGATTGCCCCTAACCCCAAGCGGCACCTCAACTTTGTGCCATCACCCCTAGATTGCTATGTAAACCTTAATTTTGTGCATTGGATACTATGCGCACAGTACTCTGTGCCTCCTATTATGTGGTGCTGAGTGCACGAGGTTTGCGTGTAACCGACGGTAAATTGCACGTTGGATTCCATGAATTCGGTTAGGTTTGCTCTTGACTGGGTGTGCAATTTCACTGCGTGGCCCATCCCTCAATGCCCACGTTCTTCCTCATTTTTCCGGGAGTATGGGGAATGTGTATGTTCCGCCCACTGTTTATTTCTCTGAGTAGGCCCATGGCACACTTTGTGTGGAGTGTTGCGCAAAGCACTCGACTGCACTCAGTGACTCGAAGGACACAGAAATACAAGCAAAGCCCATTCTATGAATCGCTGAAAGGACTTTTGCGTGCTGAAAAGGGCAAAAAATACACTTCTCAGCATGCACAACATTCTGTGAATCAGGCCCATTGCCTCTGTAGATGCTCGGCTGAGCACACAAACATAACATCATAAGCTCTCTGTGGACCACGAACCTGTGAAAAAGTTTGGGTAAGAATGTGTGCATTACCACTTTAAAGAAAATAGCACACTCAAGTATTCTTTCTTTGTGCACTGTGAAGGGCATGGTCACAAGCTTTTCCATTGAATCAACCATATGCGGGATGAGAAACCGATGCTCGTTTTGCTCGCGAGTCAGTTACAAACCCTCGCTTATCCGCTCCAAGTGTTCTTCTCACTGCCGGAAGCCGCACAGCTGCCACAATACAGCATAGGGAATCCAAGATGGCGCTGAACGCTGTGACCAGTTTTGCAGCTTCATAATGTTTAGTTGAACATAATGAAGGAATGTAATGCTAAATTAAAACCAGCAAGCAGATAACAAGCATTATCTGAACCTCTGAGAGACACCACCAATCCCATTTGCTGAATCAAGAGTGTGCCCAATCAAAAGTAAGATTAAAATAGTACCATACAGCTCGTGGATCTAAAGAGAAGGGAGAAAGTCAGACAGACCAGTGTTTTGGACCCAGAGGAGGTAGACATACCTACCACAGCTCCCTACCTCGAACAGTGACTGCTGCCTGACACAAAGAAGTCCCGTAGAACTGCCGACCAGGAAGAGCTGGACGATTCTGGCACTGCTACACTGAGAGGTGGGGGCGGGGGGGACACAGAACCTAGGAGAAGGTGGCATTATTTGTGAGGAGTTTGAACAAAGAACTCTGGCACCCACTGGCTAGGTACGGAAACCCCTAAGGTAGAAGGAAGACGAGGAAGAAGAGGAAGAAGAGTGGATGGGAGGAAAGATCTTTAGGACCCCCCTCCCCTGCACTCCTCTCCTACGTGAGGCTTATGACTCGTCCGCAGCCACCCATGCGTCTGGGCTAGGGATGCAGGGTGGCTGCGGGCCGATGCATGAGACTGCACAGCTCACCTTATAGCATGATACAAACTCCATTTTGTAATACACTTGGGCTCCATTTGGAGTACACTAATTCAGGTCTCCGTGGAACAAGCTGCCTGCAGAGCTACAGCTCTCCCCCACTTGATCGAGCACAGCAAGCCCGCACTTCCCCCAGCCTCCTCCCCATGGCGGCTCCACTGAAGGCCTGTTCTCACGAGCAACTAGGTGCGAACAAGTAACCGAACAAACACTGTATCATTTACCTTCTGCAGTACATCATTGCCCTGACGGTGACCAGAGTTTAAGTTGAGGCTTGGGAAAGAACAAAGCTATCCCCATAAACAAGTCTTGACCCCCTGTAGACCACCTGTAGACCCCCACACTCATGATATATGTTGTGCCTAATCCCCTACCCAGTTCCCCGTTCGAAGTGTAAGACCTGAATGTTGAACCCATGTGCTATCCAGTCTTACCCATGCTGTTAAGCCATTTACGAGGAGGCTCAAAACTCATAATGGTGATTGTCCATATTAAAATGGAACGACTCTTGCCCATCCCAGATATTCACATGTAAAGTTGTCCAACATTAGTATATTCAAACCTATTGTCACCAACCAAAGATCATCATTACTGCACAATATTTAAAAGGCAATGTACAAAATCCATATGCATGATACAATTTTAAGCGTTGTAACATATACCATTTAAAGTAACACACGCCACCTGTTGGAATACGAGATGTCGTTTGAAGCAATTTTTTCACCCTTAAGAATGTACACCAGTCCAATTATAAGTGTAACATTGTAATTTGCACGTATACACCAACCTTGTTCTACCTCCCGTTTTATGCTAGCTTTCCCCATGTGTCCCCGCAACAAAATGAAGGACTGCGAATGATGTGATGTTAACAAAAGCTTTTTTATTTTTTGATTCTGTAACTACCGTATTCATAAACCACGAAGAAGTGTAAACTAAATAGTGTGCATAAGCTTGTACGATATATCCATAGATGAATGTATATACATAAACATGTAAGTGTACTGACATACCTCAGTTTTCCGTCTCTATAATGATGTGCATGCTACTTGATAAATGTAGACCCACGAGAAACTACAAGGTCATCTCCCCCTCCTCCTAGCGAGAAACGTATTCAACTCCCACCCTACCCTCCTCCCTCCAAGGCCCGGCTGAGGCTTGAAGGTCCCTTGTTTACTGACAAATACAGCTACACCTCCCCGCATTCCTGCTGAGTCCGTATCAAGTATTTACCTCCCCGATGCCTCCTGACGCCACCATAAAATCACCAAGTAACGTCATGCCTTGGTCACGAAGAATTATGAGCAACACAGCCCCACCACCCGCCACCTGGTTAGGTGCCAGCGATGTGCCCCTCTGACCCAATGGTACCCCAGTTCACCCCACCCTCGCCAGACCACAGAGGCAGTTATTCACCTTTGTACTAACACACCGTGAAGCTGTCTCTTACTACATCTAACAAGGTAGACTAATAAACGTACCCTAACCCGTGCCCCCTGATAAGACACCTGGACTCGTGACACTGGGGTCCTTTGTACCAGCGATTTTATGATGATGTCTTAAGAATGCCCAGAGTTATATACTGTTTCTCTCTGTCTCTTTCATGGTATTAGATTAATGAGTTGTAGGATTTATAGGTTAAATTGACACAGAAATTAGTGATGAATGTGTATGCGTGGCCGCAAGGGCAAAATGTTAGTGCAGCAGCAATGTAGCCACATGAACAGCTCATGACCTGATACTCCACCCCGATGAGCCCAGCTGACCCAAGCACCCAGCAATGCCACCACGTGGATCTCCACCAATCATGGACCGCTACACCTACATTGTACATAGTAGCTAGTCTTCATCACCCAATCCCCACGATTATGTGCCCCCTATAGCTTAACTAATTCATGACGTATTTTTGTAATCAATATGACTGTCTTTGCTTTTGTCAGACAGAGCACTCTCTGAGTTTGCAGAATCCTTTGCATGCCCTATATTTAGACAAAGCCTTTTATATCTCACTGTCAGGTTTCCTTCCCCTATTCAGGCTATTTTCCCTTATTCAAGTTTCCTTCTCATTATTTCTCTTTATTAATCCTTTTTAGATTAGCCTTATTTGGGTGGGAAGTTTTCTATTGTAGTTGGTTTGGCCTTAACTTGCTGATTCAGAATCCTGGGTCTGACCCAAGGCAAAATGGAGTCTCACAGTGACAGCTCTGATTGGTTAGAAGACACTGCAGAACAACAATGAACATTCTAAACTGTCACTCTGTGCCTTTCATCATCTAAACCCCAGCTGAGAGGACGTGTTTAGTGGCTGCTCCTGCTTTAGACTTGGGCCTGGTGGATTTCATCCTTCAGGCGTTAGCAGTTGAGCGGCTACTTTCTTGGGGGTTCCTGGAGAAGCTATCAGTTGTCAGGAATTCGTTTTTGAAGACAGAAAACTCTGAAGATCCTTATGAAGATAAGTGACTTTGTTTGTACTGCAGCTCTGTTCATCTTAATGACATTTCCTTGAAAATTCGTAAAAAGTTATCTTTGTACTTGTACTATTGAACTCCCTGAGTGCGCTTGAACGCTATTTGAAAATACGCGTACTACTTGTAATCTGTAAATATTGTTGAACCTTTGCGCGTGCGAGTGTATTCAACTGCGCGTGTGTTTGCCAGCGCGTGTGCTCCTTAGCGCGAGAATCTGTTCGTCGCGTGAGAATTCAAGAGCGCGTGTGTTTTCCAGCGCGGGTGCTCCTTAGCGCGAGAATCTGTTCGTCGCGTGAGAATTCAAGAGCGCGTGTGTTTTCCAACGCGGGTGCTCCAAGCGTGAGATTCATTCGTCACATGAGAACTTTAAAGCGTGTGTGTTTCCAGCGCGTGTGCTTCCTGATGCGATTATCTGATTGCCGCGTGAGAACTTTATAGCGCGTGTGATTTCAAGCGCGTGTGCTTCAGCACTAGAACTCAATTGCGCGTATGGTTTCTTGAGCATGTCTTTTTAAACGCGTGTATTCGATCGCGAGTGAACTCATTGCGCGTGGATTATAAGGCGCGTGTGAATAGGCGTTGAAGTTCATCAACACGGAAATTTTTTAGCGCGTGTGTTTTTGCTGCGCGTGTTCTCGTTTGCGCGTGAATTCTACTTTACGTGGTTAGGCAAGCGCGTGTGTTTTCCGCACGTGGATTTTGCTTTCCGTGCGCGTGTTCTTCAACGCAGGAAGTTTTCAACGTGAACTTCATCTGTATGGAAATAACCCGCGTGTGAGTTTAACACGTGTTTCTTCAAGAATTCACAAACTCAATGGAATTGTAAATAGTTTGGAAAAAACAAAAAGAAAAGTTTGAAAGAAAAGGAAAGAATAAATAAAGACAATTTAACTGGACATCTAGTGCATTTTGGAAAAGAGACTATGAACTAAACTTTCCAGATTTGCCCAAAGTAAGAAGTTGCTGTGAATTTCAAGAGTCTCAAGTAAGAGAGATTTTCAGCTTCTTTACAAGCTTCTCTAAGAAATTTCAAGAGAAGAGCCAGGTATGATTCTTAATTATTAGTTAAGGATTTAAAGTCTTTCCCATTCCTAAGGTTAAGTAAATAAAGGAATTGTATCCGCTTTTCTTATATCCTCTGCAGGTACAGCTCTGGTTAGCCTTGACGCAGTCTGCCTGGTGTTGTTTTGTTATCCACTTCCCCCTTTCCCTTTGGGGTGTAGTTTACAGAACTGAATTGAAATCTAGTTCTGGGAATTACATTTCAGGGGGATCGTTGGGGGTTCAGCAGCTTCCGCGGACACAGGACCTCTCAGCCTGACACTCACCTGTACTTGGTCTTGGTCTCATTGCCTGCTGGGGTGTGTCCATTATTGCCTCTCTTTGTAGAGTTTAACTGCCTTTTGGGGGACTCTCACTTTCATAGTGTTGACCCCGACGCAATTGCGTTCTTTTTGTCCCTTTTTGGCACGAGACGTCCCCGGCCATGGCAGAGACGCATGGCACGCCCCCTCAAGAGAGCTGCCCGCTTACCACAACTGGTATGCTTAGACGTGCGCATGCAGTAGGGCGAGAGGGCACGGGTCCACTTCAAAAAACCCATAGTACCGCTCGCCGGAGCTGGGGGCAGCCATTGAGCGTGGGGCAGCGCCGCCTGGACGGACCGGGTCCGGAGAGTCTCAAATCAAGACGGGCACGTGAGTATTAAGTGCGAGCGACATTAAAAGGAGTCGGATATAGATAAGAGTGCACATGGTCAAGCTAAGTTAAAAAGGGCATCTTTTAAGGGTAAAACTAATTGGGGCTTTCATACTTTTCTCTTTCTGTTGCATATGGCCATTAGGATAAGTTAAGGAGATTACAAGATGAAAAAGGATGACGGCAACCTAGATCTGCAAGGGGGTAGAAGGTGGCACCGCATAGTGCTATCTTGACTAGTACTGGGAATAAGTGAAACAGAGAAAAACATAAGAGTCTCAGATGAGTAGAAGACTTGGAGTATAATTTAGAAAACGCTTTATCTTTTTCTTTCTCTAAAAATCTATGAGGGGATATTCCGACAATTTAAGGGTTAAAGGGTGTGATGGGCTAGAATAAACGGGACCATTTGAATAAAGGACAGTGAAGGAAGGAAAGGGAGGTATGTTTTATATGTTGTAAGTGAAACGTTTGTCAAATTGACGTCATGTATTGAACATGTTATGTCTTCTCTGTGACTACAATGTTGAGACAATGTGATACATTGATTGTATTGGGTTTTAGGTGAAAAGTGGTCATTGTGAGTATGACCTTCAAGACCTAGTATACAGGACATAACAGAGATACATTCGTATTTAAGAACTGCCATCACTAGAAGTGTGCACAGAAGGTACCCCGACCAACGAAAGGAGACACAAAAGGGTGAGAGACACGGGGGAACAGCATGGGGGTTTGACAAAGACGTGTTGGACATGGTGGCCACATGCCTGTTTGTGAAGTACAAAGGAAAACAATTGCAGAATAGAAGGGAAATATTAGACTTATGGAGGCTATTTGAAGAAGTGCCCCCAATCAAAAGAAAAGAAATAGTACAAGAACAAACAACCTCTCCCCTGGCAACAGCAGGAAGTGAAAGGAAGGGTTAAGGAAAGGAAGGGCCATTAGAGGTAACACAATTTTATCCCCTTTTAAATAAACCAGTGCCCGCTGATCGATACAGTGACCCAGTGTATGTGTCCACACCTAGTCCCGTACTTGCACCCCAACCCACTGCGCCCCCACCATACAATTTTAATAGAACAAGTGGACAGGTGAGTACCCCAACAATAGACATTGGAAAATTCACAGAAAACTTAGACTCCAGATTATCCATGGCCCGAAATGAATTGTTGGATTACGAGATATATGTGAACAAAGTGGATCAGGCACTTCTAGGATCGAACAGACACACAGGGTACAGACGCCTGACAGGTCCATAGAAGAAGGGTGGAAGAAGGGGGAGATACTATTCCGAATACAGGACGAGCCGACCAGAATAATAGAACAACACCTGCCTGAGGGAAACACAGGGGAAGAAGGAATGGCCGCTGGAGGGGTGGAGGAGTTGTGGTGTGACATAGAGGAAGTTGAGTTAGAAGGAAGAAGAATAGGGTTTGCGGCAGGAGGGGCGCCAGGGAGGTTAGATGAAACACCTCTGGGGAGGGCTATGGAGGAAGAATGGACTGGGAGACTCAGGAGTAGAGTGGGGAGAATGGCAGCGTTGGGAAAGAAAGGATCAAAGGTAAGTATTGGGAAAGGAACAAAGAGTAGGCTACAGCTGCCCTTGATACACCAAGGAGGAGGGAGGCCAAATTATATACCCTGGGCTCAGCTGGATAAAGCCAACTTGTTAAGACTTTTGCCCCCGCTGTCAGGAGGAGCAAGTAAATGGATATATGCATTTGAGAAGCACACAGCAGGAGTTCCATTAGCTGTAGGTGATGTCAAGAGTTTGTTGGTATCTGAGGTGGGTGATCATGCTGACAGAGTTTGGGCAAAGGCCGGATTCCCAGGAATAACATTAGATTGTGACCGGCATGACGGTGCCTCTTTCAATAGAGTAGGTGCGAGAATCTGGGATGCCTTGAGAGACACCTTCCCAGATGCACCAGATTTGCAGTCGGTAATGCAATGCACAATGAATGATGAGGAAGATGCCATGGATTTCATTTTACGGGTGCAGGAGATGTGGAGAGCGGAAACGGGTACGGCCTGGGATCAGTCAACATATTTATTTTACTTTATAATAAAGAGAGGGCTCCCAAAAGAAGTTCAGAAAGCACTTGACAAAATAGCAGGGATCGAAGCAAAAGGCTGGCCCGAAATACAAAGCATAATAGTACATCACTGTAAAAGAATCAAGGAAAGGGAAAAGGGGATAGCACAGAAAAGGTTGGCAGACGAGGCTAAATTAATACAAACGAAACTGGTGATGGTCGCGGCAGCTGTAGCCGCACTCCCCACAGATAGAGAAGCAGAAGAGGAGGAGGGGTGAGTAGCAATACAAGGAAGAATGGCAGCCAATTGGGCGGGAAATGGGCAATCACAGTGGAACAGACAAGAGCAGTACAGAGGACCGCAGTAGCAAGTGTGGAGTGCCCGGGGAGGAAGAGGTGGGTACAGAGGACACAGAGGGGGTGGTCCGGGGTACGGAGGGAATGGGGGGTATGGAGGTCAAGGTCCAAGGGGGGAACAAGGGAATTGTTGGAATTGCGGGAGGTGTGGGCATTTCTCACGGGAATGTAGGAGCAGGTCAATGAATACATATCAGAATGAACAGCAGTATGGCCACCCCCACCCAGGAAGCCCATATGGGCTGCCAATGGGCGGTGGAGGGGGAAGGGGACAGCAAGATGAGAGGTGCCCAGAGGAACATAGGGCGCCAACGCATAATGTCCAGCAACATCCACAATGCTGAGAGCACATGACACACACACACAGGGCAACCCTTTCGCCACAACCGCAAATGGTGCACCTGCATCCTTTGGAGGGGTGGCCATGGTATCGGGAAATGTTTTCGATCATGGGGGTACTAAGAGGCCTCCAGCATAGGACAGCGTGTCCAGTACTATCAACGACCCTCGATGCAGCAGAGGAACCATTTGTTGGGGGCAGAGATAGGGCACAAACAATAAATTTTTATGGTAGATTTGGGAGCTGAAAAATCATGCCTATGAGAAGGCAGGTTTCCGCTATCTAATCGTAAATTGGAGACGCAGGGGTTCTTTGGGGCGGTGGTCGAAGTTCCTTCACAGAAGATTTAGATGTAACAGTGGGGGGGGAGGAAACAGTACGAGCTCCCCTGCTGTACTATGAACAATCTCCAATCAACTTGCTGGGGAGGGACCTCCTCAGTAAACTCAACATGACTATTTCTTTTACCAAAAGGGGAATAGTTTGCTCGACCCGGGGGATCTGCCCATTGCGAGTGATGTTGGTAGTACACACACGAGCTACTGCACCAGAAATACGAGGCATACCAGTGGATCCAGATATGTTCATTGAAGGGTTAAAAACCCTGACGCGGGCGGTTCTTGAGTTGAAACGCCAGGAATGGAGGGTGCCTGCAGAGTTTGTTTTCCGCCCTATAGCACGTCCAGAGATAGTGTCAGGAACAGTGATGTCATTAGATCTGCATGCAGTACAGGTATCAGCGTAAAGGATAGAGGTTATTGGAATGGACATACATGGCTGCCAATGGCACACAGTATTGTGCATAAATGCTAACTTTGCATTGCAAGATTTATCAGACAAAGACTTCTTCACAGACTCAGACAGTGATGGGGAAATAATAATGGAAATAGCAATCCCTGTGATATAATGATACAGACAAGACAGGTACCAGTGCAGCTGATGCCAGTGGTAGGAGCACCACCTTCATTTTTTGATAATGACATGCAATCAGTGCCGGATGACCTGTGGACCACCGGCCCACATGATGTAGGACTGTTGCATGAGGTAACACCAGTCAAGATAAAACTTAAACATGGAGCCTTATTGCCCAGAGTGAATTAGTACCCCCTGTCCCGAGAAGCAGAGAAGGGATCAAAGAAACTATCACTGCGCTGTTAGCACAGGGCATAATAGTACCATCAAATTCACCATGCAATACTTGCATTTAGCCCATCTAGAAAGCAAAGAGCGGGGCCTGGAGGATGATTCAAGACCTACGCCCACTCAATGCCGTCATACAGAAGGAATTCCCATTAGTTTCTAACCCAGCATCAATTTTGTGCAGCATACCAAAAGATGTATCTTGTTTTACAGTAGTGGATTTGAAGAACGCATTCTTCTCAGTACCACTAGATGAAGAGTCCCGATATTTGACAGCATTCACATTGGGAGGAAAGAGATACGAACATTGTAGGTTACCCCAGGGATACTGTGAAAGCCCAAGTATATTCAATAGGATTTTACACAAAGATCTAGGAAATGTTGCCACGGAAAGCACGATTATTCAATATGTGGATGATTTGCGGAAAAAATGAAGATGAGTGTAGGAAGGATTCTATTACTCTTTTGACATTATTGGACCACAAAGGTTACAAAGTAGACAAAGAAAAATTACAATACTGTCAACAAGAAGTGTTGTATTTGGGACAACTAATCTCTCAAGGATGGTAAACGAATCATACCAGATAGGGTAGCCGCCATAAAAGCAGTAAGCAAACCAACAACAGTGAAAGAGATGCAGAAATTCCTCAGCATGTGTAACTACTGCCAAGCCTGTATATCAGAATATGCAGGATATACAAAACCATTACTGCAGGGACTCAAGGAAGCGCAAAGAGAAAACACAGAAATACAATGAACAGCAGAGATAGATGAGGCCTTCACCTCACTTAAGGAACTAATTTCAACAGCACCAGTACTCACAAACCCAGACTATGAAAGTGAGTTCTACTTATTTTCACATTGAAATGGGACACTCATGGCGGCGGTCTTGACACAAAAAATATCTCTGAGGCACAAACCATTGACCTATTACAGTGGAACACTGGATACAGTGATTCAAGGACACTTCGCCTGTGAGAAATCTCTCGCAGCCGCAGCGTTCGCGATTGAAAAAAGCGCGACAATTGTGATGGGGTGTTCTGTGATACTGTTTGTGGAACATTCATTATTCGCCATATCAGAAAGATCAAAAAGCACCTTAACAACTCAGAGAGCAACAGCATATGATATTATTCTGTCCAGTGCCAACATACACAGTGAGATGCAAAACAGTTAGCCCTGACACATTAATCACAGAAGCATGCACAGTAGAAGACATGCAAACTCATGATTGTGCGACGTACAGAGGTGAGGATGGGGATACACCCACAGTAAGTGAAAATGCACTGGCTGAAGGAGAAATATATTTCATAGACGGGTCAGCATCAATAAACTCAGAAACAGGAGAAAAGCATGTGGGGATAGCTGTCGTGAGATTAGAGGAAGGTAACTATGAAGTACTCGTCCAGCAAAGATTACCAGCCCATTACTCAGCACAAGCAGCAGAGCTAGTAGCACTCATTGAAGCGTTACATGCAGCCAAGGGTTGTGCGGTTACAATCTATATAGACTCAGCCTATATGACTACTACAGTACACGGAGGGTTGGCTAGATGGGGAAGAAGAGGATTTAACAGAGCAGATGGATCCCCTGTGCAACACGCTGAGTTACTTAAGGAATTGATAGAAGCACTAAAAGAACCTACAATTGTAGCCATAGTGAAATGCCAGGCCCATACAAACAACACTGACGTGATCTCTTTAGGGAATGCGGTGTCAGACGCTGCCACGAAGGAGGCGTCATACTTAACGAAACAGAGAATAGGCGAGTACTTGCTAGAGAAACACATAGAGGAGGATCGCCCGGATGGCTATAACTCAATGCCCATATCACAAATATTAGGACTACAAGATCGGGTGTTAGATGAGGAAAAGGAATTATGGGAAAAAAGAGGGTGCAGCTAGTCCTCCACAGACCTTTGGTGCCAGAAGAATACAGGGAAAGTAGTGATGCCCCGCAAGCTACTAGATATAGCGTTCCAACAGCTTCACTTTCCAGTACATAATGCAAGACAGCACATTGCTGCCGAAATACAAGAAAATTGGTTCATCCCAGGGTTGCAGGAACAACTGTCAAAACTTGCAATGGAATATATATATAATTCAGGAATGACATTGAGAACATTGCAGGGACATTGCCCAGGCCAACAGGCCCCTTTAGGGAGCTGCATATTGATTATGCAGACATGGGAGAAAGGTGCAATGGGTCACGCTACATGATAGTGGTGGTCTGCCCATTTTTGGTAGAGGCAGGACAGTGCGCCCACCCAGATGCGAAGTGCGCTGTAAAGTTCTTAGTGCAGGAAGTGTTTCTGCGCTGGGAAATCTGTAACGTGATTCACTCCGATAACGGCACAAATTTTGTCAATAATCTGTTCAAGGAGGTTACTGCCCTGCTAGGAATAAAACAAACTGTGTACTATTTCTCACCCACAAAGTAACGGTGTGGTTGAGAAGATCAACGGCCTCCTTAAGGGAAGGTTGTCAAAGTTGTGTTTTACACTCAAGAAAAGTTTGGTGTACTGTTTACCTCTGGCCTTGTTTGACTTGAGCAATCAACCCAGCAAGGACCACCACTTGTCGCCCCATGAAATTGTAACAGGAAGCCGAATGCATACAGCAAATTCTCCACTCCGCAGACATTCAGACGCCCACAGAAGTGCTACAGTGCTAGGGGAAGAATTCAATGAATATTTGACAAAACTCACAAAAGCGGCCCGTATGATAGCAAGGCAGCTAGCATCCCCATTTACACGCGAGGAATCAAGTGAGACAATCAAACCTGTAGGAGAAAGCCCAACAGGCTAGTTAATGCCAGAGGAGATGGTGTACGTAAGGAGTTTCGTTCATAGGTGGAATGCTCCAAGATTTCATGGCCCTATGAGGTAGTGTATTCCACCCCTACAGCAGTTAAAGTGAAAGGTCTGAGATACTGGATACATTTGACAGATGTGCGAAAGGCTTACGAAAGTGTCACACAAGAACCAGCAGGGAAAGCGAATGAGGAAGATACACAGACGTAATAATTAAAAGGGAAATATTTGCTTCCTTGCCAGTACTTATGTGAGAAAATATGAGAATTATTAGATAAATTACAATTGTAATGAACATAATGTTGATAATGAGCTACAGAAATGTCTTTCTCTCTCTCTCTCTCGCTCTCTCGCTCTCTCGCTCTCTCTCTCCCTATCCCCCTCCAATGGTTTTCTTACCACTTCTCCCTCCCGGACTGACAAACGAACATGTGAAAATAAATGTATTTTACTGTTTTGGGATGCTTAATGCACTTTTATGTTTTACTATGTAGGAGAAACGATGGCAGCACAGGAGGCCCCCACCATGAATGTTGTTAGAGCAGATAGAAATGGGAATGTGAATTTTGACTTGCGTAGATATTCGTATGAGTGCGGCCTGTTTGTATGTGCAGTAATATTTTTCACACTAATGTTTGGTCTAGTTTTATACTGGGCAGTTACATTTATATCTATTGATATAAATGAGGGGGAGGGAACGGAACAAATATGATCAAACAAGGGACCTATCTTATATGGGATGTCTTTCAGCTGTTATGGGGGCATGACACCCACCATGATGGTACACAACACCTAAATGACACAGACAATAAGCGAGCAACCCCAAGCCCTATTCTCCCGCACAATGCCTCTGAATATAGTGTTTATGAATTGAATGATCGAAATCCTTCTGTTCTATGCTGGTTATAAGAAGTTACCACCACCGATGTCACACCAACATTTGAAACATCCATAGGGTATAAATCCCCCACAAGTATAAAGGAAAATAATGCAGAAATTACCAAAAGATTCCTTGCCCTGTATGACGAGTGGGAAAAGGGTGGGCCGGGAGAGATTCTGCCAATACAATATGCATTAGGGCATGAGAGAGTACAACCCAGAAGCAATTGGAGAAGGAGGGCGGTTGGGAGGAGAATATATGACGAGTATGCCGGGCTGGGGCTAGACACAATAGAAGACCCCAGGCACCCGCATCAGTCAAATAAATGGTATGCAGACATGAGTTTCACTGCCAAACAAACCACCAACGAAAGCTGTTACGTATGTTGTCTGATACCCCACACCTCAGGTACCCCTAAGGTGCTCCTGCCTCAAGAACTGCCTCTTGCAGATGCCCAGTGTCTCCTTCATCTCACCTTATGTAGAATCAAGAACACCTTCCAGGTACACATAGTCTCTTTTGAAATGCTGCAGAACGAAAAAAACGTGCTACTCGAAACCTAAAGGAGTGATATGTTTGAAGGAAACCATTTTTGGTGATTAAAGGAACATTGTTTTCAGAAAATAAATGGAAAGAAGAACAAGTGACATGCAAAGCAGAAGCATTACGAGGGTTGGCAGCTGTAAAAACTGCAAAGGGTCGAGAAAACATGCACACCAGTATGGATCGAGCACATCACAAAGCTCACCTGGGTCAAAGCCCTGGAAAAACCCTTCAAACTGCAAAAGAAATTACATATGAACTATGCTTCCTCGGTGAAGGAAAAAATAACATGGGCACAAAAAAGAACTGTAACAAGACACTCATCATTCCAGATATGAAGAAAGGGACAGCCGCTTTGATGGATACTTACTGGCTCTGTGGTAAACAGGCAAACTTGCACCTTCCATAATCCTTGAGGGGTACGTGTTCTTTGGCAACGCTGCACTCCGCCATGATGGTGGTTCCGGAGAGTCATATCGAAGGGGGAAAGGGATTGCAAGCCGTCCAAGTACCAGAACATACACAAACAACAGATGAGATGCTAACATATGTCCTATCCACAGACAACGTGCAAAGCCCGATATCAAGAAAACGGAGTACATCCAACTACATATCCAAAGCCTCCACAGAACTTTTAGCGCAGATTCCAGACAGGTTCCGGCTATTTAACTCTGCTCAAGCATTCTTCGCCTCCCTGTCCCCAGTATCCAGGCACGAGCCAACGCAAAATGGCTTCAAATCATGCGCTGGGAGCTGGTCCAACTGGCCAACGACACTGAAGAGGGGTTCAACGTGATCAAGGTGGAGCTAAGGGCCCTACGGCTAATGGCAATGCAAAACAGGTATGTCCTAGACCTGTTAACGGTGATGGATGAGGTGTTTGCCAAAACATCGGGAGTGCATGTTGCACGTTCGTGCCTTCTGCGGACGCGGATAATGGAACAGTGTCTCACGTTATCACAGCAGTGCATAACCTGGGCGAGCAGATGAAGAAGGAACGAGGTGTGGATCCAAGCTCTTGGCTCGATGACATTTTTTCATGGGTACCCTCCTGGCTCAGAATGACTTAAAATGCTGATACCCATCATCGTGCTTTTGCTCCTGATTTTTTGTGTGTGCTAGCTAGGTCTTCGGTGCTGCGCAAACGCAGTTCCTAATGGTACAATGATGATGGTGACAATGGGCAATGCCAGAGGAGCAGCGCAGGTTACACAGGAGGCACAAGTGCAAACAGGTGAGGACCCTGAACCCAAATATAGAATGGTGCCATTGTACTATGATGGGGATATAGTGGACAGATTGTATCACACCACAATAAGGGAGCCCCTAGAATGAGCATGGTATAGGGAGGTATGGGTAGATTTGGAGGGGGATGGGGGGATGTATATATATGTGACATGCACCCCTGACGAATATGCCGGGGAAGGCCAGAGTCTACGGGGAGTATGTAGGGCCTGGATGCCAATAGAAGGAACGCCAGCGTGGGACGAGACCGTAGCTGATGTAAAGGAGCGAAAAAGGTTGGGTGAATTACAATATTCGTTACTAAAATAACCAAAGGGGGGAAATGTCTTAAGGAGCACCCCTCCCCTGCACTCCTCTCCTACATGAGGCTTGTGACTCGTCTGCAGCCACCCATGCGCCTGGGCTTGGGATGCAGGGTGGCTGCGGGCCGGCGCATGAGACTGCACGGCTCAACTTGTACCATGATACAAGCTCCATTTTGTAATACACTTGGGCTCCATTTTGAGTACATTAATTCAGGCCTCCGTGGAACAAGCAGCCTGCAAGGCTACAGCTCTCCCCCACTTGATCGCGCACAGCAAGCCCGCACTTCCCCCAGCCTCCTCCCCATGGCGGTTCCACTGAAGGCCTGTTCTCACGAGTAACTAGGCGCGAAAACAAGTAACTGAACAAACACGGTATCATTTACCTTCCGCAGTACATCATTGCCCTGACGGTGACCGGAGTTTAAGTTGAGGCCTGGGAAAGAACAAAGCTGTCCCCATAAACATGTCTTGACCCCCTGTATACCCTGTGTAGACCCCCACACTCATGATATATGTTGTGCCTAATCCCCTACCCCGTTCCCCGTTTGAAGTGTAAGACCTGAATGTTGAACCCATGTGCTATCCAGTCTTACCCATGCTGTTAAGCCATTTACGAGGAGGCTCAAAACTCATAATGGTAATGGTCCACATTAAAATGCAACAACCCTTGCCTATCCCAGATATTCACATGTAAAGTTGTCCAACATTAGTATATTCAAACCTATTGTCACCGACCAAAAATCATCATTACTGCACAATATTTAAAAGGCAATTTACAAAACCCATATGCATGATACAATTTTAAGCGTTGTAACATATACCAGCCATTTAATGCTAGCTTTCCCCATGTGTCCCCGCAACAAAATGAAGGACTGCGAATGATGTGATGTTAACAAAAGCTTTTTTATTTTTTGATTCTGTAAATACAGTATTCATAAACCACGAAGAAGTGTAAACTAAATAGTGTGCATAGGCTTGTAGGATATATCCATAGATGAATGTATATGCATAAACATGTAAGTGTACTGACATACCTCATTTTTCCGTCTCTATAATGATGTGCATGCTACTTGATAAATGTAGACCCGTGAGAAACTACAAGGTTATCTCCCCCTCCTCCTAGCGAGAAACATATTCAACTCCCACCCTCCTACCTCCAAGGCCCGGCTGAGGCTTGAAGGTCCCTTGTTTACTGACAAATACAGCTACACCTCCCCGCATTCCTGCTGAGTCGTATCAAGTATTTACCTCCCTGATGCCTCCTGACACCTGATGCCACCATAAAATCACCAAGTACCGCCATGCCCCGGTCACAAAGAATTATGAGCAACACGGCCCCGCAGCCTGCCACCTGTTAAGGTGCCAGCTATGTGCCCCGCTGACCCAATGGTACCCCAGTTCACCCCACCCTTGCCAGACCACGGAGGCAGTTATTCACCTTTGCACTAACACACCGTAAAGCTGTCTCTTACTACATCTAACAAGGTAGAATGATAAAGGTACCCTAACCCATGCCCCCTGATAAGACACCTCGACTCATGACACTGGGTCCTTTGTACCAGCGATTTTATGATGATGTATTAAAAATGCCCAGAGTTATATACTGTTTCTCTCCGTCTTTTTCATGGTATTAGATTAATGAGTTGTAGGATTTATAGGTTAAATTGACACAGACATTAGGGCAAAATGTTAGTGCAGCAGCAATGTATCCACATGAACAGCTTGTGACCTGATACTCCACCCTGATGAGCCCAGCTGACCCAAGCACCCAGTGATGCCACCATGTGGATCTCCACCAATCATGGACCGCCGCACCAACATTGTACATAGTAGCTAGTCTTCATACTCAATCCCCACGATTATGTGCCCCCTATAGCTTACCTAATTCATGACGTATTTTTGTAATCAATATGACTGTCTTTGCTATTGTCAGACAGAGCACTCTCTGAGTTTGCAGAATCCTTTGCATGCCCTATATTTAGATAAAGCCTTTTATATCTCATCTGCACTTGGTCTCATTCCCTGCTGGGGTGTGTCCATTATTGCCTCTCATTGTAGAGTTTAACTGCCTTTTGTGGGAGGTGGGGTGAGAAGAGAGAAGAGAGAAGAAGAAGAAGAAGGAGAAGAAGAAGGAGAAGAAGAAGAAGGAGAAGAAGAAGGAGAAGGAGGAGGAGAAGGAGATGAAGGAGAAGGAGAAGGAGAAGAACACTCAGTGTTGGGAGTACTCCCAAAGGGCAGAAGGCTGCGAGTCAGTAATTTTAGAGATGGGTTGTGGATCCAGGGTTAGCTGGGGGATAACAGAACTGCTTAAGATTAGGTTTTGGAATATTTTGGTTTACCAGTGCAGTAGGGTCTGAGAGCCTTGTGGTTGGAGCTTGGCCACTATCTCAAACCAGACCCTTTACATTAAATGCATCCCCCTTATGTGAAATGTTGGAGTGCCTAGAAACGTGCAAATTAAGTACTTGTTGAACAGAACTTTACTAAAAATCCTCTAATGTAACACAAACATCTGTAGTAGTGGTCTTTTACTAAACTATCTCTGTATAACTACTTGCAAAGCTTAACTAATGTGCACCGTTTTATTGATAAAGAGCTGATTTGACCCTTGAATGCCTTTCTTCTGTTGCATGAGTACATCACAGAAGTCCTCACACTGCTGGGGAAGTGTGTAGTTAACTCTGTGCATGTATGCTAGATGCCTTATCTGCACTGCTGCAGGATCTATTCACTGCATATGTGTCTCGTGACAATGAGCATTGCTTTGCTCTGTTAAAGTCTTTTCTCACTGTTGATTGTGTCAATACCTTCTAGTGCTACACAGCACCTTATGACAGTGCTGATCTGAAGGTGTCTTTAGGTTATGACAGTGGTGATCTGAAGGTGTCTTTAGGTTAAGACGGTGGTGATCTTGAGGTGTCTTTCGGTTAAGACAGTGGTGATCTGAAGGTGTCTTTAGGTAATGACAGTGGTGATCTGAAGGTGTCTTTAGGTAATGACAGTGGTGATCTGAAGGTGTCTTTAGGTTAAGACAGTGGTGATCTTGATGTATCTTTAGGTTAAGACAATGGTGATCTGAAGGTGTCTATAGGTTAAAACAGTGGTGATCTAAAGGTGTCTTTAGGTTAAGACAGTGGTAATCTGAAGGTGTCTTTAGGTTATGACAGTGGTGCTCTGAAGGTGTCTTTAGGTTAAGACAGTGGTGATCTTGAGGTGTCTTTAGGTTAAGACAGTGGTGATCTGAAGGTGTCTTTATTTTAAGACAGTGGTGATCTTGAGGTGTCTTCAGGTTAACACAGTGGTGATCTGAAGGTGTCTTTAGGTTAGGACAGTTTGTTTGTTATCTTTATTTGTATAGCGCTCCAAACCCAGACGTAGAAGGGCGCTTAAAGAAGACAGTTACATAGTGAGATATATACAATTTCAAAATATAGCAATTTACAGAGTTTACAAACATAGTTAAGCAGAGGGAGGTGTACACACATATCTAGGGGGGTATGTGTTACTCTTTATTCAGGAGCCAGCCGGTAACCTGTTTCCTGAAGATCTGGAAGGACTCAATAGTTTTAATATTGAGTGGTAAGATGTTCCAAAGTTTGGAGGCAAGTACTGTAAAACTGGCACCTCCAGCTCTTTTTAAGGAGAATCTAGGCACTGTCAAGCATAAAGTGTTGGAGGATCTGGTGGTTCTGGTGGCGGGTTTCAGGGTGAATTTATTGGTGAGATATGGTGGGGCTAGGTGGTTTAATGCCTTGTATGTGAGGCAAATGGTTTTCAGATCATTTTTTTGTCGTATGGAGAGCCATTTGCATGATTTCCTAGCCGTGGATATGTGCTCTCGCCTGGGAATGTTGTGCAGCACGTAGTGTGTTGTTTTGAAGTACCTGTAATTTGTTGATTATAGATTGGTTAGCACCTAGGTACAGGCTATTGCAATAGTCCATTTTGGACTGTATGAGGGCTCTAGCAAGAGTGAGGCAGTTATTAGATGATAGGAAGGGTCTACTGGCCCTAATTAGCTTGCCTGTGTAGGCGGAGGCTGAGGCACTCATGTTAGTTTGTTTGGTGAGGTTAGAGTTGGCATCAAGCTAAAAACCCCTAGAGTTTTCACGCTTTTAGCAATAGGGATGGTGTGACCCTCGATAGTGATGTTGTAGTTAGGGTTAGGTTTAGACAGGTTTCTGGGAGAGCCGACAAGGAGGAGCTCCGTCTTCTCATCATTCAGGCAAAGGCCATCCATGCCTGAATGATGGAGAAGATTTTATTAATCCGAGTGATGTCCGCATGGTAATTGCCTGTGGTGCTGAGGAGTATCTGGGTGTCATCTGCATAATTTGTGTAGGTGACACCCAGACGGTCCAGTTGGTCAAATAGTGGCTTTGTAAATATGTTATACAATGTGGGGGAGACACAGGAGCCTTGTGGGACCCCGCATGTGATAGGGATGGGGTCTGCTGCAGCTGTTGTAGAGAAGACCCGCGTGGTTCTGTTTGCCAAAAAGGATTGTATCCAAGTGACGGCAGAGGAGGGGACGTGAGCTGCGGTGGCTAGGTGGCTGCAGAGATTTTGCGATCGACCAGGTCGAAGGCCGCTGAAAGGTCTAAGAGGAGTAGGATAGCAGTATCACCTTTGTTTTGATTTCATCAATTTGACTTTTGAGGTCAACAAGGGCAGGTTCTGTTCCATGTTGAGGTCTGAAGCCAGATTGACGTATTCCTAGCAATTGGTTGGATTCCAGATATTCCTGAATTTGGAGGAAGGCAACTGTCCGGGATTTATAATAGGAATGGGACTGTGGTGATAGGCCTGTAGTTGGTGGGTATGGCTGGGTCTAGTGATTGTTTTTTTAAAAGTGGGAGAACCCATGAATGTTTAAGGTTGCTGGGGACTGAGTTATACATGAATGATAGGTTAATAAGTTTGGTGATAAAGGGGGATAGATCTCTAGCTGTGTCTTTTATGATCTGGGCGGGACAGCCGTTCCCTTTGCAGTTCGAGGGTTTTAAGGAGGTGATGATTTTTTTAACTTCTATCGTGGTTACTTTCTTGAACGTGAAGACCGATTTGGTATCGATGGGTGTTGGTGAGCTAGGGTTGGTAGACTTGTTGTTGGAGAGTTGTTGACGTCTGTCCTCAATTTTAGTTTGGCGTCCTATGATTTTGTTGTTGAGGGCATTTTGGATGCTGGTGCACTACGGTTTGTCTTTCAAGCAAGTGTCTATAGGTGGGTTGGGATTTTCTAGTACTTTTAGAATTTTAAATAATTCTTTGGTGCAGGACCCTGCCTGATCAATCCTGACGTTGTATGCATCTCTTTGGTGCGAATTATCTCACTTTTATATAAAGTAGATATATTCGTAAGATTTGATTTGCTTTCTGCAGAGGGGTTGGTTTGCCATAGGAGTTGTGCCTTAGCTTTCTTTTTTCTGAATAGCTGGAGTTCGGGGGTGTACCACGAGTTCAGATGAGCTCTTGGTTTATCTTTGCGCAGTTTCAGAGGGGCAATGGAATCCATCGCATTGGCCATGGAGTCATTGAAGGTGTCAATCAGTAGGTTTAGATCAGCGTTGGCTGGAAGTGTGTTGAGGGTGGGTAGGACTAAGGATAGTAGGGCCTCGGCAGTAATGTATTTGTTTCTGGTTGGACAGGCTGGTGCCATGGGGCACTTTTTGGGTGCTACATGATTAATATTAACTTCAAGAGGGATGAGGTAGTGATCCGTCACAGTGGTGATCTGAAGGTCTCTTTAGGTTATGACAGTGGTGATCTGAAGGTGTCTTTAGGTTATGACAGTGGTGATCTGAATGTGTCTTTAGGTTTGAGCAGAGGCATAGCCAGGATTGCCTAGCAAGTAGGTCCTGAAGGAAATGTAGTTGGGCCCACCACAGTGCCATTAATACGTGTAAATGCCCACAAAGCGCTAATGAGTGGGCATTTACAGATTGTGGGTGTGCCTGCCCGCTTAGGCCCTACTTTGTCTATGGCTCTGGGTTTGAGGCACTCATTACGTCAGTAACTCATGTCAACTCCAGAAAGGAGCTGAATGCAATGCTTACAGCTTGGAGACTGATCATGGAATGAACTTTGCAAGAGAGGGTGAGACGACTCCCTCTCATTCTGTTTCAGAACATTTTGGGAACAGTGCGCTGCCACCTTCCTGGACTGGAACTTGTAGGCTCCAAAACACTTGGCCAAATGAAAGAGGACCTGTCTCCTGGAAGTCCTGCCAGGAAAGGTAGCTATAGTACTCCTGACATCACTCCAATCATCCTTTACATTCCAAGGTCTCAGTATTCTAGACACTCACAGTTAAGAAAATAAAACAGAATCTTATTTAAATAAAAAATTAATGCACACCCTTCCTCCCCTCGCCAACTTGATGCATCTAGCCACACTAAGTGCTGGCCGAAAATATCCTAGAAGTGAAACAGCCCTTCCTCATGTACTACAGTATAGCGCTTATAGCGCTCCAAGAGGAGTGGAGTGCCTGTGCCCTTAGAGAGCTCATAACTCTCAAAGTAAAAAAAAAAAAAGGAGATATATTCACTAAAAAACGTTGTTAAATAAAGTTAAGGTTACTCTTTCTTTTATTAAAATCTTTGAAACACAATGAAAAAAAAAAACTTTTGTTGATGGGACTGTTTGTTATAGTGTTAAAACTAAAAGGCACCCGCCATGCACAGCTCATTACTTTGTCATGCATTTGATGTTCGGGGTCGGTTCATGGGGTGCTTGGTCATTGTAAAGTAGTGGCCGCAGCAGGCGTGTGGGCCTTCGAGGGCAATGCATATTTGCTGTTCAGGAGCAGGTGTAGGGCTTTAAGTGGGCCGGGACTAGCCAGGGCCGAGCTCCGGCAGGCTCCGAAATATCGTTCTGAGATGGGGCCCTGTGGGGGCTCACTAAAGTCACCTAGCAGCCCCAGCCGCTAAGGCCTGAAGCTCTCGCTCGTGAGAGGCCTGTGTGCTGCGGCACCCTTATCGAAGAAATGGTGTGGCTGCTGGAAGCAGAGGCCTCTTTTTTCTAAATCCTGAAGCTCCCGCTCATTCGTGGGAGCTTCAGGCTTAAGGAAAAAAAGCCTTGGCTTCCAGCGGCCTCACCTTTTCAGTCTTAATGGTGCTGCTGTCCCTCCCCAGGCATGATGCCTGGCGAGGAGCAGTGCCACCATTAAGTCTGAAAAGGCCAGGTGCTGTCCCCTGCAAGGGAAGCCATTAGTAAATAAATTTAGACATCAGCATTCTATCCCCAGGGTGAGAGGGTGCTGATCTCTACAAAGGGCTTCCTGGCAAGGATGCCTGTAGTCCACTAAGCCATGGCTCGTCAAGTGGGCATGGCCTAACGCGCCGGCAAGCAACCCCTTGCCCGTAGGCTACGCCCCGTTGATGAGCCTCGACTCATTTTCCAGTGCCACTTAAAGCACTCCGCGTTGTTTGTGTGTGTCGATAGACTGGCACCTCTGTCATCTAAGATGGGAGGCAGTGAGACTTCACAGTAGCATCGTGGCCCTTTTCATTTTTCCTCTTTGTTTACAAAGTAGCACAAGCCATCCTACAATGCATTGAAAAACCCGGATTTCATGAGCTACTTACACCTGCAATGGACAACCTTGAGAATTCCTATTTATTTATTTTTTTACATTTGTATAGCGCACAAACAACCCTGGGACATCGAGGCGCTGTTGCGCGTGGAGCACTTAGTTACATGGGCAAAGTACAGGTTAGATATACATTTACATATTAGATATAATCTGCCACCCTTGCGCACCTCCTTCCCACTGTTTCAGACCTCTCCAGTTTCCCCACCTTCTGCAGACCCAATTCCAGTGTATTATTAATTCTCCTGCCAAAACACCCATTCCTGTATCAAGCTGTTGTCACTGCCTTTCCCAAGTCTATCTGTTGTTGTCATTACGGACATGCTGTGTGATCTTGGTCTGTTTCAATCGAGGATAGGGTTGCGCCGCATAGCCCCAAAGTTTGAGAATGATGCTTCACCGTACACGAGTTCTGACCATTTGGGGCGCTAGTATTATAAGTGGGGAAATCCTATAGACATACAACCTGGGCATGTGAAACTAGGACCCACCAAGACCTGTTGCCGTCATGGGAAAAGATCCCGACCTTGACATCTCAGAAAAGGTCACTTTCCTTCAGCTGTATGCACATCTTTCTGTGCAGTAGTTAGTAATGCACGTGAGCAAGACAACAGCCAGCCTGTAAGTAATCAACGATCAATATTTATAACGGCAAACTCACAGGGGGCTCTGCAGCTGCACACGTTTTCTCTTCTGTCTATTCTCGGCTGTATCATTATTTCACGATCCGCACAGTGAGAGAAACAGAGGAGTAAACAAAACACTAAAAGGCCAACAGCGCCATCTAGAGAACAATTACAAAATTGAACATGTGAGCAGATAATTTCTGATGACATATTTATATAGCGCATGAGAGAGGCGCGTCGGCATATCAACTCCAGCAAGAATGACAAACACACATAAAACACGGTAGGATTAAGAAAGGCAGCAATCTATCCGGATTAAAGGCAGGCGGTTAGCCGAAGATGAATGTGTTTAGCCCATGTTTGAATTTCGTAAGAGACTGACACAGCCTCAAGTCCAGGGGTAGAGCATTTCAGCTCCTGGGAGCAGCATAAGTGAAGGAGCCCTGAGCCACAACATCCAGCTTGGCCCGAGTGTGTGGGGGGGCAGAGGGAGGGTGAGCATCAAAGCTATATTGCTGGATCTCAGGGTCCTTCGGACCGAGCAGCCAGGAAAGATGGTTGGAAAAATATGCTGGGCTAGTTCGATACAGACATTTGTGCGTGATGCACCGAATGTGAAAAGAGATTCTGCTGGCAATAGGAAGCCAGCAAAGTGCTCTCCTGGCTTCTGAGATGGGACCCCTCCTGGTCAATCCCTCTACCACCCTGACAGCCTCATCCTGAACAATCTGGAGAGGCATAATTGCCCCTTTGTTTATTCCTTGTAACAGGCTAGAGCCATAGGGGGTCATTACGACCCTGGCGGTAGGGGGCTAAAGGGGCCGGTAGAGCTGCCAGCCCCATTAACCCACTACCGCCTCATTACGAGGTCTCCTCGTGGGACCCGCTAAGGACGCCTGGTAAAACCAGGCGTCCTTAGCGGGTCCCGCGAGCAGACCAGGATGCAAACAACGGGCCCGTCATTAATGGGCCCATTGTTTGCATCCTCCCCATTCCCATTTGAGCCCTATATGGGCTCAAATGGGAATGGGGATGTACCGGGTCCGGGTTCCCTGAATGGGGAAATACCGGGCCCTCCAAGGTCGGAAGGACCCGGTATTTCCCCATCCAGGAACCCGGACCCGGTACCCGGTATGGGGGTAGCCATGCCACAAATAGCGGCATGCCTACCTCCATAGTCGTAATGAGGCCCATAGTCTAGGTTGGCTCCAATAATCATCCGGGCAATTGATACACAGTTTTCTCCGGGACAGGAAGGGCTTCAGCTGTGCAAGCACGTGTAGATTGTAGGATGTAGATGAGACCTTCATTATAAGCTCCTGGTCAATCACCATGCTCAGTGTTTTGACTTTGGGGAAAATAGTAGTAGCGCAGCCAGCAATGAGAAACTCATTGTAGCCTGGGCTCAGTTTTCCTAAACATGCAGCTCTTCCCACAATCATGATCTCTATTTCAGCATCATTGAAAGCAAGGCCATTGTCCATCATCCAATTTTGAATCATGGAGTATACTGTGTTGACAGCCTCAGTGTCCCTGATGTAATCCCCGAATGAGGGATGAGACACCGAGTGTCGTCAGCATAGTTTGGTCTACAGCACACCTTTTTTGCATCCAGTAACTCAAATAATGGCATGGTACAAACAATGAAGAGGGCCAGCACATCCTCATCAGCCTTGTGCTCATCCGCAGAGACTCTGGCCGTGCAGCCGGTTAAGAAGGATTCCGCCCAGCTAGCCGCTGAGCATGAGAAGTGGGCGGAGTGCATGAGCCGGGTGACCAACATACTGTGGTGCACCAAGTCAAATGCCGCTTAGAGATCGATATGCATGAGAAGTGCTGTGTGCCCTCCATCCAATATTCCCATTATATTAGCTTTAAGATCCAGCAAGGCAGACTCCATCCTATGCGCCTTGTGAAATTCTGACTGTCTCTGACCAAGTATCTGATGTTTCTCCATGTGATTTTGCAATTGTAAGTAGGCAGCCCGGTCCAGGATCTTAAGCAAGAAAGGTACATTAGAAATAGACCTGTAGTTGGAGGGCACGCCAGGGTCAAGGGACGGGTTCTTCAGTTGGGGTAAGATCCAAGTCTCCTTGATACTAGCTGGCACAAGACCTTCCCTACATGCAGAATTTATCAGTTTTGTGATCATGGATATCAGCTGTTCAGCACAGGCTTTCACCACCTTTGATGGACATGCATCCCCTTTGCAAAAGAGAAACACGTGTGTACAGGCGCCTTATAAATGCCATATCATATAATAAAAAGTGGGTTTAAGTTGGCGCATCAAGGCGAGTGTCTCGCTTTCCGTAACTGGGGTGAACTCAAAAGATGGAATGTTCATGCTAGCATCATGGGCACTATCACAAGAACTTTCCCTACCATTACTTTTTTCTGAGCACAAAAATATTCATGGATTTTGCTAATTTTGCTCTTCATGGCATCCTGAATGGAGTTACACCAAATGTTATCTTTATTAACCAGTGATGTGGAGGGACAAGGGTTCTCCATTCTCTTAGTATCTTAAAGAGTTATTTGGTATTTGAGTCTGCACTCTTAATTCTCAGGTCATTAGTATTTTTTTTTGCATTTAGGATGGCATTCCGGTGCTCCTTTATACCATTGTGTATTTTAGTCTATTCAATTCAAGGTTGGTGGATTTCAAACATTCAAAAGCTTTACGCTTAGCCACTTTAAGTTTTTTAATATCATCTGTGTACCAGCTTTTTGTCTCCTTCTTTAACACATACTGTGTTTTTACAGAGCAAGTGTGTCTAATGTAGTTTCATGTATTTATTACTGTATGCATTGGCTATCTCTTCGCAAGAGTCTAAGTTGGATAGGTCTTCCAGAATGGTTTCAACGAAGGAGGCTAGCACTGAGGCTGTAAGTCAATGTGTATTTCTAAAAGTAAATGCCACTATTTTCTGTTTTAATTTCCTCAACTGAGGAGAATAGCCAAAGTTAAAGTATATCGGCATGTGGTCTGACCATGGGCATGGGATAACATCTGCCATGTCAATGGTGATGTTCACACTAGTCACCCAATCAAGACAATGGAAATGTATAGTTTTATGTGTGTTTAACACAATGGGCCTCATTACGACCCTTGCGGAAATGGAAAAATGATGGCGGAAATGCAATACCGCCATCGAACACCGCTCGTTGCGATCATGACCCGTCACCGTAAAGTACGATGCCATTAGCGACACCGCAGTGAACGGCAACGCTAACTGCACCAAGTACGCGCACGCGCGCCTTGCAAAACCGGAATCACCGCCATGGCGCAACGGTACGCGAATTCTGACCCTAGCGGACATGTACTGAACGCCATCAAGTACGTCGTAAAGTACCATTCCGCCATGGCGAGAAATACGGCAACGCGAACCAACCGTAAATGGCCCACTGAGTGCCTGTACTCCACTCCCTGGCCTCATTGCACAACTCCTGGCAGGCGCAATGTACTCACACTATGCAACCAGTGAAATCCACTATTCACCCATGCATGCCAACGTAGAAAAGCATGCAGGGGCTCAAAGCGCCCCGTGAGTGGGCATCCATGTACGGCATGTCACCATAGCCGTACTGACGCAGCACAGGCATGTGAAGGTACAACACATCAAAATGAAAATCAAGAACACATGACACAAAACAACAGTAGTCCCCCATCGCTTGCCACCAGCGCAAGGCAACATCCACAACAGCATCCTGAGGGGGATTGCACCAGCCCTGTACTCATGCCAGTAAACAAACCAACCATCAGCAGAAGCATGTACCACACAAGTCGGCAGAGTGACTGAGCAGCCAGGCCCATCCCAAGAGGGGCCGATGGGAGCTGCAGGGCACAGATGGCATCAATACAGAAGCTATTCCAATGGACATGACCCCAGTCCCCCTCCAACAAACGCACGCAAACACAGTCACCTGTGACCAGCCACATTCTGAACAACCCATCATTCCACCAATCGACCTGGCTGACAGGCACCAGTCGGCCAAAAGCCAATCCCCCGCCCCTGAACAGCACATCATGTAAACAGACACAATGGCAGCCTCTATCCGTGACCATACTGTGCTACGTAGGCAAACGCGGCCAGTACTGTACCACACAACTCAACTCAGAAGGCGGAACACAAAGCAGATCATCATGCAATACATACCGCCACAAAGCGAAAATCGCCACATCACCTGCAAAGAACAACGCAACACGACAAATATCGGAATACAATTTAAATGCACATCCAAATGACAAAGGCCCCACATCAATTTGCAAAATCCCACCAAAACAACCATCATCACCGAGGGCTGCATCTGCAATAATTGACCGGCTTCCACTTGTGTGACGCCCTGTACCATCATGGCACACAGGGCTTACATCAACGTTCCAAAAGGCAACATGGAAGCGGCAAGAACCGCAGGTCCGTCCCATGAGGCAGGCACTAGTCGAGCTGAAAGGCCGAAATGTTGCACCTAGCCACCAGTACAGCGTAAGGGCATGTGGCCCATTGGCGATCGTCCCATATGATCGAAATGGTGCTCCACTGATTCACCCGAAGCTGCAGGAGTCGAGAGTAAAAACCATCTGGAGGAGTGGCGTAGAGATGGCATCTGCAATAGGGCAGGAGATACCTGTCACCCAAAAGAAACACAAATCAACCGATTGCATTACGGGACTCATGATGCATTACAATCTTCATTCAACACACCAAATCCACACCCATATGCATGCTAGCCCACTCCAAAGGAATATACACACCCCTAATCCAGTATCGAATCACAACGAAACCAATCGAGCCAAATACACCATTGGCAACGTCGGTTACTGTGCATGCGTCCGTCAAGATAGAACCCATGACATGGGATTAGTAACGTGCCTAGACACAAGTGTATGAAGGCGCGTCGAGACAGGGAGGATCCGACAAGGGCAGAGAGACGTATGTCCCACTATGGCAGCCTTGCATCACATAACGCAGGGGAAGGGGAGTGAACCAAGAAACCCATGTACATGGCAGACCCTAAACGGATTCATCAGTCCATGCATCCACACATCATTCCCTCATCCCGCAATGAAAACGCATGAATATTCACTCACATAATATGTGAAACTTCCATCGCGTCTGTGCGTAATGCAGTCCGCAAAAACCACTGTGCCCCTGGCCGGATCTGTAGTGTTGTGAAGCAAGATGGATTTGGGAACGTCCTGCCTTATCGTCCACTACGCTATTGCGCATCCCATTCAATTCATATCATTCATTGCCTGCTCGTTATGGGCCATGTCCCAAGGACATTCTACAATAGAACGTTACATTTCCAGCCAGACCTGTGGGCGTATCCTCGCCGCTACTTCAAAACCAAAAATGCTGGCCTTCGAATTCCTCACTTGCAACATTACGTCGAAAAGGCTTCTGTGAACGCTTGCATTCACAATTACATCAATGTAGTGCGGCTGTGTGTCATGATGCTAACTGGCTGCAATCACAAATGGGACGCCACGCCCGTCGGTGAAGTACGTTACTGTGCTGCATGAGGGTCGGCCATCGATCGAGCCCTACATACCACTGACTCTTCACAGGTATGTAAGCGGCTGCAATCATAGCATGTGTAACAATGGGAGCATAGCATGAAAATCAGTCAAAGTACATCACACTGCCATCGGGATTTGATACATGATTCCAATCCCAAGATGCCATGCGGCCAAATGCAGCCTTACGTGCGGGCCGTGCTCGACCAGAAGGGATTGCATCTGCCACAGATTCATTCAATCAGCACAGGTGGAGGCCATACAGGCCGACAGCACATATATTGCAGACCCAAACCCCTCCCACAACCACTCCCACTCCAAAATGCTACCGGCAGGACTAGCGATGTTGGGCCTGGGGTACCAGATAGCACTGCAAGTGCTACAACTACAAGAAGACGACGAACAACAACAGGTACAACAACCGGGCGCACAGGGGAGACGGAGGAGGAGGAGGAGGAGGAGGGCAAGGCAGGGTCAGCAAGGCCCACAAGCACTGCCACCACCACCACGCAGGCGGCCCGCAATCCCACGCCTCCGAGCCGATCCGTTCAACCTCACTGCTGAGCAGATCCACACCCTCTACCGTTTGGACCGGGACACCATAATCGCCATTGTGGACATGACACATGCTGACCTCGTGAGCATGATAGATAGCCCAACCGCCATCCCACCCCTACTGAAGGTGGTGTCTGCACTCCACTTCCTGGCCACAGGCACCTACCAGCACACAGTGGGACAGTTGCATGGCATTTCACAGCCACTGTTCTCACGGACACTCTTCCAAGTGCACGATGCCCTCCTGAAGCACGCCGACGACCACATCACACTACCACGCACGTACCAGGAGATTACCAACGCTAAAGTGGGATTCCATGCACTTGGCGGCATCCCGGGTTGCATTGGTGCCATCGACTGCACCCATGTTGAATTGGTTGTCCCACATGCCATGGAGGTCCAGTACCGCAACCGGAAACAATTTCATTCAATCAATGTGCAAATGGTGTGTGACTCCAACAAGATATTTACGCATTGTTGTGCCAGGTTTCCAGGATCTACCCATGATTCTATGGTCCTGAGGAACACAAGAATACCACGCTACATGGAGCGACACGCAGGGCACAGATCCTGGCTACTCGGTGAGTCTCATTTCATGCATGACATCGTGGCCCATTTGATGCGTCAATGACCTTGCAGGGGGGGGGGGGGCTACTTAGCACTATCATTCCACTGACACCCTTTATTCGTCTCATACAGGTGATGCCGGGTATCCACTGAAGAGATGGCTCCTTACACCAATCCGGAACCCACAGAACGAGCATGAGGAGGACTACAACCATGCCCACTCACGTACCCGTGTGGTCATTGAACAGGCATTCGGCCTACTGAAGGCTCGTTTCCGCAGCCTCAGCAGGTCTGGCGGGGCACTCATATACAGCCATGAGAAGGTTTCTAAGATGGTCATGGCATGTGTCATGCTGCACAACATGTGCATACGTAGGAATGTGCCCATGCCCCCTGACGCTGTACTGCATGCACCTGAAGATGATGATGATGATGAGGGTGGGGATGTGGAGGCACCTCAAGGAGTCCATGAGGCACAGGATGCACGTGCAATCCGACAGAGCATCATAGATGCATGCTTCTAGCAACCACGCATGGTGCCTATTACACGGAAAGGGGACCTGTGGCACTGTGTGTGTGTAGTACAGGCACATTGTGGACTGTACGCCTATGAAGGCCTCGTACGCAAATATCAATGTCCACACATGTCATTGGATGATAATGAGGTGCTGTATTGTTAATGTGATTAGATTAATACACCCTATGGACCCGCCACCCAGTGAAGCCCAACACACCCCCTCCACCCTACTACCTCCCCCCCCAACACCAGTGTCCAAATATGCATGCTGTCCGTGGGTAGACGCTATTGCAAGCCCCCTCTACGGGTATCAGGGGCACCCCTGCCCGTGGAGCGCAGGTTCCTGCCAGATCTGCGTTGGGGGCTGCCCTGGACGGAACTTGCCACGGATGAGGTCTCTGCCTGCTCGCGTCCATGCATGTCTCTGAGGGTTTGTGAGAGCTCCGAGAGCACACGGCGCACAGCAGCAAGTTCAGCACAGACGTCTTTGGACGTCGCATGCAGTTCCCCCCTCAGGCTCTCGGTGCTTTTCTCCATTTGTGCTCTCAGGCTCTCGGTGCTTCTCTCCATTTCTCCCCTGAGGCTCTCACTACTTTTCTCTATTTGTGCCCTGAGTGTCTCGGTGGATGTTTCCATGGCTGCCCTGGAACCCCCGCATTCATTTGCATGGTCCTTGAGTAGCGTGGACGCTTCCTGCTGTTGCTCGATCAGCAGGTCGAGGGACTGTTGCCTCTGCTGGGCCATGGACATTTGCGGTGGTGTGACAGGGGGGCTGCTCAACACATGTTGCCTTGGCACAGGACTTGTGGGGGTTGGCCAGTCGTCGTCTTCAGGGTGCCCCTGCGTGGTTTCGTCATGGTGTAGGGGATGGGACATGCAGGGGGATTGGGAAAGGTCATGGATGGTACCTACGTCGCCAGCACTGTTTTCCGTGTCGGAGCATGCTGGCATGACAGCTGTGTCACCTATGGTGCTGCTACCACCAGAGGCGGTGCCATCAGATACGTTCTTTGGGGGGACCTGTGGTGCTGGGGTTGTGGACTTGCTGGCTGCTGGGGTGCCTGTTGCAGTCCCCTCCAGTGTGCTGCCACTTGATTCCTGCTGCTGCCGTGTCTTGATCCTTGCACCTGAGGTGGAGGCTCTTGGGACGTTGGTCCTGGCCCTCTTTGCAGGCGTGCTGGTAGGGGTGTCCTGCAGCTCGTCGTTGGTATCGGACCCTGTGGTGGAGTAAAGAGGGGCGAGCGTTAGTTATGGGTCTGTCGGATTCGGAATGGCAACGTATCAAATGCATTGGGGTGGTACATGAGGCTGATTTGGGACTGGGCCTTGGAGGTGGTCTCATTTTCGTGTGGATTGAGGATGCATTCATTTGGCTGCCTGCAGTTAGGGGGTGCATGCTGCACATGTAGGGGTTGTTTATGGCTTCTTGATTGATTTGTTTGTTCATTCTGACTTTTAGAGGGCGCTGTCAGGGCTAAGTATGTATTGCACTATGGGGTCACATGGTACTGCACATGTTCGTGGTTTGTGGATTTCGCATTGTTTCTCTTGGCCAACCTACCTGATTCTCCGGATGTCGGCACTCCTTTCTCCATCCCTCCGACTCCCTCTATGCTCTCCATTCCTATGGTGGAGGCGCAGATTTCCTCCCAGGGGGTCAACTTGATGGGCGACTCTGAACCCCCCCCGGTAGCTGTGGCGATGTTCCTGTTCGCAGAAAGTATGCTGCGTACGCGGATCCGCAGGTCGTCCCACCGCTTGCGACATTGCTGTGGCGTGCGGGGTGTTGTCCCCACCGCACTTACGCGCTGTGCCACCAGGACCCATATGGCCTTCTTGTTGGCAAGGGCCGTCCTGGTCATTTGACTGGAGAAGACGACGGCGGAATTTTCCTGTAGGGTCTCGGTGAGCACGGTCAGTTCCTCTCGGGAGAAGTGTACCTGCCGCTTGCGGTCACACGCTTTCTTGGCTACCTTTCCCATATTTATTTTTTTAACTGGGGTTGCTAACGGGTTGGGATGTGTGTCAGGGTCGGATTTTTTATGGTTGTGTTGGGATTCGGATTTTATAGTTGTGCGGCGTGCTGTTTCCCGTTCCGGCCACATGCTTTTACTTCCGTTTCCGTATATTTACGGTGGCCGTAATTTGCGGTGCACGCTCGTTACGGTGACCGCTCATTACGGTGACCGCTAAGATGGGTGGCGGTATTGCACCTGGTGCAGCGTACGGCGGCGGTAAGGGCCGTTTTGGGGTCATTTCCGCCATCGCAGCCTTTCGGATTCCGCCATGGCGTAATGCTCGTGCCCGATGGGTCGTGATTGGCCGCACTTTGCTCCTTCGTGCAATGGCGGAAACGCTATTTACGCTGTTGCGGTCCGGTCAGTCAATTTCCGCCAGGGTCGTAATGAGGGCCAATGTGATAGAAGTTAGATGGGTAAAAATTGACAAGTTATAAATGAAGTTGAAATGTTGAAAGAATTTTTATATGGATGTGTACTTAACCCCCTTTTATACTTTACTCTGTAGGATCTAACATGACAACGACGGGGGCCCCCAATGTCAACGATAATAATATAGAGATAGGAACAGAGAAAATGATTTAAGAAAATATTCCTATGAGTGTGGACTGTTTTGTTGTGCGATTATTTTCTTTTTCATGATGTTCGGCCTTGTGCTGTATTGGGCGATAGCCTTTATATCAATCAACATAAAGGAGCGGGAAGGAGGGGTGAAATGATTAAAACAAGGTACCCATCTCATTTGGTATGGATTTAAATTGATTTTGGCACACAGGGCCCATTAAAATGACACACACCGTGAAAATTACACAATCAGCGCTCCTGTATTAATTTACCCTATGGCCCATTATAATGATTCTGGGGGCCCTATTCTCATCCAGGTGTTAAGTACCGAAAAGGACGTTAAAAGGCTTAACAACCTTTTCGGTACTTAAGACCTATTCTGAAGGTGGTGCATTCCTCCGAAGTCGGAAGGAATGCGCCACTTTCGGAATACATGTGGCGGTTGCTGGGATGGGTTGGAAACCAACCTAGCAACCGCCACATTTGTAAATGGGGTTTTTGGAAGCCTATTCTTGTGGCACTCCGCCAGTTTAATATGTGCGCTAAACTAAACATATACGTTACCCTTTTCGTACCGTTAAACTGGAGGAGTGCCACAAGAAGACTTGTTTGGTGTAAATGAAAGTGTTCATAAACACCCGTGTGTTGTATATGGACACACTCATGTACACCAAAGCAAGCACCTTCAAAGTTGCTGCAACGTTGAAGCTGCTTGCTTTGGTGCACATGAAAGTGTTCATATACAACAAACGGGTGTATATGAACACTTTCATTTACACCAAACCTAGCAGCTTCAACGTTGCATCCTGCGATGTTGAAGCTGCTCACTTTGGTGTAAATTAAAGTGTTCATATACAACGCACAGGTGTATATTAACACTTTCATTTAAAGTGAGCAGCTTCAACGTTGCAGCCTGCAACGTTGAAGCTGCTTGCTTTAAATGAAAGTGTTCTGTGTGGAGGTGCCCAGGAGTAGGATATTACAGTAGTATAGTTTTGCGCCTATTGTGGCTCTAGCAATGTTGAGGTGTTTTGTTTGTGATAGGTGGGGTTTCACTGCATTTATGATTTTAGAGGGGAGAGCTGCTGCTGATGAGGTGGCACTGACTTGTCTGTCCATAGATACTGTGGAGTCTAGGTAGACACCTAAGGTTTTCACTGAGGTTGAGGTGGTAATGACTGTGTCTTCGATGATGAAGGAATTGTATATGTTGTCAAGCTTTTTTAGGGCTTCTTTGGGGCCTACTAGTAGCATTTCATTTTTTCCCCATTTAGGCATAGGCTGTTTGCCGCCATCCAGGCCTCAATGCGGGCGTATATATCTTGGAGGGTTTTAAGGTCCTGGTCGTAGTTGCCTGTTAGGGGAATGAGAATTTGTGTGTCGTCAGCATAGTTGGTGAAGGCTATGCCGAATTCTTCTAGGTCGCTGAATAGTGGGAGGGTGAATAGGTTGTAGAGTGTGGGGGAGGTGTATGAGCCTTGTGGGACTCCACAATCAATTGGTGATGGTAGGGCAGCTGCTTGGTCAGAGAAGAGAAGACTCTCATGACACGACCATCCAGGATGGAGGTTATCCATGCAATGGCTTCTTTAGAGAAGTGGGCTCGGTCTGTAAGATGTTTGCAGAGGATCTTGTGGTCCACCAAATCAAAGGCTGCAGAGAGGTCAAGGAGAAGGAGGAGTGAGGTTTTGCCTTTGTCCATGAATTTGAGTAGATTTTTGAGGTCAAGTAGGGCTGACTGTCCCGTGGCGGGCAGAAACCTGATTGCCTTTTTCCAAGGATGTTGTGCGTTTCTAGGTAAGCTTGAATCTGTAGATATACAGCTTATCTAAAATTTTCAATAGAAATGGAACTGTGGTAATGGGGCAGTAGTTTTTTGGGGAGTCTGGGTCTAGGGAATTTATTTTTAGTAAGGGCCTCAACCAGGCTTCTTTGAGGGGTGGATGGAACGGTGCTGGTGGCAAAAGATGCATTGATGAAGGAGGTGATAAACGGGGCAAGTACTGTGGCACAGTCTTTGATTAGGTTGGCTGGGCAAATGTCACCTTTGCATAGTGACAGTTTGATGTGCTTCATGATATGGAGGACTTCGGGTGTGGTTACTTCTCTGAAGGTGAAGGATTTGGGTGGAGTACTGTTATGTTTGGCGTGTATGTCTGGTTCGACTGTGGTTGGCTTTGGTACAAGGCTGGGTTTAGGCAAATTGTCAAATTGAATTTTGATTTTGTTTTTAGAGTTTTCATTTTATTTAGCATGGCGTGTTGGATGTTGTTGCACCATGTGGTGTTTTTCTCATTGGGTTGAGCAGAAGTGGTGGGGATAGTAAGCTCATTGTAGGTGGCTGCTTTGGCTGTGGAGATGGCTTTTTTATATTGTTTGGCGACAGTGAGGTATGTGTCCCTTGTGGTGGGTGAGGGATTAGCCTGCCAGGTGGTTAGTTCTGCCCTTTTAGCAGTGCGTGCATCCTTTAGTTCTTGAGTGAACCAGGAGTTAGCATGGAGTGTTTTTTTGGCTTTTTTCTTTTCCAGTGGTGCTACTACTTCTATTATGCCTTTTAACGTGTTGTTGTAGATCTCAACTAGTGTTGTAGGGTCTTTAGAGGTAGAGTGAGCAAGTACTGAGGTTTCTAGTAGGGGGATTAGTCTGTCTGTGGTGAGCAGTTTTTTTGATCTTGCCATGTTATCTGGTGTAGGTGGGTGGGGGTTTGCTACTGATTTAACTGGTATGAAGAAGTGTAGTAGATGGTGATCGGTCCACGGTCTGGGAGTGTTAGAGCTGATGTCTGCCGCACAGTTGTGGTCAGCGATCCAGTCGAGGATTCGACCTTTGGTGTGGGTGGGTTCATTTACTCGTTGAGTAAAGCCCAGATCTAGGAGGGCCTTGGCGAGGGCTTTGCTTTTTTAAAATCTTTTGGGTCTTTAAAGCCCAGGCTGAGGTCACCTAAAAGAATAACTTTTGAGTTCGCTTTGAGGTTTTCACATAGGATGTGGGTGATGTTGGCTTGGAAGTTGAGAGTTGGGCCTGGTGGGCGGTAGACAATGTGTATTGTTATGGTATCATTTGGTGAAGGAGATATTTTGGTAGATAGCGAGTCAAAGTTATCAACTTCGTTGGTCTTTAACTGTCTAGCTTTGAGGGTTTCTTTGATGATTAGGACAAGCCCTCCTCCTTTGCTGGAGATTCTGTCTTGGCGCAAGATAATGTGCCCTGGTGGGAGTGTTTGGCAGACCGCTGGTCCGGATGCTTCGTGTAACCAAGTTTCCTTTATGGCTAGTATGTCTAGGTCTAGGTCAGTGATGAGATCATGGATCTCTGTGGCATGCGCTGGTAGGGAGCGTGCATTGATGAGTGCACACTGGAATTGTGTTTTCTGGTTGTTCTTGGGTATAGTTGGGGCAGGGGTGCTATGGGGAGTGTCTGTAGTGCTAGGTGCGTTTGGCGTGGGTGTGATGGTTGGGGTGGTGCGTGATGGGAGTGGTTTGAAAGGGGTGGCTTGGCGGTGGTTGTAGGTTGATTTGAACAGCAGCTAAACCTACAGTTTCTGACGTGGAGAGGCATAGGTTTGGTCTAATAGTTTACAGGAGGTATAGAGAAAGTGGAGGTTTGGTTATATCTGTTAGGGCAGGTGGTGTGGATAGGGACTGTACTCCTGGATAGAGCTGGTCGGATTGGTTTAGGTGGTATGGTGTGGGAGCAGGGAAGCTGAAGTGGGCTAGTCTAGGAGGTGGTAGGGGGCTCCTAGTTAAGGAGGTTGAGGAGTGTGGAGTAAAGAGTTGGCAGGAAGTGTGTGCTAGTTCCGTGCACAAATGGAGAGCAGAGCCTACAGTTTACTCAGATATACTGGTCTTATGGGCAACAAGACAGTGGTGGGCACAATGCAAACAATACATTTAGTAATAGGCCAGTTCGCTGGGCAGAGGGCAGTGGTGGGCACCATGCAAACAATACATTAATTAATATGCCAGTTCGCTGGGCAGAGGGCAGTGGTGGGCACAATGCAAACAATACATTTAGTAATAGGCCAGTTCGCTGGGCATAGGGCAGTGGTGGGCACAATGCAAACAATACATTAATTCATAGGCTAGTTAATTGGGCTACGCAGCCGCCAGATGGGCTGTAGGTGCCGTCAGGGCAATGCCTGGAATGATGGGCGTAACGGATTTCACCGATTTATTTTTTTAATAATCTACTTACAGCGAGTGTCTGGCGAGCAGCTTGCAGACTGTTTATAGCGCTGACCAGCGCAGACAGGTGAGAGACAGGCAGGACATCTGCTCTGCGGCCCTTCCTGTGCCGGCTCATGCCTTCCGGTGACACCGAGTCAAGGAAGTGGCTCGCTGGGCCAATGGGCGGCCTGGAGGTGTGCTTGGTTGCCCAGCAACCGCTTGGCTTCAGGACGGTGGCCATTTTGGCGATGCCGTGTGAGGCAGGGAGACACGTGGATTTCGCCAGAAGCCAAAGCAAAGTAAATGGCAGAATGGCCACACGAGCTGACGGGAAGCAATAGCAGGGATCCAGTGGCATTGACAAGGTGATCTGGATCAGGACGGCCAGCAATCACCTTCTTTAGCGGGTCTGGAGGGCTGTAGCTTGGCAATCGGGTCTCTGCGGATCCTGTTGGGGAGATGAGGGCTCCTGGCTTACTCACTCTGGAGCTGGAAGCAAGTGGGGACAGGCGAGAGACAGGCAAGGCCCTTGCTCTGCGGCCCTTCCTGTGCCAGCTCACGTCTTCCGGTGACGCCGAGTCAAGAAGTGGCTCGCTGGGCCAATGGGCGGCCTGGAGGTGTTCTTGGTTGCCTAGCAACCGCTTGGTTTCAGGACGGCGGCCATTTAGGCTATGCCGTGTGTGGCAGGGAGACACGTGGATTTCGCCGCAAGCCAAAGCGAAGTAAATGGCAGAATGGCCACACGAGCTGACGGGAAGCAATAGCAGGGAACCAGTGGCATTGACAAAGAAATCTGGATCAGGATGGCCAGCAATCCCCTTCTTTAGCGGGTGGGCTGGTCTGCAGGGCAGTGGCTCGGAGATCGGGTCTCTGTGTGGATCCTGTTGGGGAGATGAGGGCTCCTGCCCTACTCCCTCTGGAGCTAGAAGCAAGTGGCATTGCCAATGTAATGTTGGACAGAGCGCTCTCGGAGTATGCAGAGTCCTCTGCTTGCCCTATTTGATTTAGATACACTTTATCTCTTAAACTTCACCCGCACTTTGTCTTGGTTCCATTTCTTCCTGGGGTGTGTCCATTATTAACTTTCATTGGGGAGTTTGGATTGTATTTTGGAGGACTGCTCACTTTCATTATCACAGTGTAATGCTATGTTTAAGACATAGCACAAGGGCAATTCTACCTGGTTAATCAGCTGTAGGATCTTTGGCTAGAATCTGTGTCCACCAGTGGCCGGACACTGCACCCTAGTGTCCCGGAGGCAAACCAGCCTCTTCAAATATGCTGGCGCTAACGTGCCGCCGATGTGTTGAAGTAGGGCAGGGAAAGCTGGGAACTGTGGTTTGGAGGAACAACACGCTAGGGTTAAGCACTTAGCGTTCAAAGAAATTAAAGTGCAGATGAGGCAAATAATCATCAATAGTGCTCAGCAGAGTATCTTTAACAATTCCAATGGGAGGTTTGAACAGAAATATACATTTCAAAACTTAGTGATTTCCCCCCCAGAATTACTGAAATGTCCACACAGTTATGCTCCTCATTCACCCTTACTTGGTCTCGTTGGTTCTGGCTATTATGTGGCACTGTAAGTATTTCTAATAAGCAAAAACTACTACTATGGGAAGTGAAGAAAGGAGAGAGGGGATGTGAGGAGAGACACAGAGCCTATGGGTGTTGTTTGTCTATTTACCCATCTACTGATCGTCCATGGCAGGTTGGCCACTGTGGAGTGTAATCAAAGACCCCAAACCAACGGAACTGAAGGGCCCACTGGAAAAAATTACCTACCAGAATGTATAAGAAATCCTTCACACTGAAAACGTGCCTATTAAGGCAGACTGTGAGGTTTCTGCAAGTAACACAAAGAAGGTCCATGTGAAAAAGGCCTACCTGTCATTACAAAAGGAAAAACAGCATTCTCATTCACAAATGTAGAAGAAATTCAAAGGTCCCTTTCACATGAAAAACATGATTTGTAAACACTGACACCAGTTGCAGTTTAAAGAAAGACATGAGAAAAATGTACCCCTGCTAACAAATATGTCAGGGAAAAGACATGGGGCCTAATTATGAGTTAGCCGGTCCGGCTGTAAAGGTGCTGGTAAACCGTACCGCACCTTTTTCCGGACCGGCTAACTCTGAGTTGTGTGGCCGTGTGGCGTTATGCCCGCCAGGTCAGACCTGGTGGGCATAACGCCACCTGCCACACACGGACATAGAAACACTGGTACCATTACCACATGTTGCCAGTGTTTCTACTGTTCCCATTCCCGTGGGGCCCTATTGGACTCCAAGGGAATGGGGAGTAATGGAATGCCGGCTCTGGAATTATCAGACCACTGGGGCTGTAATGCCCCGGTAAATCCAGCAATTCCAGAGCCAGTAATTCATTCCAGGTCCAGCAGCAACCTGCCAGTTTTTCCGGCACGGTGACTGCTGGACTTGGAATGAGCCCCATGGTGTGTGTTGACAGAAAGTAATGTATATTATGCTTCACATGAAAAATACCAGCAAACATTTGAAAAGAAAAGCCCACTGTGTTTCCATGAAAATTTCCTGTAGGCCCAGGGAAAAACCATTTTGCTTGTCGTGTGGCAAATGTCACAAAGTACTCCCCAATCACAGCCTGGCTTGCATTCCAGCTGTTTACAACTGCAATAAAGTGTGGCCGCTAAGGGTGTTGAAACCAAACTGCCTCCAGACTGGGACTCTCTGAAATCTCATTTCTGTGCAGGGAAGATGACCTAGCATGACAAGGATGTAGGGGGGGGGGTGGGAAAGAAGGGGCTGCAATCAAGGCTGAACTCTGAAAAAAGACAAGGAAATGGAAGCTTTCCACATTGAAATGGTGGTCTCCTTCAGATAAGAGGACAGATTTCAGATGTCTGCAGATGGAGATATCTGTGTTGCCAAGGCCTCCCAGACATTTAGGACCTGCAGCCTACACTTCCAACAACAAGGAGATTAATAAAAAAAGAAATACACTCTAGTCACAGGATGGCACAGAGTAGCAAATGGTCTGGAGACCAGAGAGCTACAATTTGCATAACATGAAGATTTACTATTAATTTAAAAGGACTATTATCATTTAGGCATTTTTCTCAGCAACCATAGGTTGTACTGCCTTCATTGTCATGTCATTTGTAAGATAATTTCCAGGCAATTTTGTTGAAATAAAATGCAACCACCTGTGACTTAGACAACTGCAATGGTCAGCTAAAGGATTTTCCTGGCTGCACTCAACATGTCCTGAATTTGAGAATTGCCGTGCTGTGGAGGATAAATTAGGAATGTGGGGAGTACATTACATGCTCCTAACTATTGTTTATTTTTTTGAAATGGTGTAAAATTGCCAAACAGCCATGCAAATGGTACAGACCAGGCTGTTTTATTAAAATCCCCATGATTAGCTGGAGCCGAATATATATATATATATATATATATATATATATATATATATATATATATATATATATATATATATATATTATAGCAGTTACTAGTAAATTCAGAGGTTTTGCCACATAACTAATTTTTACCAAATAGTTGATATGGAAACAAAAGGGGATTTCAAATGTGAGTTGCCCTATGTCAATTCCAGACTCCTAAACCAATCCATAGGGAGACACTGGATTTGGGAGGAGAGGGAACGGTAACTGTCCAATCCTGGTTGTGGGAATTCTTGCAAGGATTCGCCCAATACTGAGATCTTGATGGTGTCATCACTGGTATATAAAGTTGGTGCACTGTGAGCAAAAGGAGAGAGCTGCTGACAATTAATACCAGACATCCCCAAGGAAACACTAGAGGAGATTGCTGAGATTGCATCTTGTTATAGCTGTCTATTGCTCGAGAGGCCTAAAAAGCTGACTGGGCCCTATGGTGAAAAGCTGGGGACCATTTTGAGAGTGGACTGACCAGACCCCTGCCCTGTCCTCCAAGAGTGCCTGAAAGGCAGCTGGCTTTCCTGAACTCTAAACAGAGGCTTCCAATGTAAGTAGAACTGAGCCAATTGAAACCAAAGGTCGTAGAATCTGCTTGCCTTGAATCCTTTCACTTTATAGTGGGTGGGGGGGGGGTCAAAACTGTGTAGATCCTTAGCCTATTTCACTAAACATATTAATTTAATTCCCCTTGGCAGAACACCACAGGGTGATTTTTGTTCAAATTTGAAATTCCCAGTGTGTGCTGAAACAATAGACTGTAATTTAATTGGGTAATCCGCAACACATGACTTTAAGGGTAGGGGAGCTGACTATCCAAAATTCTGTGTTTATTTTGAAGCAAAAGTGTGCGTGAAATCATAATTGCCGTATGCATTTGTACCAATCTGTAAACCAAACTGCTTGCCTTTTAAGCTTGCAGGAAAATTGATATTGCACAGCCCTACATATGTAAATTGCTCGTATTTATTGCCCAGATTATTTCTCAAAATGAAATTGGGATAAAGTAGTGTGATTTGCATTTTTCCCAACCAACTTGTGTGATGTATTTGTGTGACCAGAATTTTTATTGTGGGCCACTAAGAATGTGGCGTGTGTCGTTTAAGTGTGATCTCCACTGTTTATCATTCAAATAAATACAAATATATTTCCTATACCCAGGTCTGGTTCTTGGCTCATTGTGGGACTCCATACGAGTCTTTAGGTAAAGCAGCACTAAAAATGTACACGAGTATTGCAGGGCTCCTTGATTTGGGGTGGGAAGGTACTCTCCAAGTTTAGGTTGGGCTCAATATAATGTGACACCACTATGCCCATTCCCACTCCTTAAGACACCCCTGGGATCATTTTAAGTGATCTCTAGGCTCTGCTTATAAGGGGGTGTAAGTGTTATATCTCAGCAGTTGGTAAGGTGGTGGTAGTGGATCTAGCAAAACCAAAGGTGATGGACCGAAGGTTTAGAATTAATCTCAGCCTCAGCCTCATTTGCATATGGCCTTTCCCCTTTTGTAATGGCTTGGCAGGCGAAGAACAATTGTCTGGGAGTTGCCCAGAGCAATGCCAGAGTTTAAGATTTATTCTAACCCTTCCAGCCATCATCTCCTTTGTTTTTCTATAGTCACCCTGAGTGGGATGGGTATGCCCGGCTAGGGAGTTTTACTCAAGTCCACCTGTGGTAGGACTGTAGAAGACTCAATCTTTGTTGTACAGGGCTCAAACTCTCAGGTTTGGCCTGAACTACCCAAAAGGTTTGGTAGCTATGGTCGAGAAGCCAGGCTTAGTCTAGGAGGGAGGCGGGCTGTAGATAAGTACAAAGACTCCGGAGCACACATATAGTCAAGAATACACCTATACACTGTAGTTTTATAAACATATGGTTATTATAAACACGAAGGCAACCAACACATTAATAGGATTTCAGCTACTTAAACATATTCACATGTATACTATAAGACATTGATGGAATATTACTCAATTCACTGATAGATTGTAGTTGATAAACAGTTAAGTAGTCAGGGTAGCATTCAAGTTAGCAAATCAGTTCTTTAACCAATATTCAATATATTGCAACAAGGATACTGGTAAGTAACTTCTAGGCAGCCTATACTTTCGAAATTACAGCCCTATCTGGGGATTAGAGTCTCAAAGTCAGTTGGGACACTAGGTGACCAGGGTAGAAGAACAAAGGAAGGCAGACGCTGTCAAAGTTAAAAATTTAGCAGGATTCTTCAATGTTGCAGGTAGGTAAAATGTTTAGCATAAAGAGGGATCAGGGAAGCTGGATTAGACCCCCTGATGGAATATAGCTCTAAAGAAGGATGTCCTTAGGCCTGGGAGAACACTATTGGGTTGTCCACCTCAAAGTGTCTCAAGAAGCTCAGGAGAAGTGCAGAGCAACACGGCAGGCAGCCAGGTAAGCTCCTAGGAGTGGCATAGTACCTTTTCCGATGAAGAACAACAATGTCACCGGCGGGTCTGCCAAGTGAGGCAACAACCGCTCCTGTTTGGATTCTTGGCCTGGAGGCTGAAGAAAGAACTTTTGGTGGGAGAATATGGTCAGCTTCTTCAGATGGGATGCCCAGCAGATGATCTTTATGATACTGGCTTGTTGGGACTCGGCACAGGCGTCGGTGCAGTGATGGATGTCACATGGCAGACTTCCCTCTGTTTCTCGGCCCCTGACTTGGAAGAGGAGATATCTCAGAGTGGGAAAGAGTCACTGTAGGCCCAGAAGGAGGCCCACAAGGTTGCAGCTGAAACCATGTTTCAGGAGATGATGCAGAGCAAAATGATCTAGGTCCCAGGTTATTGGGAGGTTTCAGCCCTGGACGGTCACAGCTCTTTAAGAAATGGCTCAAAATGCAGTTTGTTTCGAAAATGGTTAGGCCGACCAGTCCCAGGAAGGAAGTCACCCAGTCTAGATCTTCCCAGTCAAGCAGAAGAGGAGGTTGGAGCAGCAGCTGTCACTAAGCAGTCAATGGCGGTCGCTGGAGGTGGCTGCAGATGTCCTTCTTCAGATTATTCTTTCCATTGGTTGACTCTGCCTTCTGCTCCAAGACCCTTGCCTTTAATGCAGGGAAAAAAAGTATTCACCAACCACCATTCATGGTAACATGTGTTATCACAAGGAAAATAAAAAGAGCAGCTCAAGGAGCTCCCAGCAACACTGAACAGAAAATGCTGTGTGCTGCAATAAAAAATTGCAGATGCCTTTAAGATGGAGGAATGCATGACAACCAAAAGGGTTGAAACAGGTTCCCAAAAGTTGAGTAAAAGATTGAGTGAGTGTGGAAAAAAAGGTCCCACTCCCTCTGGAGAACTGGTACAAATTCAAGAGTCCAGCAAAGGTGCTGGGGGACTCACAAGTTACACCCAAAAAGGAAATTCTACCCAACATGCCCAGATGTGGGTCTCATGCCTCCTGGGCCTAGAGATCCAAGCTACTCGACCCAATGAGGCCAAAACATGGTTGAGGATGCTGTGGTCTCATGCAGAAGGGATGTGACCAAGCATTTTGGGCTGGACTACCAAATTTGGGGTGGGACCGATCCTGATTTACATGTTGTATTTCCCCTTTTGTAATGGCTTGGCACATGAAGAACACAGGTCTGGACGGTTGTCCAGAGCAATGCCAGAGTTTAAGATTAATTCTAAACCTTCCATCCATCACCTCCTTTGTTTTGCTATGGTCACCCTGAGTGGAACGGGTATGCCTAGACGTGGGTCCCGTGCCTGCTGGGCCTAGAGACCCAAGCTACTCTTCACCGATGAGACCCAATGAGGTGCAAACATGTCTGCGGATGCTTGTAGTCTCTTGCAGAAGGGATGTGACCAGGCAGTTCAGTCTGGACTGCTGCTTTTGGGGTGGGACCAAGTCTAATTTGCATATGGTCTGTCCCTTTTTGTAATGGCTTGGCAGGTGAAGAACAATGGTCTGGAGGGCTGCGCAGAGCAATGCCAGAGGTTAGGATTAATTCTAAACCTTCCAGCCATCAACTCTTTTGTTTTGCTTTAGTCACCCAGAGTGGGACAGGTATGCCCCGGCGTGGGTCCGTGGCCTGCTAGACCTCGAATCCCAAGCTATTCCTCACTGATGAGGCCCAATGAGGCCAAAACGTGTCTGGGTATGTTTGTGGTCTTGTGCAGAAGGGATGTGACCAAGTAGTTCAGGCTCGACTGCTCCTTTTGCGGTAGGACCAAGCAGGTTTGCATTTTGTCGTTGCCCTTTTGTAATGGCTTAGATGGGTGTCCGGTCAAAGGATTGAAAACAGAAGGATCTAATACAATAGTTGAGAGTCAAAAGGACCGAAAAAAAAGTTGAATACCTTTTTAAAAATATATATATATTTTTTATTTTTTTGGTTTCAGTTTAGGAAAAAAAGTGTTTTTTATACCAAAAACAGGGGTTTGGGGGGGGACCCTAGGTGAAGAATGATGGTCTGGAGAGTTGCCCAGAGCAATGCCAGAGGTTAAGATTAATTCTAAACCTTCCAGCCATCACTTTTTTGTTTTACATAAGAGGATCGGGGTCACATGACCTAAGCCCCACGACCCCTCAATCACTGCTAATCTTTTGGTGCCTTCTTGTTTTGCTACCCTTTTTTACTTACTTAAGCAGCTCTCTAGCCTCTTTTCTTGGCAGTTGATGAGTTGGTGCAAGTGGATCTAGGTCACGTGACCTAAACCCAACCCTCCTGCTTAGCCCAGCACCTGCCTTTCCTTTCTTAACTGGTCGATCAAAGAGCATCCAAAGCAAAGTGCAGACGAAGAAGACAACATTTTCTGTAGGGAACTGTTCAGACTGGAAGGACCCAGGACCAGAACCCCCAGCTCATCTCACACCAGGTAAGCCTCCTTGAATATGTGTTTCACCCTTCTCTCCCAAAAGCCCCTACCCAACATCCCCACTCATTTCAAACCATGCCACTCGCCAGACAAATCATGGACACTGCATCAGAGCAACATGACCTGCATCACTATAGAGCCATCATTACTTCATCTACCAGTACATGAAGCTGATGCTAGCCAGCGTCAGCAAACAGCCACGCAGCAGACATTTCCAACCTCATCACCACACATGAATTGGACATCATCTTCATTACCGAGACCTGGATAACATCCACCTCCACCCACATCCTAGCCATCCGCATCCCCAATAGCTACATAATTCTACAATGAGACCACCCAGACCAGATGGGTGGAGGCCTCACTATCATTCACAAGGTTTCATGGCAATGCACCCAAGTGGATGTTGCCACCATCAGCTCTTTCAAAAAACCTTTTCCCACTATTTCCCACTCGCCCCCACGGACACAGTCACTTTTCACCTCATCTAAAGTCCACCAAGCACACCACCTCCTTCATCTGAGACTTTACGGACTTGGTCACCACCATGTCTTTCCCGCATGCCAATAACATCTTCCTCAGCGAGTTAAACATATCCAGCAACCCATTCAATGAAGGAAGATCTCCACTGCCTTCTTGATACCCTGAACTTCACAGAGCACACCAAAGACGCAGCTCACAGGAAAGGTAGTAACCTCAACCTCATCATAACTGCCACGTCACAGCTCTCCAATATTGTTCGACAGGTCAGGCCATCTGGCAATCCCCTTTGACATTAATCACACTACCCCAGTTAAGGACACCCATAGAAAACCCAGAAAACAAGCCTTCAGATCATTCAAAATCTTCCCAGTGGAGGGTCCCATGGAAGACCTTGCCAATCTCCACCTCACATGAGCCGATCGCCCTCAGACAAGCCAGGACTGTGAATCATATATCCAACCAACATCAACCGCCATGCTCCAGTGAAACAACGCATCCTTGTAGCCAAATCCTTGCACACCCTGGTATACCCAAGACGTCAACTTTAAAAAAAAGAACCATCAGATAACAGGAAAAGACTTTGTGAAAATCCTGCATCGCATTCAACCTTGTCCTGCTCAAGAGACTCTGTGCTACATGCAGATGACTGATCACCACTGCCAGTGCCACCTACTACCAAAGAACATAGCCAAAGCGAGGAATTAAAGCAAAGTCCTCTTAAAAGCTGTGAGGTATTGCATCAACCTTCTGCCTGACCCACCCATACCTCACTCCATCGAAAAATCCACAATCCACTGCCTTCAACTCTTTCTTCATCAAGAAGATCAGAATTATCAGCAAGCAATTAGACGCAATGCCACAACTGACAGCACACTACACATCCCATCTTGTAAAATCACCACTACTTGGACAGCTTTCAAAATACTCACTATGGAATATCTCACTGTTATCCTAGCATCCATCAAGGCCACATTGTAGACGGATGATATCCTCCCTGCCCCCGTACTCAAGAAGACTCTTCCTACTGAAGCATTTCTCCATTACCTGACAATCATCAACAGCTCCCTCACTCAAGGAACCTTCTCTTCAGACCGCAAGACAGAACAAATCCTCCTTCTTCTGAAGAAATCAACACTGGGGCATGACAACCTCAGCAACGACTGCCCCGCCACCCATCTTCCATTCCTAGGCAAGATCCTTAAGAAGCCAGTAGCCACGTAACTCCTCCAACAGATCAAAGCCAACAACTTGCTTCAGTCCAACCAATCTGGCTTCAGACCTAGATGCAGCACCGAAACGGCTACCATTAAGGTGATTGATTGTGCCTTTAACATCCTCGACAGTGGCCATCCTTGCCTCCTGGTTCTCCTCCACCTTTTAGGAGCATTCGACACAGTAGACCACCAGATGCGCAACAACATTCTACATCGCCGCATGGGGATCAGAGAGAACCTCTTCAGTTGGTTCAAAGCCTACCATGCTAACCACCAAATTGATTCCTCCAGATCACCAACCCTACCCATCACCTGTGGAGTTCCACTAGGATCCATAATGTCCCCTGTGATCTTCAAACTTTACATAGAACCAGTGAGAACGCCCCTGGCTCCACCCAGCATCCACTTCCACCAATACACAAATGACGCATATCTCTACCTCAAGATAGCCTCCCTTAAAGAAATTCACAGGCTTACTGACTGCCTTAAAATGATCCAGTCCTGTATGCCCAGTGTTTACCGGAAGGTCAACTTCTGCAAGACCAAATTCTTACTGCTGATCAACAACACTGAACACCCTGATATCCAGACCTGACTCTCAGCTATCAACCTCGAGGGCTTCCCACCCCACCTAACCACCTGGGCAAAGTCCCTTGGGTTCGACACCGACTCACATCTCTCCTTCAAGCAACTCATGCCGAAAAAGACACAAACAGCTTGGTACCAACTTTCTCTCCTACAGAAAATGATGCCCCTAGTCCCAGAAAACAACTTCAGATCTGATGTCAGCCTTGGTCCTCTCCCACCTGGATGGTGGCAATGCCCTTCTGGCGACTCTCCCGGCACCCCTGAGATGTGTCCTATATGCTGCTGCATGGCTCATCACAAATTCGATCACATCACCCGACTGTCATCAGACTCCACCGGCTCTCGCTGCAAGCACATATCTTCAAATCCTACTGCATCATCTACAAGGCTTACACCCTGAATTCCCGGAGATTACTCACTGAGAAACGCAGCACCTCAGGAGGGCTATAATCCACCAGAAGTAAGGGCATGTGCAGTAAAGAAAGAACTAGGAGACAGACCTTCTCTGTCTATGCTCCAAGACTCTGGAACCTCGTCCAACAACACCAGAGTTGCCCCGTTTCTTCTACATTTAAGGAAAGAGCTCAAGACCCTCCTCTACAAGAAATGGCTTCTCCCTAACACATCGGTCCACACATCCTCCACTCCCTACATAACCTGAGACTGGGTACATTTCTCCCCCCTGATTTCTTACCTAGTTGTTTGTAGATCCCTTATTGCCAAATTGCCCGTCCTCTGTCCACCATATCTTTGCTACCCTCACTGTGTCCTCCTCTCTATGACATGTAAAGAATTCAGTTGCTTCCTGAAGCTATGTCCACACTCAAACACCCGAAGAATAATAAAGTATGCAGCCACTGTCATGTGTAAGGCCATATCAAAGTGCAGCCCACCTTAAACCCAGAACTGAGCAACACTGCAAACCTGGAGAGCCCATAGCGCTACAATGCCATGCGAATAAGAGGGAGTGCTTTAAAAATAACACGTAAAAGCAACTCGGTGTAAGCAGATGGCCATCTACTTGCCCTGAACGGTTCCATGTATTAAAATCACAGCAAAAATGCCTGACACAAAACATTGCGGCAAAAAGGCTGTGGTTTTGACACCGCAATCCATGTAAAGGATGCGGGTGATACCCCCACAACCCCTGGACCTATTATACCATTTAAGGTGATCGGGGGACACCCCCGCCCTCCTTAAATGGTATAATGGGGTACACCTTTACCAGGTAAAACCACAGCATTTTTGCCTCGATTTGTTGTACAGGCGACATTTTTGCCGCGATTTTATCACGGCACACCCCCTGAAGGCTGGGTGAACTGGTCACGGAAGCAGCTCGCACGGCTATTCCAAGTTAGAGCAAGATCAGCTCATGGTAATTATTGAGACAGAAAGAGAGACCTTAGGGTTCTTTCTTCTATTTTAAATGGTCATGCTCTGGTGCAGTACATACGCATAGTAACATAACATGTACATTCACACGACATCTTAGACAAAGTCGATGACGGGGGTCACTTTCAAACATGATGACAGTATCCATTCAATTTGGGAAGCGCTAGTCCATTCTTGGTTTTAATTCTGCATTCTGGGTCTTGTAGCCGTGGATTCCTATTTATGAATCCAAGACTACAAGTCCCAGAATGCAAAGTTAAAACCAGAATGGAATGGATAATGTCCGGGTGTTTGCATTTTTGCTCTCCGCAGTTATTAGCGCATCTCAGCTCAGATTGACTACTTGCCTTCAGAGCTGCAGGTCACGAGGTCACCAGGCAGGGCTGGCTCATCCTTTGACCCTGTCCTGATCGGTAAAACAACTACGACAGAGTTGCATAATAGCACCGGTTATTCGAGCACCCAGGCACCGTTCAGTTATGGCTAAATAGTTATTAACATTTTATTAAGACCGTTAGAGATTGTTTCTAAATCTTTGTTCTAGTTTTCCTCTCATGTGAGACAGAGAGAGATAAAGAGACAGACATGTTCATGCTTTAGGCATGTTTGAACTGATGACACTCTGCATAAGGGTGCCCCCCATGTGTCTGGGGGTCCTGCATAGCCACTCCGCCCCCGCCGAGGCTATTCCAGAACCCAGATAACATGCCACTGTTTTAGGGTACACCTTAGGTCCAAATATAATGTTTGGGGCAGGTGTGTAGATTGATCAATATAATTGAGGGCGGGGGGGGGCGGGCGAGTCTGGGATTTCCCAACAATCAACCCACTGTACCCAACTAAATATGACACTCCAGGGTGGCGTGTGGGCACTATTAGGGCAAATTAGTACAGGGGCAACTAACGCCGCAACCTGTAACGTCAGGCGCAGCTTATTTCCAGTACATACGGTCTCTGAGCCACTATTAAGCGGGTAGAGAGCTCACAGGACCCCCTTAAACCTGGTGGCATCGAGGCCACATTGAAATTCTCATCCACGCAGCTCGCCTTCAGTCACGTGGCACGCCACATTGAAATGCAGTTGCATGCTGCATGACTGACACAGAGCTGAAGAAAACACAGACACCCAACTGATCAAAGAAACACGGAGTTCAATCCTGGGCGTGGTGTCCCACTCCCAGGGATCGCGGCAGGGCCTTTCACCCTTTTCAAATGAAAGGGGACTCGAGCCTCGGGCGGGGGAAGGGGGGTAGAGGGGTACGGGGGGACGGCCGGCGGGGGTCCCAATGTTGCCTATCAGTATCCTTATAATACGGCAATAGATGACTTTATTTGCTGGAACCCTTCAGGCCGCCACTTGGAAGTGGCGACTGGAGAGGCTCCAGCAAGTGAAGCTTTTAATGCCGAGTGCTGCAAAGTATACATTTACAGCAAAGAAATGCACCGAGTTAATAGCCGCCGATTATCACTAGATGGCCATCCAGCAGGGAGCTGAAACACTAAATGCCCACCGAAAGGCTATAAACCCTTCTTTGACAGCAACATAGGGGCCGATGAGGAGGAACCAGTTTTAAAAGGAAATAAGGTGATAATCAGTGGGCATTTAGTGTTTCATCTCCCTGTCGGCTGGCAGTCTCGTGATAATCGGTGGCTATAACCCGCCGGGTGTATTTCTTTGTCTCTGTTATAATGTATGCACCCCACAGGTGCCTCAGACTGTTTTTGACTCCAAGAGTGGGGGAGGAGGGCAACCATCATGTTGAAATGAGCCTCTGCACATCTTCAGCCCTGCCTGCCCCCACTCATACCTAGCATCAAGCTAGGCCTGCGGTTTTTGGGTGACACTATGATGCAGGGGGACAACATGAACATGCTTCACGAGACCATCTAGGACCTGCCGGGTTCGCAGACTGAAGCACTTGCCGGGAAGCAAGTTGTGCTTTACAAAAAAAAAAAAAAATGCAAAAAAGGTAGCAGGCGCCCCTCTCTCGAAAGAACAAGGCATGATAACCTGTTCAGTGGTTATTAACCACATTGAGAGTTTGCAGCCATTGCTTTTTGCTCACTGTACTTTCACAGATGGGAAATATCTATTTGCATATCAGTCTTTGTCCCGCCCACAAGGGCAGTCCAGCACCGAAATGCTATGGCAATTCCTCTTGAACAAGAGCACCATCAGCAACCCCATACACGTGTTTCAGCCCTGTTGGGCATCATCAGTGAGGTGAAGCTGAGCCTCTCTAAGCACAGTGAGCAGGGAGTCCACGTCTGGTTGCCCCCAGGTAACCTAGGGTGACCAACCCCAAGTTCCTTTCAAAAATGCAAAAAAGGTAGCAGGCGCCGCTCTCTCGAAAGAACAAGGCATGATAACCTGTTCAGTGGTTATTAACCACATTGAGAGTTCGCAGCCATTGCTTTTTGCTCACTGTACCTTCACAGATGGGAAATATCCATTTGCATATCAGTCTTTGTCCCGCCCACAAGGGCAGTCCAGCACCAAAATGCTTTGGCAATTCCTCTCTGAACAAGAGCACCATCAGCAACCCCATACACGTGTTTCAGCCCTGTTGGGCATCATCAGTGAGGTGAAGCTGAGCCTCTCTATGCACAGTGAGCAAAATGACTGCATCTTTATACCTCGCTGTGTGGCTAGAGAGGTTGAGGAGCGAAAGAGTTTAGGAAACCAGATCTCACATCAACTAGAAATGCAGGGACTGTGTACACACCTCTAGAGTTTTCTAGGACTTAGGAAGTCCTTGAATTTGCATAAAATAATGAAGCAAATACATTCCTTAAATAGGAATATGTGAGCAAGAGATCTAAGGCGTACACTCAGATGCATAGAAAGAGGCCTCAGAAAGCAGGGCAGACAACAAGTTGTTAGTGATTGCCATGGCAAATGGCCAAGAGTGATGGGTGGTGCCTTTCATGCTGCAGCTGCTCCTGTTCATTCGTTGAGATCTCTAATCCCGAACGCAGCTGACCGTACCATGCACCGTACCATCCACCGTACCATCCACCGTACCATCCATCTGCACTTCAAAATGTCCAATGCTGGTTGTCCTTAATCTAAGTATGTCCACCCATATACTGTCCCTGGTGACTGTTCCATTTAGTCTGCTCCACACCCTGGTCAGAGTGTCACTCAAACTCACCCGCCTGTAAGAAGTTCACCGCTTCCCGTCAAATCTGATTGGTTAGCTATTGTACGTTCCTTTGTGATCAAAAGAGCATTGTTCCTCTCTGTATAAATAAATACATAAATAATATCTCCCTGACCCGGGAGAGCACAGGCGATAGAACTATGCATTCGTTAGCTTGGGAGACGAGCATCCCCCATGGTATTCATAGTCTGGTTCTTATTCTTTGATGGTTGGGAAGGTACCCAACACTGACAGTTTCCGGTATCAGGTAATAATATCCCCCAACATAAATATCACCCTAAATATGGCCGTTTGGTTCGCCATAGGCGATATTTTTATTGGGGATATTATGTGGGAGCGGAGGTTGCGGGTGTGCCCCCCGCACATTAAAAAGTGATGCGGGATTGCGGGGGTGTCCCCAGCAGGGTCCATTGTGAATTTCGCCGCAAAAATATGGCGATATTTTTGTATGGCGATATTTTTTGCGGCGAAATTATCACATGGAACCCAGTTTCCAGAACCTCTGGCTCCTTCCTTTTTCTAGCAATAGGTATAAGCTCGCCCTCCCTCTAACTGGCCACAGCACTGGCCTCTCCAAGTGATCAGGATGCTAGCTAAGGGACAGGTCTGCAGACACGATAGGGGTAGAGGCAGAGATCTGCATTCCTGGAACCTCCCTGTCCTATTCCCACGGTCAAGATTGCTCTTCCAAATGTACCTCTCTTCTTCCTTCTCCTCGCTCTTCTAGTCCCCCTCGCTCCTCTCTCCTCTTATTGTTCTACTGTGCTTTGAACGGCCTCATGTTGGTATTAAGCACTATACAAGTTTAGACAAATATACCCCACCACAAAAAGCATTCAGGGTGCAGGGCTACTCCATTGTAATGTCTTGGAACTAAGCTTCAAGTGGGCCTGGGTTAGCCGGGCTCTGTCCCATCAGGTCCAACAATTGCTCCGAAACCGGGTCCCTGCCAGGGCTCCCCGATCTGCTTTCCTTGCATGATGGTGGGTGCTGTTGCACATGAGATGCACCCCCACTTCTCATTGAGAATCACATCACCAGTGTCATACATTTGGAGTTAGAGTAGGTGTTTTGGAGTTCACCGATTGGAGAATATGATGCTAAATTAGTTTTGACAACAGATTATTATATTCAAATCTAAAATGATAGAATAAAATTAATAAATAAATGCTATTAAAAGATTTCCTTCAAAGGAAGACAATAATTGGTACCTGCATTGTATTGCTTTGACTTTGTATATTTGAATTTTTTAATTGAAGTCGATTTTTGGACTGCACTAAAATTGAAAACACCTTTTAAAATAGATGTTGTTACCCATCATGCCAGATACAAAAACTCAACTATGTCTCTCAGGTAATTCTGTTCCTTACATAAGCCACCCGTCTTTTAAAGGGTCCTTAGCTACTTGTGCTTCTGCCAGGAACTTCTTATGCCCAACCCCCCAAATACTGTTTCATGATCGGTTAGAGCCCCCCTCTATTTCCATACCACTTAAAAGTACTGCTACAACCCACAAATGAAGGCCATGCCCCATCTGTCATCCATTAAAAGCCCATAAAATGTGTGTAAAGATGTTTGCAACACCTCACTGCTTCTAGAAGCCTACCCTCTGAACCTCCCCATCCCTGAATGCATACATACATGCATGCCCCTGTCATAGGAATACGACTGAAGCTTACCTTCAAGTGCAACTCTTGGTATGACTCCAACCACACTGCCCTGAAACGCAAGTGCATGGTGGATGAGAGGAAGTGGAGGGCCTCGGGCACATCCTCTGACAAACTGGCCTGCTGCCAGCTCCAAAGGCCATACAGACTCTCTGTCCTGTCCAAGGAGAGAGCCCACATCCAAGCCGTGTCTCTGCAGCCTCGAACAACATGGCTGAACTCTTTGAAATCTGCAAGGAGCTGGCCAATCCTTCTGCAGTCTCCACCACTCCTGTTCCCTCCCAGATCCTCTGTACGGCTCTAGCTTCTCACTTCACCACTAAAACTCAGGACATCCTGTCCTCGCTCTACTCTTCCTCTACCTCTCATGACAACACCTGACAAAGTTTCTAGACAAGTCTGATCTATCAAAGTGTCATCCAAACAGGTTCTCCCCTGCTCCTCCAGAACCATCAAGGACCACGTTGACACCCTTGCTCCAGCCATGTCCGATTTCTGCAATCACTCTTTCGCCACTGGATCTTTCCCCTCTCTCCTCAAGCACTCCCTTGTGCACCAGCTCCTCAAAAAACCTTCTGCCGGTCCTGCCTGTCTGACAAACTACCGCCCAATCTCTATCACTCCTTTCCTGGGCAAACTCCTGAAAAAGCTGGCCATCTCCCAGCTTACTTTCCCCACTAAATCTGTGGGTTGTATCCATGGCCATCAGTATGGCTTCAGAGCAGCCAGAGGCACAGAAACTGCTCTCCTGAACACCCGTGAAGATCTGCTCTCTAATGTGGACTCCAGCCTTCCTTCTGTTCTCATCATGCTTGACCATTCCTCTGCTTTTGACATGGTCAACCCCTCCATCTTGATCAATCGACTCTGTGAGAACCTGGGCATCATGGATCAGGCTCTGGAGTGACTGACCTCCTTCCTCCCGGACCGACCCTCCCAGGTTCAACTTGGGTCCTTTCTCTCCACCACCTCTCTCTCCACATGTGGTGTTCCCAGAGCTCTAACCTCTCACCCTGGCTTTTCAATGTCTACTTGGCCCCCTTGGCCCACCTCATTTCTACCTTCCCCTCTAACTTTCAGTGTTATGCAGATGACCCTCCACTTTCCCCCTCCAAGTTCCCCTCAGCCTCCACTACTCTCTCGCTCATTCCTGACTGTCTATCCGTGATTCAGGAATGGCAAACCTCCAACAACCTCTGCCTTAATGCCAGTAAGACGGAGATCCTTCTCATTGGGACCCCTGCTCCCCCTTTCCCTCTGGCCGCCCACCTTGGACCCTCTTCCTTCGTCTTCGTGCTTGGCAAAAAACCTTGGTGTCATCTTCGACTCCACTCTCTCCTCATGTCACAGACCTTGCCAAGAAGGCACACTACCTGCTGCACCTCCTCAGGGGTATTCTTCCTTTTCTAATGTTCCCCCAGAAGCTCACTGTCTCCAGTGCCCTGGTTCTCTCTAGGCTGGACTTCTGCAACAGCCTCTTTTTCAACCTTCCTTCCTCTACTCACCGCCCTCTGCAACTAATTCAGAACAGGACTGCAAAACTTATCCTTGGCCGCAAGCCCAGGGACCGTATCTCTCCAGCCCTGAAATCTCTCCACTGGCTCCCGGTGGCTGCAATGATCAAGTTCAAGACCTCTGCATCGTCCATAAGGCTGTCCGGGGCCGGGGCCCACACTACATCCAACTCTCTCTTCCATAATACCTTCCTTTGCAAGCCCTTCGCTCAGCTACCTCCAACTCTCTGAGGGTCAGAAGGTTCTCCAGGCAGAGAGTGGGGGGTAGATCTCTCTCCTCTGCAGTTGCCACCCTCTGGAATGCACCCCCTGCCCCTCTCAAACTTGAGCTGGACCACCTGAAGTTCCAGAAGCAGGTCAAGACCTTTTCTTTCTCCTCTGCTTTCTCTCTCTCCCTCCCTCCCCTGCTGACCTTACCTGTCTGCAGCGCTGACTGGCTGCTTGGTTACCCACAGAGTCTCACTGGGTACCAGGCTCCCCCATGATCAGTCTCCGCTGCACTGCCTCCGGGCCTACCGCGCACTTAGGGGCTGTAACTGTAACTGTAACCTCTAAAGTCCCCTCCCTCCTTGCACCTACCCAGAGCCACTCCGCTCTGGCTGCACTTCGTCAGAGCAATGCTGCCCTGACTGCACTTCCTCCTTCCCTCTCTCTGACACTTCCACCTTTCCCTTCCCCCTGCACTTGGCATTGCCACACTTTCACGATCTGAATGACACAAGGCCTAGTAAGATTGTTTGACTTGTCCTCCCTCTGTCTTCCCTCCCTTGTCTTGTTGAGCCTAGAAACATTTGTGTACAGGCGTGTTATAAATGACATATCATATCATAAAGAGACCAGACCCCGCCCAACGTTCTCAAACCCCCGCCCAATGTTCTTAGCTGCTCAGCCCAGCTGGCAAGTAGCCTTGAAAGACTAGACCGTCCCTCACCAGCACCTGGGCAGCAGAGCTGTCCACTCAGTGATGGACTGGTCCACAGGGAGCTCTGGAGGTTACCCAATAAGCTTCTGCACCAAAGACCACTGTTGCTTTGGGTGCCCTCGTTTTCTGATCTTCTCACCCTCTCTCCAATGCACCCTACCACCTTCCTTCCATCTACACTCGCCCCCTCCCCACATCAATGTGCTGTGTTTAACTACTTTTTTAATCCTCGTATAGTAACAAATATGCTTTCAAATTCACTATTTTGGACCCATTTTTTCTAAATGTTCTTGTAGGATAACCCCCTCCCCACAAACCCTGTTTAGAGGGGTTGGGTATCTTTCCTCTGTGTAAAATGGGCCACTTTGAAAAACATTTCCCAGCCCAACCCTAGGTCCCCCGGCTGTCTATTTTATGCAGTGGCGTCGCCAGGAATCAAATTTAGGAGGGGCACAGAGGGGGCCAAAGACAAAATTAGGTGGAGCAACAGACAAAAGTAGGGGGAGAACATGGTCACTGCTCGTTTTAGGTAGGGGGGCACAAGGGGGGCACAGGGTTTCATAGGGGTGCCCCGGCCCCCCCAGCTCCCCCCCTAGCGACACCACTGATTTTATGCCACCCAGTATCGCAGAGGAGTTGTGAGCTGACATGCATTGGAAACATTATCACATAAATAATATGAACGCTTTCTGGGGCAGTGTGGGGGCTATGACTAGCCTCTCTCTATACGAAGCCTACATATACTCTTCCCAGAAAGAGCGTTCTGCAAACACAGGAGTTTACCTTCCAGAGGTGAGGCTCTCAGGTGAAGGCACTGGTGTGGTCTCTCGCTTCTGTCTGTCCCCTGAAGGATGTCTGTTCTCCGGGATCCTCAGGCCTGTGAAGTCTTCTTGTAAAGGTAAGTGACAAAAGAGAGAAAACATTACAAAACGTTCTCAAATAAAGTTGAAACACAAATCAAAAAAGAACATTAAGTGAGTTTTCTCGGTCTTTGGGCCTCATTACAAGTGTGCTGGTCTGGAAAAAGTGTTGGTGATTCGATCTCCGGCATTGTTTCTGGACCGGCACACTTCAAATTTGCCGGTGGGGGCGTCACGGATCTCTCGGCAGGCCTGGCCTAACAGTGCTGGCGATTCAGGAAATCCCATCCCATGGGAAATTACCTCACTCTGCCACCCATAATATTCCGGCAGTACCAGGCTATCGGGCAGCAGTGATGGTAAGTGCAGCTTGCCGGTATCCCACCAGGAATGCCGGCGCGATACTGGCAAACTTAGAATGAGGGCCAAAGGTTCTGGTAAAGAGCACATTTGAAAGGTACGCAGTAAAAAGGAGCGACAAGAGAAAATGACGGACGGAATGCCAAGTGAGTGTGATGGTAACCCCGAGACATAGCACACAGGTCTGTACAGATACAATGCGTGAGTAGGGGATTGCCAAGCTGCCGGATAATAATGGCAAGGTGGCATTGTCAGTGAACGGGCTACTAATGGCAATAGTACACTTTCACTTGGTCACATAGGGATGGGCTAAAGACACATAACTTCATTCAATATGAGGTGAGGGGGGAAAAAGGTGACTTTAACATTTCTCATGAGTGGAGCAGTGAGTTACATTCAAACGCACACTTCAACCCCAAAAAGCCATGGGATATATGGTCGTATAAAATTGGCCATCGTCTTTCTTGTGCATCAGTGTCTGCTGGTTACCTCAGCGACAAACCTTGAAAAAGTAGAGCTTAGCCGCTCTGGTACTCGCCTATGACAAACCCTGTAGATGCCGTTGGTAAATTCTTCAAATTTGTAAACAAAAAATGTGATGGTGGAAGGTTTGGAATGAATCTTAACCACTGGCAGTGCACATGGGGGCCTCTCACCCCAACATTGTTTAGCCTGTCTGTGACATTGCAGAAGGGGACCCGCCATATGCAAATCAATCCGGTACTGCCACCAATGGGAGCAATCCAGCCCCAACTCCCAGGCCACATCGCGTCTGCATGGACGCGCAGCCTTCCACCCACCACATTATTTGGCTATAATTATTCAAATGTGAACATTTCCAGGAACACAATCACATTTATGGCACCTGCAATCTATCCGCAGTACAGCAGGGAGAGAAAACAGTCGGGTCGCAATGCATGCAAAGCACACAAGACAGGAGGCTAAGCCCTCGCCATAAGAAGGTGGAAAGGAACCAACCACTGACAGCGAGAAGTCGTTATGATTGGGAGGTGGACCACACAATGTGCCTCCTCGGGCCTAGGCGCTGTGCGTTGAAATCATTGGCCTTGTTCAGAGATCAGCGCTATGAGCCTTCTTGTCTCGGTACAGCTGTGGGGCCACCGTGTGGCACCACCAAAGTTGCATCACCCCATGTATCGTGTGTGCGCTGTGTCACCCAGAAGCCCCACTGCCAGAGCAGACATTCCACATGCAGTGGCGGTTACATGTCTTTATACGAAGTAATTTATAGTCAATGCACATATATCCAATCTTATATATTGAAAACCTCGATAGTGAATGCACTTTTTTGGCGGGCGAGGGTCGCCCACCAAGCCCCCATTTACCCACCTGACCGTTTACCAAAAATATTGAACCCTTTACTGCACCCACTATAAAATATTTGATATATGGGAATTCTATATATAAGATTCGATATAACATGTAAACCACAGTGGCCTATGAAGGTGGTTGCTCAGTATGAAAACAATTCTACAGGTGCATGACTCACTCATCGTTGAAGGATAAGCCTATGTGCTTAGGCAGTAGCCCTTGCTTGGCCACACCCAATCTCCCAGCACACCGCTTCTAAGTGCTATGCTGGGTTACACAGGGGGTAGTTATGGAATACATTAAACTGTCCCTTTCCCACCAGGAAGAAGTAGCTACATGTACTTTGAAGGCGCCTATGTTCTAGGCATGTGGAAAGGAAGGTGTTACCAGGGGATGCCCCCTCTCAGGGCCCACTTAAACATGTCCCTCCGCTTTGCTTATGGTGGGGGTGTGCATAGCTGCACCAGCAGAGAATTCGCACAAAATAATGGAACTTATTTGTTAAGCACCAAACAGTACATGTTTTAATTAATGTCCAGCATTTTCTAACCCCGGTGGGGATGGAGGGTCTCTCTGCCTAAACCTCAGTGTTTCCTCAGAGGTATCTGCCAGGTGCTCGTCTGAGCAGGAAGGCTGGGACTCTGAGTGATATCTTGCTAGTGTAGAAGCCCGTGTACACGGGCCAAAGTGCAGGTTTACATTAACGCAGTTGGACCACTATATATCCTAAAGTAGCAGCTCCCTCTAGTGGCGACAACAGATGAAGCTATTGCGAATTGGCATTGGCTATAAATATCCTAAGGCAACAGCTCCCTCTAGAGGTGATTACAGGCGAAGCTTTGCAAATTGGCATTGTCTCTATATATCTTAAGGCAACAGCTCTCTCTAGCGGTGACACAAGGCGACGCTACTGAATTGGACAAACATACAGGGACAAACACACATCTGGCCTTTTCATATATTGTTATATTAGATGGGTAGGGCACCCTAATCATGGCGCAGTGCCTGGTATCTCTTCTAGGTAACTAGGCACGGTCACCTAATACAGGTCCATCTACTTGGCTTCCTAAGTATTGGGGTTGGTCGTCTTCCCCCTAGGAATTGGGTAAGGCCCCATTCTAAACCCGTCCCTGCACCCATAACCTTGTTGTTTAGGCTCTGCCTAGCCCCTGAGAGGGGTTTTCCTCCTCTGTTCAACAATGCTTCGTGCCTGATGCCCTTTTCCGAAGTATTTCTCTGTCCCAGTGCATCGCTCAGGGACCATCCCTTCTCCTTCGTGGGTCTCAGGCTGTGTGGTGCAAGACTGGAACTATCCCTTTTAAGTTCTCAGCCACTGCTGGGCTCAAAGACGACCTAAATAATCCCCCTTTGAGCCTCTTCACCAACCTTGTCTGGACAAGACCCCTTTCTGGGAGGGAGCCAGCCCAAGGCTCTCCCATAGAACCTTCCCCCTGGAACTCTCCCCTATTCCTCTATATCTCTCGAACAAACCTGAGTGTCAGGGTCTGTAAGCCCACTAGTAGACCCCCCACTCTAACGGCAAGGATCAGTCCCGGGGTAATGCCACCTGGAGCAAAAGATAGCAAGGCGGACATACGTTTGGGCACAGCAAAATACTTGGTCTCCACGGTAGCCACCCCTGATTGACAGTGGCAAGTTTAGTTTAGGAGAGCTGAGGGGAATGTGGCGATCAAACAACCAAAGAGCACTGAGCACACATTTTGCACAGCACGCCCTTTTCCTTAAGCAGTGCTTATCTCTTGGATGGGAATAAGTGGTGGCAGAGCCAACCACAGTGAAAGCACGGTCTTCGCTGGACCTGTGCAAGTTGCTGGACTTGCAACACTTTGTGCAAGACTGAAACACGTCTACTGAACTCGCACTGGCTGTAACTATATCTCGCAAGAATGATGGCGGCCATTTTGAGGGTAGGGTTGTTTAAAATGGGGACAACGCCTTTCAACAATGATTGAAAACCAAGCAGGGCATTCTGCTGCAGGTCAAGGCTTACCAGAAGGGACTCCCTTGCGAATCTAGAGCGTCATTTCCAGATCATACACCCCAGAAGAAAAGTCCCTAAAAGCCACGTTGGACTAAAAGCCATGCGCCCAGATACCTTTGGGTTCGGAGCGCTCTATAAAACAAACAAACGAACAAACTTTGTCTCTGCACCACTAAGCATGCACTGGACAGTGATAGTGGAGAGTGATTGCCGCACTAGGCGTGCGGGTTCCAGGTCTCTACAACGACACCCTAAATAACAACATACTTTTAAAACAAAACCTGAATAACGAAAAAAGTCTACTTTTACATTTTTTTTTTTTATTTGGGAGGGTTCTCCCAAAGCCCCCCATTCTACTGCCTTTTTACCCTTTTACCCTTCACCAACCTCCTCCACCCCTTTAAATCCCTTACCCCACCCCCCCATTTACTTTAAAATTTTTGTCGTTTAAAAAGTGTGTCGCAGGGGTGTTTCTAGGTCTGAAAAAGACCCGGGTCTTCGCTGATGTCGGAACTGTCGGGACTGGGGGCTAGCTAGCCTTTTGGTTGTAGCTCCTGAGATGCTATCCGGGTCTACAACCAAAAGACCAGGAGCTATAGCCCCCTCAGCCCCCCAGACCCCTAGCAACACCTCTGGTGTGTCCTTATTTTGTTTTCGTTATAAACATTGGATACCGGCGTGCGTCAGTGCAAATACAAGACACCTCGCACATAGTGAGCATTTTAGAATAAAGTGTGTGTAAAGGTTAATTAATCGAGAACCTATGGTCTTATACTTCTCCTAGATGTGCAAGGTACCTGCTGCAGCAGCCATATTGGCATTTTCAATAGTGCCTTCCTTTTTTCTCTGTCTCCTTGAGGTCTGTAAGCCGACGTTTATTTTATCAACGGCAAGGCCCATTTCCTCGGGTCTCTGGAGTATTTACTGTAATGCTGTTGCTGTGGGAGTCTTAGACCTCACAGGTGGCTTGGACTCATGTTGCTCTCTCCTGGGGTATTTACTGTAATGCTATACCTAGCTATGAGGGCACTGATGCTCAGATGGTGCAATCGGTTCAAATCGCTCTTGAGGCTGAACCATGACCAGACCACAGGCAAACAGCCAAAAACTGTAGCTCACCCATACAGGCCTCACTTACAGACCTTTGACTCACCATCTCTCTCTCTCGCTCACTCTCACAATCACTTTCTCTCTCTTTCTTTTTACCTCTCTCACTCCCTCATGCTCTCTCTCTCTATACCTCCCTCTCACAATCTCTTTCTCCCCCCCTCTCTCTATCTGTCTAATAAGACATCTTTGCCCCTTCATCACTGCTATGCACCTAATGTCCTCTTTAGCACTCTCTCAATCGGACTACTGTGTCAGTCTATTCTATGGCCTTCCCAACTATTCTTTTTCACCTCTCGACAACGTCCTCAACTTTGCTGTCTGTACACTCTTCAATCATCCCCATGTCAGTTCGGCCGGTTATCTATGAGACAGAGGGCAAACTACAAACTCATTCTAATCATCTTCAAAACTATACACAGACTTGCCCCACCCTGCGTATCGGCCCAGCTCACTCTGTACTCTCTCTCTCACTCCCTAGATCATCCTCGGCTCACCTCCCTGCTACCTCTCGTGCCCTTTGCGCTCCCTCTCATTTCCGTTCTCTTCCTCTCCTCGCTCCCTTAATCTGGAATGCTCTTCCTCTCCCGATCTGCACTACTCCTACTCAATCTCTATTTAAATTGTGAGGAATTAGACCATCCGCATGGTGGGTGTGCGCTCGTCTGGGTTTTCTAAAATTGTAAAAGAAATTGAATGATGGTAGATGAACCTCAGGAAAATGTGGGGGGCTAATCTGCACGCATTTCCCTATGCTCACCACACGACATACATATAGACCGGTGTACTCTGGCTGCATACAGCCTACAAGCTCCACCCCCTGTCATATTTAGCTTATATATGACATCCAAGAGTACACCATGTCATCTCAGAAGGGGAGGTCAAAATCTTTCTCCTGCCATGGCCAGCCTAATTAACTATAAAAGGCTCCATGCAACCACCGTGTCCTAATGTGTAAGCACTGCTGATGGTGGCAGAAATTAACATAATTAACATATTAATAGAGTATACTTCAAACAGGCCCACATGGGGCCTGGCTGCAGAGTTTAACAAAGGAGACAGGAAACCCCAACAACCTTTGATATGCGCTGTGTCAACCTGAAGCCAGCTCCCGCCTCTCAGTATCAAGGGCAGTGACCTGTCATGTATGGGGCTATGTGTTTACAGTAGGCAACCCCTGCAATGGGACCCCATTCAGAAGGTACGAGAATGTGGTTTGCAGGAGACAGAAAGTCTGTTCTCTCCGCAGCTTCCAGGGAGACCTGCCGCTTTAATTAGGAACCAGAGAGTGCTCCATTAACTAGAGAGACCCTTTGATCTACAACAGACAAGAAGAAGGGTGAGACTTAGTATTACATGTTTTCACCCCTTTACCTTTTCTGTTGCAAAGCACTCTGGTTATGACTTCATGCATACAGGAAATTGTTGGTGGGGACCCAGCATTGGTTCATTAAGGTAGGCTTAACCTACACCAATCACTGTGGCCCATTTGGCTTTAAAAGAGGGCTGAGCCCCTCTTTTGGGCAAATCATCTGAAGTCTTTGCAAGGAGTAACAGGAAGAACTCAGCATTGGACCCTGTCTGAAGGTACAGTCTGCCTTACAGCTTGCACCAGTGAAGGAAGGCCAGGATTTCCAAGCAATATCCCTCCCCTAAACATCTCCCAGGGAACAGAGGGAGATACTGAATCCAGAGGACCCTCCAGCAGCTCGAGAACCAGTATCCAGCAAGCATATAGCATGCCCTGCTAGGCTCAGTAGCAAGCTTCCTAGGTGGGAAGTGCCAGAGAGTCTCTGAACCAAACCAAGGACAAGGAGGTTGCCTCCAACACTCTTCTCCTTACAGGGTGGGTTGTATTTTGTAGTGTGCTAGAACTGTCTGTTGAATAATAATAAAATAGTTATTTTCATACAACCTTGACTCGACAGTCCCTTTTATCATTGGGTAATAATTGCATTTTTGCTGGGTTGCAACTAACCAACGATCCGCGACTTTGCAGAGCTAAGCCTGTCAGTCCGTCCACGTTACCGAAATTGGACAAGGAGGTTTATAGTTTGCTTGTGTTTCCAATCTGTTTGCATCCCTTCTGGTGTACTGGAGGTGTGGGGCTGATGAATGGTTTAGGAACCAATATTCATCCCTGGACCACTGGTTGCCCCGGAAGTTGATTTGTCACACCTAGCTCTCCTCCCTTCTGAAGAACCATTTGCGTAGCATTCTATGCCACCAGATCTCCCCGTTCTCCTCTCCACCTACCTCTCTACGACAACCCACGACACTTATCTCTCACCCCTTCGTCCTAAAATGTAGCACTTCCCCCACTCTCCTGTTCCTACATTATGCTCTATTGTACTCATCCCTGGTTCATAGATCTACCTCCACTGCATCATCTGGTCTTATATCCACATCCTCCCAGCCATTGTTAAGGACACTGGGCCTCCTTTCAGTAAATCAATGTTAACATGTTTTGTAAGCATCTTGGTCCAAAAATGCATTGTTTTTCATGTCATTTTCATTAAATTATTAACTAAGTCTTGCATCAATCACACGTATTCTTCCCTCTGTTGCTGGAGAACGTCTCCATTTAAAGATCAACCCACTCTACCTATCACTCAGTTTATGGGGAAATATGCGTCCTCCTCCTAGCGAGGCTCGTCTCACCTGCAGCGGCATTCACTAGGCGTCAGTGGCATGGATGCCACCAGGCTCCCATTTTAGCTCTCACGCCTAGACAAACATCTCTCCGAGGGGCGTTCACCAGAGCTTAAAGCAACATGTCCTATTTTACATGTAAACACACATTCACAGATGGACAGAAGCAGACCCCAGCCACACACCCTTCACTTAAGGACTCATTCAGGCCCCTGAAAGCAGACACACTACAGAAGAGAGTAATGTTAGCCCGTGGTTCAGCATAGATGTAGCTTAATTCTACAGGAAGGAGGCACTCTCTGCTCTCACCCGGCCCTTAATCCCTGTACAACTACACTGTCTTTCTTGCATTTAAACACTTCACAATGGGTACAATGCTTGCCAGCATCAAACTGATGTTATGTGATGTTATGTTATCTTGCATTTGTATAGCACCTCCTTCCATTTGTTACGGTTACGAAGCACTGTAGGTAGGATGGCCCTTCCGACCCTAGTCTGAGAAGACTAGAGGAATGAGCGTAGGAGTGCGTGCAGCATTAATTGTAGCTAATCCAATAAGGGGTGGCGTTGACATCGAAAAGGCTATTATAGGTGACAGAAACAATGGACCAACCCGCTGAGCAATCAAATTCAGCAGGTCACATGACTAATAGCAACTGTTACATTCTTACGTGAATAGTTATAAATGCCCCACCTCTCGGGTGATTCTGCAACACAGCCCGTGTTTCCTGCTTCTCGCCGCCATCTTCCTTCGCCTCAGGGCCAGAACTCCAAGGCAGTTCCTCACTGGCTGTGGTAGGGCTGGTCAGTGGGGTAACCACTGTTGGTGACTTTGCATCCTGGTTCTTTACGTTACTGCGATCACTTCCTCCTCCGGGGGCGACGGGTGATGCTTGTCCAGACTTCTCCTGAACGTGGTTGGAGGACACTTTCAAGCTTTCGGCGCTAAGAAGAAGCAGCGGCGAAGTTATGCTCAACATTCTGCTTAATTCATTTTGGAATTTGTCTGGAGCCTGTACAGAATTTGGAAGAGTGCCGAGGTCGGGTCCGGTCAACGCTGCGTCACTTGAGTGTTGCCGGTCACCGAGCAGCCTGAGGCGGCCGGCTTCCATCTGGATCTTCTCCTCCAGCTTCTTGGCCACCGCGTGTATGGCCAGAATTCGATCCTCCTTGCTTCGATACAGGGAGTTCTGTGATCTTCCGTCAGGAGATAGCGATTTGCCATCAGTTCTCTTTAAGTTCATTCTGAAAGTCAGGTTCTTGGGTGGGGAGGGTTCGGGGAGGTTCAGGTCTTTCAGTTTTAGAGGACTGGAAAGATGTGTTTCTGAGGGTAGCCTGGACGGGATGCCAAGTCCAGCTTTTGCTTGCTGGGGTGCTTCTTTCCGGGTCGTCTTTCCATTGAAGTCACTTGGAAATAGTAAGAGACAATCCCATTAATACTTACATTTGTCCTCCGTTAAATCTTGTACCATCATCTATGCCCCAAAAATAAATACATATGAATTATAGTTCTTAAATGCAAAATGTAACCAGCACTGGCAAGGTTTTGGCTTTTCCATAGACAGATATGTTCCCGCATTCAGATATTCTCAATTTACGAGCTTACAATTTCTTTTTGCTTCAAATCTTTATCATATTTTAAGGTTCATGAACAACATGCCAGAGAAAAGCAAACACATGCTGAAATAGGAACAGTGAGAGAACACGGAAGGCAGAGTATAGGCACAAAGGACAAGCCGACAACCCGAGCGGGAGGAAATTCAGAGCGCATTCCCCGGCATCTCAATCACCCCACTGCCTCCTACATCCACCCCAAACCATGTAGTGCATACATGGATGGGGAAACGGTGCAACATGCTAGTCATTGGGCCTCATTCCATAAGGGTGATGGTTACACCGTTCTGGCACCCTTTACAGACCGCCACACTCCAACTCTGCCTCTGTGGGCCGTTACACCTGGCAGGTCTGTCCTGCCGGGGGCAACGACCACAGTAGGCAGAGTTGTCACAGAAGCACCGACACTGTTAGCAATGGTGCTGGTGCTTTCGTGTGCCCATTCCCATGGAGTCCTATGCGACACCATGGGAATGGGGACTTACACTTTCCGCCGCCTGATGTCTGGGGCTGCTGGGACTTGTAATGTCCCGCTGGCACCGAAATATCAGGTGGCGGAAACAGTGTTACGAGTTCAGCGGCAACCCACAGGTAGCACCGGTGGGTTTCCCCCAAACTCATGAAGCCCCTTGTCTTGTCACGAGGCCCCTTGTCTTATGAAGGGGACCAGTTCAACTTGACTGTGGCGATCTTCACCCGTTGCCAACATTTCTCATATGCACAGCATTGAGTCAGAATCAATCCAGCTGCTATTAGGAAATGAGAGGGAGGAGATTGAAGGCTCATGCCAAAAAGAATACAACCCTCTGGGGAAAAAGGCCAAGAGATTGCTTGCAAGGATAGTGAGGTTTAATTGCACATAATACAAAATGTATCTGCAAAGAACTCTACTGCTCGAGAACGTTCTAGTTCATCTTAATACAAGCAGGGGCTTAAAAAGCCTTGTAGCGTCGTTCACATACAGTAAAAACTGGCGTCACTGATTGGCGAGACCGTATACATGGGCCTGCTCCATAGGGGATGCCAGTCTACAATTGGTTCACATTTCCTCCGTCTGTCAGTTCCCACGTCAGTCAGCTGGGCTCATTTCTCTGAGAAGTGAAGGTCAGGTCTCTCGTAAGTTACAATAACAAAACTGCTATATCACTGTGGCATGCACCTGGGAGGCTCAGGGACTGGTGCCAGGAGGGAGGGAGGAAAGATACAGTCACGCTGACCCAAACATTTGGTGCTTTATTGATACTGCTCCTCTCGCACCCAAGGCCTCAACCCTCGTTTTAATTTATAATTTATCCCTCCCTGTACCTCGTGTTACAAAGTATGTATTTATGTGGAGAGGTGAAACAGTCGCACATGCTTGGATCTTTTATGGCCAGTTGGTTTATGAAAGGATCTGGGGTCACTCACTATCCTAGTATGCAGGGGTGCAGGCATCAGGTCAGTGGTGTGGGCCATGGCTGTGGGTGGGTCGGATGGAGGTTAGAAGTCTGCTGGCAGTTCAGCTGTGATGAATGGGCACTGCAAGGAGCCTGGTGTTGTCTCACGGCTTTGCATGGCGCATTCCTATCAGTAATACTGAGTAATTGCAACAATGGAGGGACAAGGGGAAGGTTCTGTGAGAACTGGCCATGCTGGCTCGTCCCATCTTAGTGATCTTGGCCTAGTCAAGTTTTTCCATGGAGCTAAAGTTGTGCCGCATGGCCATGCAGGACTATGCATCTACCATAATTACAAAATGCCATTCTTTTCTATGCACACACTGGGTCTATGCATCTATCGTTCCCGCTATATTATATCTGTGCTGAGTTTCATATGATTATCCACTCCCCCTTGTACACTACAGGACTTCATACGAGATTCCCCTCACCTTAAAGCACCTATGAAGGTGGGATATACTCATTTCCATCCCAACAAGTTACGGAGTGACATGACAATGGATAAAAACTCACACCTGTGCAGTCCAATACCACAACCAGCGGGGCTCAAGAGCAACAGGATGCCAGAAAGGTCTTTCAGCTCAGCTAAATCTTCCTTCCTAAATAATTAGAGGAGGCACGTACCATCTGAAACACCCATTGTCAGTACATTCTTTCACTGAAGTACATCGAGAACGTGTATACACTCTATCCCCAATGAGACCCCACGTGTCAGTCATTTAAGAGTAGAAATATGCCACGGTTTTTGCCTACTTATTGAGGTCTTGAAAGAGATCCTTAAAGAGTGGGCGGGCATTACAACAAAGTAACTCCTCATGGTAGGAATAACTCTTGTCTCCCAAATGGTCCAAGGCCCAGTCTGCCCAACAGAAGGAGTAATTATCTTTTAAGTATGGCAGCATGGACTGGTTTTCTGAAATTTTGAATAACAAATCGAGAAGCCTGAGGCTGATTCAATCTTGGGCATTATTTCCATCAATGCTGGAAGGGTATTTTTTTGATCTCTCTTGCACTAGAGCACTTGATTACCATAGAGGACCACCCTTGATCTTCTCTTGCCTGAACACCCTTTGAATATCATCTCTTGAGTGAATGCCTCAGTCAAATTGCTCCATGGATAGAGCAAAAATAAAAGGGGGCAGTGGGTGGACCAGGCGAGTTTCCCTGCAAATGGAAATGTGCTCATTAAGAGATCCATTCATTGGAATTATTGTGAATGGCCCATGGTAGTTGGCGCCAATGAATCGTGAGAATACTGTACCAATACCAAAGGCCTGGTGGGTGCTACAAATAGGTTTCCAGTGAACTCCATCAAAGGAGTTGTTGAAATCTAGGGACAATACATCCATAGGCAAACCAGAGTCTCTCCTGGTTGTAATGAGGTTGATGACCTGTCTAATGCTAAGTGCATTGTGATCTGTAATGAAGCTCGTTTGATCGTCAGAATAGGGGAGGGAAGGAACTTCATTAACTGAGTCATTAGAACATTCACTTGTAGTGATGCTATGAGTCGGTAAGAACTTCAGGCAGTCGATTCATTACCTGGTTTTAGGATCAGTGTGGTGGTGGATTCTACCACTGAATGAGTTATCCTGAATGGAGGAATGAGTTAAAGAGACTTGGTAACAGACCCACGAGGAGAGGCTTGAATGTTTTATAAAACAGGCCCGTGGAGCCATCGAAACCTGGCAGAAGAAACAGCGAGGCTGATTTCTCCACTATATTGGACCCTCCAACTCCAGTGGGTCCTGGTGTGATCATTTGGGAAAGGAGGCTGAATGGATGTATGAATTTGAAGGGAGAGGTCAAGATCCCGCATCATCATGAGTGTGCTAAAATAATTTGCATGGAGACCCAACTAAGGGCAGCAGCGTCCCTAAGGGTGATACTCAAAGAAGTCCAGATAGAGAATCTAAAGTACCAATCAGAGTTGCTTGAAGGGTACAGGAACAGGTCCAGTTGTGGGATATCATATCCCGGTGGGTGAAGATGGTAACAAGGGAGCACTGGAAGAGTTCTGGAGCGCAGATAGGTAAGACCATCAGAGAGGTCTAGTCCAGGCAGGGAGTGAGACATACACCAGGGAATCCATATCAGGGCCAGAGCAGACCAGTGGTCAATAACCACAAATGCAGGCTGAGAAAACCAGCAGGGAAAATAGAGATCAGGCTAGAAGCAAGAAGCAGGCCTGGTAGCAAGTGTCCAAATGAGTTCCATAAAGGTACAAAACCAGGTTCCCAAGAATAGGATCAGATCATTAACAGGGCAGGGGTTGGTAACCAAGAGTTCAAACGAGCCAGTAAAGACACCAAACCAGGTTTGCAAAAATAAGGTCAGGTCATTAGCAGGGCAGGGGTTGATAACAAAGATACCAAATGAGTTCCAGGAAAGGGACCAAACCAGGTTCCCTAAAATAGGATCATGTCATTAGCAGGGCAGGGGTCGGTAAGCAAGAGTCAAAAGAGTTCCAGTAAAGATACCAAACCAGGTTCTCAAAAATAGGGTCAGGTCATTAGCAGGGCAGGAGTTGGTAACCAAGAGTCCAAATGCATTCCAGTAAAGGTATCAAATATAGTTCCCAAAAATAAGGTCAGGTCATTAGCAGACCAGGGATCAGTAACCAAGAGTCCAAATGAGTTACAGCAAAGGCACCAGATCTAGTTCCCAAGAATAGGGTCAGGACATTAGCAGGGCAGGGGCCAGTAACCTAGAGACTAAATGAGCTCTACGAAGGGTACCACACCAAGTTCCCAAAAATAGGGGCAGGTCATTAGCAGTCCAGGAATTGGAAACCAAGAATCCAAATGAGTTCCAGTAAAGATACCAAATCTAGTTCCCAAAAATAGGCGCAGGTCCATAACCAAGAGTCCAAATGAGTTTCAACCAGGTGCAAATGTAGGTTCCCAAAAATAGGGTCAGGTCATTAACGGGCAGGGATTGGTAACCGAGAGTTCAAATGAGTTCCAGTAAAGGTACCAAATATAGTTCCCAAAAATCAACTCAGGTCCTTAGCAGGGCAAGGGTCAGTAACCAAGAGTCCAAATGAGTTCCAACAAGGGTACAAAATGCAGTTCTCAAAAATAGGGGTCTGGTCATTAGCTGGGCAGGGATCAGAAATCAAGAATCCAAATGCATGCCAGTAAAGGTGCCAAATCTAGTTCCCAAAAATCGGGCCAGCTCCTTAGCAGACCAAGGATCACAACCAAGAGTCCAAATAAGTTACAGCAAAGGCACCAGATCTACTTCCTAAAAATAAGGTCAGGTTCTCGGCAGGACAGGGATCGGTAACCAAGAGTTTAAACGAGTTCCAGTAAAGATACCAAACCAGGTTCCCAAAAATCAGGCCAGGTCATTAGCAGGCCACAGGTTGGTAAATTATAGTCCTAATGAGTTCCAACAAGGGTGCCAAATCTAGTTCCCAAAAATAAGGTCAGGTCATTAGCAGGGCAGGGATCAGTAACCAAGAGTCCAAATGAGTTCCAGTAAAGGAGCCAGATCAAGATCCCAAAAACAAGGTTAATTCATAAACGGAAGTGAACACACACAGGAAAACAGACAGGAGCATGCTAACCAGTGCTTTCGACCAGCGAGCCGCAGTCCTTGGTGTCTCTTTGTGATGTTTCTCAATTTGCCGCGGTTCCTGGCATTGCTGGGTGTGCATGCATCATACATGCATGCAACACTCATGTTCTATGTGTCAGGGCTGGCTGGATTAGTAATCAGAAAGAGTATGTACATAGAATTAACATTGTGCTTGCCCAAGTCAAGATGGAGAGAAAGAAACTTAATCTGATTGGTTAAAGGAACAATGATATGTTTGGTTTGCCTGATTGGTGGAAAGGACAATGGGTTTGATTCTTGTGAGGTGAGCAAGATTCTAAACTGCCTTTTATCCATAGAAATTCAGTGGCTGGTTGTACATTAGTCAAGCTCCTTAAATAAGGCCTTTCATCCTGTCAGGGTTCGGCTTGACTGAATTCCACAGGAGCTGATGCTGGCCCCACAGACCCTCACCAGGAGTTCACCTCTCAACCCTTAAGTATACTGCCTTTCATCCATAGAAATTCAGTGGCTGGTTGTACATTAGTTAAGCTCCTTAAATAAGGCCTTTCAGAGTTCAGAAGATTTACCAAAGAAGTAAGAAAATCGTTTGCTGAGCCAGAGTGAACAAGAAGACATCAGGTGGGATCGTTCTTTTTAAAGGCTTTAAGATTTTCACAGTGAACTTTCATTTTTCATAAGGAAACTTAAAGAGTTAACAAGTTTTAAAGTTTAGTGAGAAAAAAGACATTTTACAGTTAAGTTACTTTAAGGAAACAAGTTTGAAGACTGACGCGCTCAAGTTTAAAGTTGTTAACTACGTGTAAAGTTGTTAACTACTGTTTAACGCGTGCGCGAGTTCGCGTGACGTCGTTGGCGTTTTTATGGGAGCGCGCTTGTATTCAGAGCGATTGAGCAGGTGTCCAAATGAAATGCGCGAGTGGATTTTAGCGTGTGCACAACTTTAACGTGAGAGACATTGCGTGATAAAGCACGTGTTGGGTTGCGAAAGAGCGCGAGTCCATTTTTAACTAAGCGCGAGTTGTTTTGAAGCGTGTACTATTTTTACGTGATTTACGTTTCGTATAACCGCGTGTGTTCGGTAGCGATAGAGCGTGAGTCCATTTTAACTAGCGCGAGTTGTTTTTTAGCGCGTACACATATTTTCACGTGCGCGTGTTTGGTTAAGATGCGCGTGTGTATTTTAAACGCAAGTCCAATTCTTCACGTCTGGTGATTTCACGTGTTTATCGCACACGCTTGTCAAGAAAGAATCTATACGTTTTTATGTGTAAAAAAGAAAACGATTCATACGCAGAAGGAAAGCAGCATTTAAGAAAGTTAATGAGTTTCTTTTTAATGTAACTTTATGCAAATGGAATTCAATACTTCAGAGAAAGACTGCATTTTACAAAAGCATTTAAAACTCAAACTTCATAGAGTTAAATGAACTTAAAAAGCAAGAAGAATATCTAAGGTGGTAAGGTGCTTGCAAGGGTCATTACTTTAGGATTCTAAAGAAACTTGAATGGCTTGAGACTATATGCACAAAGCAAGATAATAATTTACAAGATATTCCACACAGATAATTAGCCTCTAAGTCTTTTACTGAGGTTTAAGAGGTAAAGAAGTTAGAGTTTGTTTTAGAATAATATTAGAAAAGAAGTTTATATTAACATATAAGTAACCAAGTGTATTTGTTTACTACAGATACCAGAGCCTACCAGAAGGTTGCAGGGCTGCAGTGTCTCCGTTGTTATTTTCTCCAAATTCCCCTTTCCCTTTCTTGGGGTTCTCAGCTCAGCTTATACTTAAGGGTTGAGAGGTGAACTCCTGGTGAGGGTCTGTGGGGCCAGCATCAGCTCCTGTGGAATTCAGTCAAGCCGGACCCTGACACTATGCCTCCTGGGAACTAAAATCATTGATGCCATGGGCACAAACCAACTCAGGAAATGGGGGAGCATGTACGTGGGGCCAGAAAACCCTGCAGCGAGGCCTTGTGACAGTGTCTGCATTGAGTTGGTCTATGTGGGAATATCTGTTCAATGTCTGCTTACTTTGTAGGAGGGTGAATGAAAGGGGGGGCATAGCTTCTACTAGTAGACTGTATTCCCCGTTGATTCCTTAGTGGACCCCTTTAACACTTGTGGACTTACTCCCCTTGTATGTATGTTTGAAGGTGATTCCCGTATCCATTGCATAGTGATGGGCTGTTATCTTATGTTATTATGAGTTATACCGCGCACCACTGCCATTTTCATGGCCTCCAGGCGCTTTGGCATTTCTGAAAAGGAATGAGGGCTGGGGAGAGGGGGTTCGGGGGGGATTAGTTAATGGGATGAAGAGCACACGAGAGCTTTGTTGTGAAGTTGGTAGCTTGAGTTTGGAAAAACCAGTCACTGTGTGCTGAGTTTGCTTTTAGGTGTTAATGGCTCAACAGTGTTTTTCTGCATGAGTGTATATGGGGTGGGTTGTATGTCTGTGGTTTGGTTTTCTGTAGTGTGTTGGGGTGAGTTGGGTGTTGCTGCGTGTGTGCAGTTTGTGTTGGTTTCAAGTTTCTGCTGTGGTAGAGGCATGTGTGTGCTGTGTTTGTTGGTTGAGGGTGAGTATGTAGGAAACTGGAAAGCTTATTAGTAGGGTTAGTGATGTGATTGGGCAGTGGGCTTCTCTGCGAGGGCTCTCAAAAAGGTTTTCTTTCGAGACTTCGTAATATTGTCTTCGTGGCAGCAGTAAACCAGGGCAAACTAGTCTCAAACTTCAAGTCACTGGTTTATAGGCAAATGGCCGGTGTGCAGTAATAAAATCGCTGCAAAATGGTTGTCTGTAAATAAAATCGTGGCCAAAATGCTGTGGTTTGACCCAGTAAAGGTGCACCCATTATACCATTTAAGGAGAGTGGGAGTAGCGGGGGTGTACCCTGCTCTCCGTAAATGGTATAATGGGTCGGGGGGTTGTGGGGGTATATCCCCTGCATCCACTACATAGACTGCGGTGGCAAAACCACATCCTTTTTGCCGTGATTTTTTGTGTAAACAGCCATTTTTCTGTGATTTTAACACATGGAACCAAATGGCCTAAATAAATAGTGAGATGGCTACGATACCTGGTTTGCTGATGATTGCATAGAAGGAATTGGCTGCATCTGCAAGAAAGGAGAGAACCATTTCCAAGGCAGGCATGCACTTCATGTCCCTTGCTTGCAAAGTGTCCAAGGGTTGCACTTGTACTCACCTGCTTCCACTCTCCTCGCTCTTCAGCAGTGCTTGCGAGGTCAACTGCACCCATTCAGAAATTGGATGCTCTGTATTTTTCAAAGCACTTCCTCCCTAGACAGAGAAAAACAGTGACCCATAAAGCACCCATTAGCAGAACATTCCTTTCATGTAATATTCATGTATAATCTTCAAAACATGTACAACATTAATTCAATGATTGATGATCTCAATTGGGAATATAGACTCACTCCATTGGGAATGACAACATATTGCTTTGGATTTTCCAAGTTAAACTGACGAAGGGCTTCTGGCCTTGGTATTAACAGTAACACAATCATTTTTTATTAAAAAAAATATTACATGTAAGGCACCGCCAACGTTAACACTCAAGTGTCAACTGCATGCAATTTTCAAAAACAGAGTGCAAAAGGCAAGAGTCTAAACAAGCACAGTTGCCATTACTCTTTGGGGTTCGTGTTACAAATTCCATGGATTAAATGAATTAATTAATCTTTTATAGCGTGTTTAATACCATAGATCAGACTAAGCGCGGAAACGGGATTCAAACCTGTGTTGCTCTGCCTTGTCTTGCTTCCAAGACATGGTTGTTGCTCGTGAGCTATGCTCGTCTTCACACCTTGTTTAAAGATCCGTGGGGCCTCATTACGACCCAGGCAGTAACCATGGCGCTATTTGTGCCATAGTTGCCTCCAAAACCATACCGATTCCAACATGGTGAATGGAGCAATTACCACCCCATTCCAAGGTTGGCGGGGGCGGTAATTCTCCATTCACCATGGCCCTTCCCCATTCCCATTTGAGCCCCCATGGGGCTCAATGGGAATAGGGAAGGCGCTAATAACTGTACCGCTAATTGCGGTACCGTTATTAGCTCCGAAGTCCCTTTGCGGGTCCTGTCCTTAACACCTGGTAAAGGGAGGACCCGCAAAGGGACCTCATAGTAGGGCGGTAAGGGATTACCGGTACCCTTACCGGTACCGGTAATCCCTTACCGCCCGGGTCGTAATGAGGTCCGTGGTATTTTCGTATTTGTTTTGAGGCGGATTGGGAGCACGGAACAGACAAATAGAGCAGGCCAGTCATACATCCATGGTTCAACAAAACAACACATCGTTTAAGAGCAGCATGTATATTCACACTGGCATTAAACAAATGGATTTCTATGGAATCCGCCTGACTTTTGCACCTAGGTAAATGGAGGTGGATTCCATAAGAATCCAGTGTAAATCCTCCAGAGTTTTTAATTGTGGGAGGCATTTCCACTTTTCCACAAACACAGTGGAAAAGTAAGGTGTAAAGGTGATTTCGCCCGTGTTGTTCCCTTTTTTTCTGCTGTGTGAGGGAAAGACTAACATTACAAGAAGGGGCTCTTTTGCACTTCAACACAAATAGTGGCTGCAAAATGAAATGGCCACCTTTGCTTTTACTGAAAATGCCACTTTGCAGACACAGGGCCTCATTACGGGTCCGGCAGTAACCCTTAGCAGCGCCTGACTTCCCGGTGCGACCGGGCTATTACAAGTCCAGCGGCCCAGGTAGTCAGGTGCCAGTAAATTGTAAGTCCCCATTCCCATGGAGTCCTATGGGATTCTATGGGAGTGGGGACGCGGAAGCACCGGCACAGTTGCTAACAGTGCCAGTACTTCTGCAAAGGGTTTGACTACCCTGACCGCAGCGCCCAGCACGGTCAGACCTGTCGGGCACAGCAGCAATGGCAGGCTAACACGTAGTTTGCTGGTCTGAAAACAAGTGTGCCGGTGAATTTACAGGCACCCTTGTTTACAGACCGGCAGACTTAGAATGAGGCCCACAGTTTACAATGGATTCCTGCAGAATCAGCCTGCTTTTAGCAGGAGATGAAAAAAGCGGATTCCATGGGAATCCACTCCTTTATGCCTCCATGAAAATCGCATGCAGGTGTAAAAAGCATGCGCTCTTTGAAGTCAGAGGAGGAATGCATGGCGAGTTTGCTGAAAGATTATTACGTAGTTTATTTACATATTTGCTAGGCGGCTCAAAAACAAAATCCTGTACAGGGTTACCTCCAAGAGTATTTAGCAGTACAATAAACACCAATATCTAGGAGAGAGGGTGGTAAGTGGTTCTGTGGATTTTGCAAGCAATAAAATGTTGACAGTGAAACTGGAGTTGGCGGTATTCACAATGCTTTTTATTTTTTCAGAAGGATACTCCTCTCTACACCTTAGAGCTCTTTCACTTCTACATAATAATTCTTCCATTTACCTCTAGTATCATGACATCAGCGGCATTTGTACCACTGTCCGAGTCATACATGAGCCACAGACAGTGCCAAACCGCAGCCATGTTTCAGGGAGCCAGTGCAATTAAGGATTCAACTGGTTGGCACGCCCAGAAAGCCCATACGGCCATGCCATTATCATGTAAGACCTTTCCAAGATTCTGAATGATCCTCTAGAGACGGTTTATTGGACCGTGTGGCTAGGACGAGCTGAATTGCGCAGGTCTCAAGTGGTACTGCAAAGTCATACCCTCCAAGGTCGGAGGATGTACCTTTGGGAAGTCAATTGTTAATGTAACTGATTAAATATATCTTAGCGACTCTTTAGATATAAGTTTCATTGTGCAAAATCCTATTAAAACCCCAAGTTTTCTGTGCTCGAGGGTCACCATTTTTGGATGGGGATACTATGCCAGTTTCCCATGGCCATTTCTGCACAGCTGTATGGAAATAAATCCTGTCTCGACCTTTGATGCCTGCGTTGCTTATTGGATTATATGGGGATGCATTTGGATTAATACATCAGCATAATCACCTAGTTCGATGTAAGCATGTGAGCTCTTCTGTGAGTCCTTCTGTTCCTTGATTGGCCAGGACTGTTTGACGGGAGGGTGGTGCGAGGGAAAGGACACTTTCACCATCAGACTGGCTTTTGATAAGTCGGTGTGTGGCCTTTAGAACCTCAGTAAACAAATGTGCAACCTTCACAGCTTCACCAACTGGTCTAGCTTAAGATGGACACGTTGGGGCATTGTCTAGGATCACTCTCAGAGAAGGCCCTACATAGCCTCATAGTTTGGTAGAATAGCCAATCACTTGTGTGAATTTGATATCTAAACTTTTGTTTACCTGTTCTGGTTAATGAGGAGATTGGGTGTGAGGATAGATTTTGAGTGAATATTTGATTACGTCTTCCTTAATAAGACCCCATAAGGTTCCATGGCAATATGGCAGTACCCAGCTGAAGACATGGCTTGCACTGTAGTGGAGTGTGCTTGCCTTCATAAACCTTTAAAAAGTAAGTCCCTGGATCATATGGTGGCCATCATCAGTGCCTTGAGAGCACCATCGGGCAGGAGGCCAGATATTACATCAGGGGACCTATTTCAAATGATGCTCAGAGCACAGGTACCCTTGAGGTGTCCAGATCTCCAGAAGCCAGGAAGAAGAGTCCATTTCTGATAACCCCTAGATGTGCATGTAAGTAGGGGGTTACACATTGATGATACATGGCCATTGCAAGACTCTTCTATCGAGATAAATTGGTAATCACATTCCCATAAAAATCTATGAAGTGGAATGCTGTAACAAACTTGATTTGTGTCATAAAAGCACAGATGCTAAGTGCTACAAATTAAAATTCATTTAGAACAACCCAGGAAACCTAAGAGAAGTTGATCAATGTTTAAGCTGTAGAGCAGTTCCAGATAGCCCTTGTTTAGCATTGGGAAAGCAGGCTGATCATTTGAAAAACAATGAATTTGGAGACATAGTGACAAATCTGTTTTTATAAACTCATAAATCTGCTCTGTATAGTTCTAAATCATATACTTTTGTATTTGTGTAATGCAAATTGTTATTTTCAAAACACCTGGGCGGTAGGACATCCCTCAGCAAATATTAGGTATTGAAAGGGACCAGAGATGTCTGTGCTCTGGTCTTAGCCTTGGCAAAGATTGTTCTATGTGATAAAAGAACCACAGAAGCACAGTCTGGTCATTGTGGGCTGTCTACAGGCCTGTGAGAAACTCTGTGATCCAGGTTGACCTCAGGTGAATTCTGGAAGCAGGGTTTAAGGTAGGGTGTATCCCATATAGAGGCAGTACTTCAATTCTGCCACCCTCTGATGCCAGACCAAGTAGCTGCTCTCTTGAAGAAGAACCCGTGCACATCCTCTTGGGGTTTCCTACCGGTTGCAATTGCTACCCCCCTACGTTGCTACTGACAGTTTCTGTTGATTTCTCTGAAACCCCTGTGATTTAAGCAATCTGACCACAAATCTATTCAAAGTAGGTGTGCCTTTAGCTCTGGCTAATTCAGTAGCTACCCGGGTGCGCCTTTGATCGACCACTCTTTATTAACAGCGACAGCCTCCTGCTGTAATGCAGGTTGTTAAATACAGCACCCAATGGCCAGTCACTGGGATCAGATATCTTATGATGTCACTTCGCATGAAGCGATTGGGGGTTGGGTCAATGTTAGTCCTATGTAGCATTCTCTACTCCTGGGATTATGATGGAAAGATGCCGTTTGCAAAACGCATTCAACGCACACGGCAGCCAGACAGGAGCGTGCACAGGGAAACAGAAAGAGAGTCTAGTTGTGCTAGACATGAAACTCAAACAAACTCCACATTACCCTGTTAGTCATAGGCCATACGTTTGAACTGTTCCCTGATAGGAACTTAAAGAAGACATCAACATTTTTAAGTATGCTTAATTTTAGGGCACACACCACTTTCAATCACTGGGAGGAGAATCTTCTTAAACTAAATGATCGGTTTTGGAATAAAGAGATTGAACATCTTATACCAAAACGACCCTCTACAAATCACTTGATCTGACTGTGCCTCCGTTTCCCTTTCTGCGAAATTTGGCAGTGCTTATAGAACATAATTACACAGGACAAAAACAAAACATTCTGTCGATATGCTCTGGTGGACCAGGCAAAGGAATCCATGCACATACAGTTTGGTTTTTCTCCTGTGTAATTAGGATCACTTTTTTGTATTAGGCAGCTAAATATGGTAAGACCAAATAAACTGGGTATGAGTAAAGCATTTTATTAAAACGTCTCTGAGTCATGGGAGTTTTTCATCCATTCGGGACGCCCTGATCAATTGTATGCATTATTTCTTCATTCACCTGGGCAGATCAGGGAATCGCCAGGAGCCCTACAGTTTGTTTATTGCATTTGCATTTGATTATACACCTGAACGCAAGGGTATCACGGCATAGGTTACCCGGTTACAATACAGCTTTCTGGTTACAAGGGAAACGAGTTCAGGTGAGAATAAAAACATTGACACAGTTACAAGGCAAGTATTGAAATGGGGGAACATACGGGCTTACACTGATTATAAGTTAGGGTGGTAAACAGGGCCTAATGAAAGCATTTGGGGGTAGAACAGATTAGAATTTGTTGAATAACCAGGTTTTTAGCAGTTTCTTGAAATGGGTTTAGGAGGGCTACTTTCTTATGTTCAGTGGGAGTGAGTTCCAAATTCTAGGAGCTGCTGCAGGAAAGCTGGAACCCCCTACCCTTTAACACTTGAAGCGGGGGGTGAATAGGTGAGTGTTGGAGTTGGATCATAGACATCTGATTGAGGTTTTTCAAGTGAGGCGTTGATTAAGATAAGTAGAGGCATTTTGGGTGATGCATTTATGTGTGATGGTGAGCGTTTTGTGTAGTAGTCTAGCTTGTGTGGGTAGCCAGTGTACCTCAATCCTAGTCTGTGAGATGTGGTCTCTTTTTTGGATTCCAAGCACTGCTCTTAATGATTTAGTTTGCAGTAATTGCAATTTGGCTAAATTCTTCTTGGTGGTGCCTAGCATGAGAATATTACAATAGTCTAACTTAGACAGAATAAGGGCTCTTGCTAGGGTAATGAAATTCTGTGGAGTGAGAAATTGTCGACTGAGGGCAATGATTTTAGCTGTATAGGCAATGGATGAGGCCAGCGAGTTAACATGTTTACTCATGGTGAGGTTTGAGTCTAGATACACACCTAGTGTTTTGACTTGGTTTGAGATAGTAATGGGAATACCGTCTATGACAATAGATGTGTAGTCTGGGTGTAACTTTTTCATTCGAGCTCGGGAACCTACAATGAGGATCTTGGTCTTTTTGCCGTTAAGGCATAGACTCTTAGTTGCCATCCAACTTTGAATGAGAGAGAAGATTATATTTTTGAAGATTGAATCCTGCTCTAGGTTGTCAGTGATTGGGATGAGTATCTGTGTATCATCCACAAAGTTGGTGTAAATTACCCCCATGGTGTCTAATTCTGCAAAGAGAAGTTTAGTGTAAGCATTGTATAGCGTAGGGGAGAGGCACGATCCTTGTGGTACACCCAGAGGTACTGGGATAGGGTCAGCCACCTCCTCGCCAATGGCTTCTCTGGAAGTACGTTCTGATAAAAAGGATTTAACCCAAGTGGTTGCTTCGTTTGAGAAGTGAGAAGTGAACACTTTTAGATAATGCACGGCATAGTTTGTCATGGTCCACCAGGTCGAACGCAGCGGACAAATCTAGAAGTAGAAGGGTGCATAGGTTCCCTGAGTCTCTGATAGCATCCATCTGATTTTCTTGACCTAGCAGTGCTGTCTCACGTCTGTGTTTGGGGCGAAAGCCAGATTGTCTATCTGCGAGCAGGTGATTGTTTTCTAGGTGTGCTTGAACTTGGGTGTATGCAATTTTATCGATTATTTTAAGAAGGAAAGGAACCGTGGTGATGGACCTGTAGTTGGTGGGTATAATGGGGTCAAGTGTGGGGTTTTTCAGCAGAGGAGTGACCCAAGCTTCTTTGATACCTGAAGGGATTGAATTGGTACTGAATGATGCGTTTATGAATTTAGTGATGATAGGTGCTAGAGTGGGAGCACAGATCTTGACTAATTTGGCAGGAAAGCTGTCTCCTTTGCAATTAGATGGTTTGAGGGAGGCAATAGTCTTTAGTACATGGTCTTGGGTGAAGTTAAACTGGGATGCTATGACTATATTGTCAGTCAAATGTTTAGGGTGGCCTCCATAGTGAGAGCCAATAGTTTTCTTTTAATTGCGATTTTGTCTTGGAGGGAGTTAATTTTGAAAGCTAGTGCGCTCTTGGTGGTGCCTTCCTGGCAATGGTGGGGCTAGGAGTTAGAATAGGTGTTTCCAATTCTCTGAGAATTGAGAACAGTTCTTTACTGTTGGAAGCAGCATTAGTGATACGTCAATTCAAGGTGGTGGCTTTGTGGGTGATGACCGCGAGTTTATATTTTTTTGTGATTGCCTGGAGCTCGTTTTTTTTAACTCTGTGGATGGGTTTTTTTCTGGTTAGGTGTTCTAGTGCTCTTTTGTTTCTACTGAGATCAGTAAGTTCATTGTTAAACCAGGAATGGCTTTGTTTATCAGATCTGGCCAATTTAGACTTGCATGGTGCTACTTCATCAACAGCCGATTTCAAGCAGGTGTGGTAGAGATGGGAGATACTGTCAGGGTTAGTATTCATTATAGACTGTGCTTCGAATAGTTTGGAGAGGACAGGTGTCAGGTTTTCTGGTGTGAGCTTGCATGTATTTCTAACCATGGTGGGAATGGATGGTGGCGTGGGTGAATCATGGGCTTTTGTAATTGGTACATTAAATTGAACTAGAAATTGATCAGACCAGGCGATTTTTGTAATCTCCTCAATGGTTAGTTTGATATTCAAGGAGAGAATCCAATCTAGGATTCTGCCTTTAGCATGTGTGGGTGCGTTGACTATTTGGGAGAACTGCATTTCTTGTAGTGCAGTGTGGAGGGCTGTGGCTTTTTGGTCATGAGAGTCGTTGTATCCCAGGTTAATGTCTCCCAGTAGTATGAATTTGGTATTAGGCTTTAGAAGGGGAGTAATAAGTAAGGGGATGTCTATATCAGGGAGATTAGAGGTATTGGGTGCTCTAGAGACTATGAGGAAGTTGATGGTGGTTTTGGGGTCAGTGGTGAGTTCGAGTACTAGAAACTCGTATCTGTCTAATTGATCTGTTTTGCAGGCTCTGAGCTGTAATGAGGTTTTATCAATAATAGCTACTCCTCCTCCCGTAGCATCTAGACGGTCAGTTCTTAGAATACCTTATAGAACGGACATACATGAAAAGAATCAGCACCACATTGAAATGGCCAAGAAAAGTAACAATTATGAAAAGAAAATAGTTTCTAAAACAAGGCACATTCTGCAAGGAATGTTAACAAAGTAGAAAGTTATCATAAAAGATTGGATTGAAAGAAAAAAGCATATTTCTGAAAATAAGAAATAAGAAATTTGGGTCAAATCATCTCCATTACTAAGTTGCATCTTTAATTAGATTTTGATGCTATACGGATAAAACTATTTTCTTCATAAACATTGAACATGATCATTATTTTAATCAAAAATTATATAGCATCAAAATCTGAAACCAATCTGGCAAACGTTTGTTGGACAGTTACATTTGTGTTGTGCTTGTGTACTTACATTCAATTGTTCTATTTTATGTCCTGGCATTTCCTTTGAACGCTTCTTTGGCCCATGTTCTTCTCTCGAATTCTCTCTCTTAGGTAATGCATCTTTCTGCTTCTTAAACAAATCCTCCATTCTTTTCTTCTTCTGCTCGATGGCTTTTTTCTTTTCCCGCTTGGCTTCTAACTCTTTCCTCTGTCTCTCCGCAACCTTTCGGTTCATGTATTCGCGGACTTCTTCGACACTGTAGCTGCGAACCTTAGACGTGTTTGGCAGGCTCTCCGTACACTGAAGATTCTCCTTATCCACGTCCTTTCCCTCTGGGCTAACCGAGGCAGTCCTACTCCTTCGAGGCGATGTGCTTATCGCTCTTTTATTTGTGTTCCTTTTTAGGTTAATAATTTCAGATTCCAGTATTGAATCTTTAAATCTGCCTTGCTCTTCTTGACTTCTCTCCAGGTTCTTGTAAATACTTGGTGGTGAGACAGGACTCCTGCGCTGCATACAGGGTTTGTTTTGCGAATGCAAAGCTGCAAGCACTTGCCTTGTATCCTTAGCCATTTTACTATCTGTAGGTAGTGCTGTCTTTTCTAGTAGTGCAGGAATATCCTTCAGGTTCGTCCCTGGTTTGCGGTTTTGTCGGTTTGAAGCGCTTGATTCGGTCTTCACTGCTGCTGGATCATCTATGACAAGTGCAGAAAAATAATGGAATATAATATATGAATGCATGTCTGATTATCCTTGGTGCACTTTGCACTTCTATACAAGTTACATTTCTGGCTAGTTCCCAAGCAGAAATGCTCTTTGAAACACCTAATTCACAAGAAAGGCTTATGTCCTCTTGCTAATAGACTTTAACCAAGGTCACTGCTTATAAGAGCAACAGAGTCATCCAGTCCATCATGTGCACCCACAAAATTGATGTAATGAGTAGCATCATGCCTGATGGTATACGTAATGATGCATAACGTAACATAACAGAGCCAGTAATCCCTAGGATCTCAGTGATATTTTCTTATGTAATGCAATCACCAATAGGAAGAATGTTACCATGGTGCATGAAATAGTGCATAGTGAAATTGCTGCAAGTGAGCTCAATTGTTTTCACTACGATATAAGGAAGCCGATATGGCCTAGGATTGGTTGGAATAACTGAATTCTAGCCTATCAAAGTGACCAAAGTCGGTTGACCACCAGATTTGTGAGTAGAGAGGGCAAACAGGACAATCAGGGCATGTGATATGATATGATATCATAGGTTATTTATAACGCGCTTAATACCTAGAGGTTTCTAAGTGCAGACCTGGGGATCGAACCTGTGTTGCTTTGTGTTGTCTTGCTTACCAAAGCGAGCACGTTGCCGCTAAGCTATCATCCAGAGACAATGCATTATACTGTTCTAAATGGCATAATATTCCGCACGCGCTGGTTAGCTGGCCAATGACATCTATTTTAGAATGGACTACCATGCATACCACCAATCAAAGAGACTCGGGTTGGAGTAATTCTGAATGTCATATCACAGGTGAAACTGCTGTGGGGGTAAATGGAGTGACTCGTCACTACTCTGTATGGGGGCTGGATTCTTCAACCAAGTCATGCCCTATTAACTATTCATTTTTCTAGCGATGTCCCATGCAACAATATGTCCAGTGGCAGTAGCAATGCACTGTTTGAGGAGTTATGGTTGTGTAGACACTTTAACATGGGCTTTATTGTTTTGTGATTTGTTACAAAGAGGTAGGGCCAGAACACCCAGAGGTCATTATTTGAAGTGCTACACAGTCTTCACACACTTAAGGAGGTTGTACCTCTGTGGGAATAACAAAACAAATATAGCCCTTTGGCCAAAATGCTAATAACCAAATAAAAATATAAAGGCTCTGCAAAGGTGTTGAAGGAGGAGACTGACACACAGGTGGCATGATTGTTGCAAAAGATTTGTATACATATTGAAATAAAGGAAAATCCCTACCGGGCCCTATTACTAGGAGGGATTTCCCTGCCTCAACTGAATACTAAGTATATGTTAGAATGCACGTAACCAAAAATCCACCATACTGTGTCCAAACCTATTTCCTTCCCTTACACGTCTAGCTAAACTAAAAAGGTTGGTGAGTCTTCTTAATGCAGAATAATGATGGCTCCCGTCTTCTGTAGAGAGGACTACCATGCTAGTACTCTGGAGGGACGATTTCCTGAGGGAATGACTCCCTTCCTCAGGTTGCAGTTCCTTTCAAAGGTACCACACAAAGTTCCCGATTGAAAAGTCTCAGTTCACAAATAAAACAATGTTCAAACTTCAAAGTCTTGATGTCAAGAGAATAGCTCCCTTTCTTTGATCTTTTCAGGCTTCTGACAATTGTACAATACCAGGGTGAATGACTTCCTTCTTCTGGCCTATCTTAGACTTCTCGCTATGCTAAGAGAATGCCTCCCTTCCCTTGGCTTTTATCACAATGTTCACAAACAGCAGGGGAAATTGTCACTTCCACAGGTCTTTCTTGTTTTTTGTTTCACTGTCCACCTGGTTCACTATCCTGCCAGGTTCTGTGACTATGAAGATGACTTAGGCTACTCTTAAAAGCGTATGGGTTCCAGACCCATGAAATTCTCTTCTCTTGATGCTGCATACCCTGGTTCACTATCCTTCCAGGCCCCATGACTATTGTTGGGGTGGAAATGAGCCTATCCCACCCCCATAGGCGCTTCCAAATAAGGCAAACTGCATACGAGGCAGTAAAACCCACAAGGGGGCGCAGTATGCATCATCGGGTATCATATAAAGACCCTGCAGGGTTACAAAGCCCGATTTCTGCACAGCATGCTGGCTCTGCTTGAGCCCTGTTCCCACGGAAGTACACTTCCCACTCTCGTCCCTTCAGTGTTGCAAATATTTAGCATCGCCTCAAGGAATGTGCCCTGAAAAGAGCGTGAGACAGCACCAGGTGGTGCTATGAATTTATGTGTGCAGCAATGATATTACATTAAATGGTGTTTTTTTTTAAAGTCCTCTGGCTCCCAGTATTACGCTTGGATAAGAAAAACTATGGGTGGGGGGGTCTTGGGTATATTGAAAGAACCTTTCCCAGGTATTAGACTCCAGCAAAGATAACATTATCAGGTGCACTCCCCTCTGTGTACGCAGACCAGTCTAATAGGTTTCTTCTATTGTAGTGGTAGCTGAATCATATATACATTTATAACCAGGGAATTTTGTTGATACTAAAGCCTGGTCAATTATTTATTTTCCAGGCCTTGCTCATGCAGCATTTGTCTCCTAGTTAAACAGCAGCGCAAGCCTCCCCAGGACAGTGCTTTTTTGGCTTCTTTAACACAGCAACACTACATATAACACGTACTTATGTGTCCCTTGATCTATAGATGTGTCATACACTAGCTGTGAGCCTGCATTACAGATTTAGGTTACCCTGTTACAAATACTGGATTATGTATGTTTTACATATTGGGCCCACGTCGAATCTGGAAAATGGCATTCCCCAAAAGTATAATCGTGGACTAATCATGCCTCCCTCTATGTCTCGTTTCTTATATCTGGCTGAAATGAGAGCTCCTGGAAACATGGGTGCTAGATGCATCTAAAAAACCTGAAAGTTGTTTGCCATCCCCTCCTGTGATGTCACTTGGGGTGGGGTCAAATTACACCACTTCCTGTGATGTCAACACGGGGTCAAGGGTTGTGTGATGTCACTTCTGCTAACCCTGGCATTTTGGTAAAATGACGTCCCTGTGCATTTCATTCCTTCGGTGGATCAAAAAGCTCAGCTTTAATTCCAGACTGCATGGTTAGCACCTTGAGAAGTGGACAGGTCGTAGGATGAAGGGCGTGGCCTTCTCAATTTGGGAGGGTTGTGTGAAATGCAGACTATGGATGTGATATCATATGATGTGACATTTATAACGCTCCTATACACAAGTGTTTCAAGGCGCGACGAGGCAAGGAGGGGGAACAGAGGGAAGACAAAAACAACAATCTTATTAGGACATGTGACATTAAGATCACGCAAGTGCAGGGGAGGGGGGAGAGGGTAAGTGTGAGGGGAGGGAGAGGGGGCAGTGCAATACATAGGATCAACAGTAGGTAAAAGTGCGGCCAACTAGTGGCAAATGCAGGAGTAAGTGCAGCCATAAAGTGTCAAGAGCTGGTGGGGACTGTGGGGATACAGAAACAGCCCCAAGTGCAGGGGAAGGGACCTGGGCCCCAGATCACAGGGTAGCCAGGTGACCAGTGCAGTTTCAGTCAGGAGTTCAGTATGGGAGAGGAGGAGAGAAAGCAGAAGCAAAGAGTAAGGTCTTGAGGTGCTTCCGGAACCGGAGATGTTCTCCTCAAGTTTCAGGGAGGCAAAGAGGCTGTTCCAGAGGGAGGCCCCTGCCGAAGAAACAGAGATAAACCACCAACTGGTTGCTAGGAGAAGCGACGGACCCTGAGGGAGTTGGAGGCGGATGAGCGAAGAGATCGAGAAGGAAGATATTTAGGAAGAGAGAGATGGAGGTGTTGAGTCCCCAGGTCTCAGAAGGCCTGTTGACAATGCAGAGGGTTTTGAACTTAATCCTTGCAGCCACTGGGAGCCAGTGCAGAGATTTCAGTCCTGTTCTGGATCAGTTGCAGAGGACAGAAAATAGAAGCAGGCAGATTTAGAAAGAGGCTGTTGCAGTAGTCCAGCCTAGAGAGAACCAGAGCTCTGGAGACAGTGAGCTTCTGGGGGAAGGAGAGGAAAGGAAGAATACCTATGAGGAGGTGCAGCTGGTAGTGTGACTTCTTAGAGACATCAGAGATGTGAGGAGAGAAGGAGAGAGTGGAGTCGCAGATGACGCCAAGGTTTTTGGTCTCACAGGTGGGAGAAGGTAAAGCGTCAAGAGGGGCCGGCCAGAGAGCGACAGGAAAGGAGGGAGCACTTAACAGAACAATTCACATTGCCACATACCTGTTGTATTATCAGTGGCCCCAGTTTCAAGTTGAGGCTTCAAAGCCGGCTTGAGATGAACAGGAAGAGGACCGAGAAGCTTCCGAACAAGTTTCTGCCCTTCACGCCAGGCAGACGCACCATACAGTTTAGAAACTGGAAACAGCAAAATGCAATATGATTACATTTTGGAATACATATACTTTGCAGGACTAAACACATTTGTTTTTAAAGAACAGACAGTGATTCAATCTTACTTTGTCAAATTCATATTAAGACTGTGACCCTATTGTCTATACATTTCTTTAATTGAACAGTAAAATAAGTATTTCACTTTTCTTTTTAAAGTATTCAAAGTCTTTACACTGGGTCAGAATTCCTTAGTACTGTTTTTGTGAAGGGGAATATATGGAGATTGCTGAATACTCACGAATACTCACTGATTACTGACAAGACTACCACAGGCATGCTACGGTATGGTCGATCCTTTTACGCTTCATTTAATTTGGAGTAGTAGTTAATAAGAAGACTAGAAAAGGACCAGTTCCTTCGTTGGAGGTAAAGAGAAATCAAGGATCAATCATGTGATTCAAGGGCAGAAGTTTGGCTCCTTGGAAGGCTGGGTTTTATTCAGCAATGAGGAACGTCACCAATGCCTGGCAGTGTGAGAGGGTTGAGCCATCAGGGTGCCGGGCTCACTATTCTGGAACACTTGGGATCCTTACCTAAGTAGCCCCCACAGATGCTCGCCCTGCAAGAGGCCCCTTTCCAAGGTTGCTCAGCTCACTGATATCTGAAGGACCGAGCCCCACCAACCCCCCAGAGAAAAAGCAATGGAAATTCAGAAATGAATGTCCGCTGTGCCCATCAATGGGGTCCGACCATGTGGTTTTTCAGGAAACTGCAGCTCAATCAACATGCTGCCACTTTAAAACACACCATCTTTAAAGATCTTTGCAGTGACATCACTTCGAGTCCCTCTCCAAGCTCTTAAATAGCTCTGGGGCAACGTGCTCGCCTTGGAAGCAAGACAACACAGAGCACCACGGGTTCGATCCCCGGATCCTCGCTTAGAAACCTCTGAGTATTAAGTGTGTTATAAAAAACCTTTCATATCATATCAAGGGAGCTTGGCCTAGAGAGAAAAAACATTTGCTTATAAAAGCCAGACAATGTGGCCAATAAATTGGTCATGCCGCGGCACTGCACCCACTCAAAGTAGCAAAGGTCTGAGTTTTCAAGCACCCAGGTTAAATAAACTGTTCACTCTCTCGCAGTGTTTTCCGTCTAGTCACCGTTTCTCATAGAGTTTATCAAACAAGACATGACCCATTTATAACTAATTTTCTTTTCAATGAATTACGGATGAAAATATCATTGATGGAATCCTGAGCCTGTAAGCTTTTGCATTCTCGATGTCTAGTATAGTGGATTGAAGCCCGTTGACAGGTGTGTGCCACCCTGCAAATCTTTAAAGTGCTTGAACAAAGTTAGATAGAGACTACAAACTAATGCTGCCACGGAAGGCAACATACAGCACCACACATAAGCCGATGAAAGGTAATGCCAGCAGCGGGAAAGCATGTGCGCTTAGTTTCACAGGAGGCAATGGGAGCCAATTCTCTAAGGAGATATGGGAGCAGAAGGCAAGGGGCAAAGTGTCCCCCACACTTTGCTTCTGCACACATGTGCCTTGATTCACCAAGGTGGCTCGTGTTCAGGAAGCAAGATTGCCTGCGAGCACGGGGTTGCCCATAACGAGCCCCTCAGTGGAGGCGTGGGCGTCATGTTTGTGCCCCGACACCAGGGTTGGACTGGGAACCAAAAGTGGTCCTGGAAATGTTTTTCAAAATGGACCCATTTTACAGCATACAAGCAAACCGAACCACTCCAAGTCGAGTTGAGGGGTTCTCACATAGGTACATTTGGGAAAAATGGGTCCACATAGTGCAATTTAAAGCATATTTGGCACTATAGAGGGATTAAAAAGTAACTAAACACAAAGGGATGCGGGGGATGAGGAGAAATGGAGGGAAGTGGGTGCATGGAAGAGAGGGCCTGAGGTGCATGAAAACAAGGGCACCCACAAAAAACGCCCATTGCGTTGAAGCCCACTGGAAAACCTCCTGAGTTGCCTGTAGGCCAGGGCGCTGCTGACCGACATTTGCATGATCCCCCCCACCCCCCTGCACGCAGGTGGTTGGAGGGCTGGATATAGTAGGGTGCCGAGGTCTCAACAAGACCATTGCTGCCAATGCTTACATTTCCACTACTGTTCCAGGGGTGGACGTGTAACATATGCTATGCTATGCTATGCTATGCAGGAGTGTGTCTACTTGGGGCACAGATATGAGGGAGGGGTCTGAAGAGACCCATGTCGCCATTGCGCATTAGCCAGGGGGGTGGGGGGCATCCCAAATCAGATCCAGGTCAGCAACAGTACATGGAATCATATAAGTGCCATATTATGCCAATAGATGGGTGCCAGTATGTGGCCCATCACGGAAGTAGTGGCTGGCACAGTGGCCTAGGCCCACACTGCACATCATATGCAAGCTTAAACTAGTGCCAGGTTTTATATGCATGATGTTTAGTTGCAGTATTTAATAAATATGTTACTAAGATGTGGTGGTGCCTGCCATTATGACAAGTATTCATTTTGCTAGGTTTTAGCAGCTATATGTTATGATTTTGTAGGGGAGGAATGGTCCAAAAGACCCCCCTTGCCTACACCTCCACCCCAGGTGAGGGCCATGGCTCAGCGGGCGTCCCCTCCTTACCACCAGGGCCCAGGTGGTGGATGGCTCACCTGCTGAAGACATTGCCCGCACGTATTGAATTTAGCTAGGCCTCAGAAACCATTTTGTCTACTAAAGATGGTGTGAGCTCAGCGCACTGTAGCGCGGCCCCCACCTTCGGAAAGTTTCAGTTCTCCCTGTCGCCGCAGCACCATGGCAGATCCGCTGCGAGCCCGTTCCCACGAACAAGACGGACATGATCTAGCGTAATACACTAACATTGTAACAAGTTCACCTTCCGCAGTGTATCACTGCTCCCAGAATGACCCGGTCAGCAAGGCCTGGGCGATGGGAAGATCTGTAGAATGGTCTTCTGATGAAAGCAGAAAGGTACCCAAATATGAATGTCAAAAACCACTTTTTCCTTTTCATACAACCACTTTTACTAAAGAAACCTGTAAAATTGTGTAATTATCGTACATGACACCAGCCGTGAAGGACCCACACCCCTGCAGGGGTGTGCAAATGATAAAAGCATTCCGGGGGATTATTCTTTATATGTATCATTGAAATCCGTACACCCCGCGGTCCCGCGCCATAACTGAACTAATGCTGCTAGAGTACACAAGAAAACGAATGTAACCATACAGAGGGCACATGTGAAGAGTGTGCGAGAATGCACTCGTCACGCGTGTATGTCTAAGCCCCTATGTACCACCACCGTCACGTACAGTGGCGGGTTACTTTCTATGTACTCCACCAACCCCGCTACTACCTCACTTACTGCAAATGTATATGCATATAACTAAATACTGTAGTTGTTAAAACATAGTGTACGAATAAGGTGCCCAGACTGAATATAATCGAGACACATCCAGCAAAGTTGAAATGCATGTTTTAAAGTGATTTGAATAAGTATTATAGAGCGTTCAAATGTTTGTGATGTTTTTACCTAAAGTCGGCAACACACGAGGGAGATACCTTTGTGAATATGTGCATGGCCATTCCCCCTCCCACCCTGCAAAGACTGCCAAACATGAGAGCAGAGGCCCGTGCCGCGCTGCTCCACCTCCCCCAACTAGACTGGAGCCGCTTCAAAGATGTGTAGCCCCCTCTGCAGCACCCAAGGCCACGGGCCGCCACCTGCATTATTTACAGCACAGCAGTAAACCCCTGCCTGAACCCACGCTTCCAAATGCGCCCCCTCGTAAACCCCACAACCCACCAAATCATCTTAGACTTATGGCCCTGTACAATCAGGACACCCAACACTGTGGCAACACACAGCGGCACATTTATAACCACATCTAACAAGACAGGGAGGCATGTACCATCCGTCCCATGCCCTGAAGCTTAGCCCCTCAACCTATGGCCCCGGTCAACAGGACACTGGTAACCTTGCCCTGACGAATGACCATCAGACCCCTCACAAGGTGCATTCCTCCTGTGTTGCATTAACCTGTAGAATAACCTATTGGAAGATTTACCAAAGAAGATAATATTGCAATGACTGAATGACTGCGGTGTGCATGGCCTAGGGCAAATAAGTCAGGAAAAGACATTCATCTCTGACACTGGCCGCGATGGCACAACACCACCGCCCGGATGGACTCTGCCAACCTGCCAGGCCCAGCCCAACCCACGAGGCTGACCAGTGACGTTCTCCAGCCACGGCCAACCACATCGCAGCAGCACCTATAGTTAGTCGTCGCCACCCAATCCCACTGAACTTGTGCCCCCTATAGTGTGTAGGTTCTTATGACGTTTTTTGTAAATATATACGCCTGTCTTTGCTATTGTCAGACAGAGCGCTCTCGGAGTTTGCAGAGTTCTTTGCATGCCCTATTCTGATTGATAAACTCCCATTTAAGCTCACCCGCACTCTGTCTTGGCTTTATTCCCAACCTGGGAGAGTCCGTCATTGTCTCTCATTGCGGGGAGGATCGTGCTGGCTGGGGACGCTCGCCTTCAGTGGTGACCCCGACGTGATTATTACTATTATTTTTTCCCGATCTAACATTACCGTCCCCTTTTGGCACGAGAATCTCCGGTCGAAAAGGGATACGTACGGTGAGCCGGCTCCGGGAGGCTGGCCGCCAACGGCGACCGGTACACTAAGAAGTGCGCACTCAAAAGAGAGAGGGTACGGGATCCCAGTTGAAAAATCCCCTTTGAGTACCGTTCGCCGGAGCCGGGGCTGACTGTTGAGCTGACGGCGACACTGCCTGGACGGACCCAGTTTCGGAGACTATCGGTTCAAGACGGGCACGTGAGTACTGAGTGCGAGCGATTGTAAAGGGAGTGGGGGAAGAAGTGTAGGACAGGGAACGAAGAGGGGGTACGCAGATCTACTAAGGATCATCCTAAAATGTCCTTGCTTTTTCTTTGCATATGGCCATTAGGATTAAGAGGTGAATAAGAGATAAAAGTGACGGGAACCTAGCTCCGAAAGGGGGTGGAAGGCGGCGCCGCATAGTGCTATCTTGGCTAGTACTGAGAATATATGAAGAAGTGGAATATAAGATAAAAGTGTCAAGCAAAAGGGGGCACTGAGAATATATTAGTGACCGCTATTACTTCTTTCTTTTCTTTTCTTTAGGGTTAGGGGGGAAAATAAAAGTGAGATTAGTACAAAACTTAGGGAGAAAGTAAGAAAAAGAGAGTCCTACTATAAGAGGGAAGAGCAGACCAATATATATATATATGCGCATCCATACATCCGAATAAGAAGGACAGGGACAGCCGGCTAGGGAGGAAAGGGAGGACAGTTTGAATTGTGACTAGAGTGTTACCAGGAGGTGTGTGCGCCTCGTATGTGTCAGACGACAATCTGATGTTGTAAGTGTGTAAAATGGCTATAAATGTATAGAAATCGAATGGACATGGTAAGTGTGACCGGATAGAACTTTTTGTAGAGAAGAGTGACAAGGTGAAGAGAGTGTGTACCTATTTGATTTCCGGGTTAAGGTTGTCGAAATAACTGATGGTTTGCTCTTGTATGTGCCCCCCAAAGAAGAATAGAATAGATACTGTGTACAGCCAGTTTTGTATTGCGCAAGTAGGGGGCAGAGCACAAAAGAGCCCATTATTGAATGTGAAGTAAAAGACGAAACCCATAGTGGTAAGAGGTTTACATTGTAATTGTGAACACACAGAGAGAAACAAGTACTAGGAAAATACACAAGATGGGGGCCGAAACACCCTTATCACATATTTGTAAAAACCTACCAGGCTATGCGGAGCGAATTAAGAAATATCATGATCAATGGATAACCGAGTTGAAGGGAGAGGGGTTACCCCAGATATGGCCCGAGGGAGGGTCATTTGATAAAAGTGTTTTGGATATGGTGGCCACATGCATTTGTTTGAGGTACAAGGGGAAGCAGTTGCAAAATAGGAGAGAAGTATTAGATCTCTGGAGATTATTTGAAGAGATACCACCGCCTAAAGCACCAGCATTAAATCCTGATCTCCCGTCCACCACAGACAATCCACTGATGATACAGAAAGATGTTAAAGAATTGTCAAGTGTAGCGCCACCAGTAGAGGTAATAAGTTTGTACCCGATATTAAACAAGCCTGTGCCCGCAGAAGGATACAGTGACCCCACGTATGTGCCTCCCCCGACAACTGCTACACCCCGCCGGCCCACGGCACCCCCGCCATATGAAAGTACAAGGGAGCGAGCCCAGGCAAGTACACAAAGGGTGGACATAGAGAAACTCACAGATGATTTACAATCAAGACTCTCAATAGCAAAAGATGAGCTCTCGAGGATAAAAGACATGTGTGAACAAACAGCACTTAATGCGGCTAGATCAGGGCGCACGTCTAGATCGCCCGGTGAGAATAGAAAACCTGAAGAGGGGTGGAAAAAAGGTGAGATACTGTTCAAAATTGAAGAAGAACCGACACGAATAATCGAAATAGGGACACGAGAGGGAGATATTGACAATGAAGAAAGGCCTATGGGGGACAGAGAGGAATTACTATGTGATATAAGGGACGATTTAGAAGAAAGCGACAGGTTGAGCATGGCAATGGGAGGAGGAAGCGAAGGGGGGGATGGTACATGTTCAATGAGAACACTGGATGATGAGTGGACGGGGCGATTAAGGAACAGGGTGGGGAAAATGGCATCACTGGGAACCTCAGCAGCCAAAACGGGTGTAGAGGCAACGACAAAAGGAAGGCTACAGCTCGATTGATACATAGGGGAGGAGGGAGGCCTAACTATATCCCATGGGCTCAGATGGATAAAGCCAATTTCTTAAAGCTATTACCCCCGTTATCAGGAGGGGCAAGTAAGTGGACATACGCCTTTGAGAAACACACTGCTGGGGTACCCCTAGCGATAGGAGATGTGAAGAGCCTGCTCGTATCAGCAGTGGGGGATCAGGCTGAGAGAGTATGGGTCAAGGCTGGTTTCCCGGGAGTAACATTAGACTGCGACCGCCATGATGGGGCCTCCTTTAACACAGTGCGTGCAAGGGTGTGGGATGCCTTGCGAGAAACGTTTCCAGACACACCAGACTTACAGTCAGTAATGCAGTGTACAATGAATGACGGCGAGGAGGCTATGGATTACATTTTCCGGGTCCAAGAGATGTGGAGAGCAGAAACGGGCACGCCCTGGTATCAATCGACATCTTTATTTTATTTCATTATAAAAAGAGGGCTCCCCAAAGAAGTGCAAAAGGCGCTCGACAAGATAGCAGGTATTGAAGCAAAGTGATGGCCTGAGATTCAGAGCATCATAGTACACCATTGTAAGCGAATAAAGGAAAGGGAGAAGGAGGTGGCGCAGAAAAGATTGGCAGACGAAGCGAAATTAGTACAGACAAAGTTGGTGAAGGTTGCAGCAGCAGTAGCCGCGCTCCCACACAGCAGGGAGGGAGATGAGGAGGAGGAGGGGCCGATAGCAATACAAGGAAGGGTGGCAACTAATTGGGTTGGAGCAGGACAGCGGCAGTGGAATGAGAAGGAGCAAGGCGGAGGTCTGCAGTGGCAAGAGTGGACGAGGTGGGTACAGGGGCCGAAGAGGAGGTGGACCGGGATACGGAGGAATGGGAGGAAATGGATGGCAGGGCCCTAGAGGTGCACAAGTGAGTTGCTGGAACTGCGGAAGGTGGGGGCATTACTCTAGGGAGTGCAGAGCTAGACCCAACAACGGGTTCCAAGAGGTAGAACAGTATGGCCATCCCCACCCGGGGAGCCCATATGGTCTTCCAATGGGACAACAACAACTGAGAAACCCAAGCCAAGGTAATGCTGAGCAGCAACAGGGGCACCAGTATAGAACACAGAACCACCCACAAAACAATGACAATATGCAGTATACGCAAGGCAACCCTTTCGCGACAACAGCAAACGGGGCCCCCGCACCAGCACCTTACAACGGCATGTCAGTGGTTTCAGGAAGTGTCTTTAATCAGGGGGGGGCGATGAGACACCCCGCATAGGACAGCCCACAGAGAACACTTGCGTGTCCAGTTCTATCTACAACCTACAATGCAGCAGAGGAACCATTGGTAGGGGCGCAGATAGGAGACAAGCAGTTCATATTCATGGTTGATTCGGGAGCGGAGAAATCATGTATCCGAGAGGGCCGGTTCCCGTTATCTAACAGGAAGTTAGAGACGCAGGGGTTCTCTGGGGCTGTAATTGAAGTTCCTTACACAGAAGCTTTGGATGTAACAGTGGGGGGTAAAACTGTAAAGACACCCTTACTGTATTATGAACACTCACCAATAAATTTATTAGGGAGGGATCTCCTGAGTAAACTTAACATGACCATATCATTTACCGAGAGAGGAATAGTGTGTTCTACACCCGGGATATGCCCCTTGCGTACGATGTTGGTAGTGCAAGCCTACACAACCACACAGGAAGTACGAGGGCTGCCGGAAAATGAGGAAATGTTTATTGAAGGGCTAAAGACTTTGGCCCTCATAATTCCAGAGCTAAGAAGAATGGACTGGAGGATTCCAGCAGAGTTCCTCTTCCGCCCCATAGTGTGTCCCGACACAGCACCAGGATCAGTGGTATCATTAGACTTGCACGCTGTACAGGTGTCAGCGAAAAGGATCGCTGCGATTGGAATGGATAGGGAAGGATGTGAGTGGCGTACAGTGCTGTGTACAAATGCCAACATCGCCCTACGAGAGTTAACAGATGAGGATCTCTTTTCAGACACAGAAGGGGATGGTGAGATAGTAATGGAAATAGCAATGCCCTGTGACATTTTGATTCAAGCCAGGGAAACCCCCGTCCAATTGATGGCAGTGGTAGGAGCACCGCCGTCATTTTTTAATGACGACATGAGGCTCGTACCAAATAATTTGTGGACAACAGGCCCCCATGATGTAGGGCTGTTGCATGGAATACAACCTGTGGTAATAAAGTTAAAGCAAGGAGCAATTTTACCCAGAGTGAAACAGTATCCATTGTCCGTGAGGCTGAAGAAGGGATAAGAGAGACCATAAATGCACTACTAGCACAAGGGATAATAGTGCCTTCAACCTCCCCATGTAACACATGTATTTATCCAATCAAAAAAGCAAAAGGAGGGTCTTGGAGGATGATACAGGACTTACGCCCCCTAAATGATGTAATTCAGAAGGAGTTCCCTCTGGTCCCGAACCCTGCATCAATACTATGCAGCATCCCGAAAGTGGCATCACATTTCACAGTAGTAGACTTGAAAAACGCATTTTTCTCAATACCCCTGGCTGAAGAGAGTAGATACCTTACAGCATTCACACTGGGGGGTAAAAGATATGAACACTGCAGACTACCACAGGGATACTGTGAGAGCCCGAGCATATTCAACCGCATATTGCATGAAGACTTGGGAAACCTATCAGTTGAGAGTACGATTATTCAGTACGTAGACGATTTATTAGTGTGTGCACAAGACGAAGTAACATGTAGAAAGGATTCAACAACGCTCCTGACTCTACTGGCCAACAAGGGGTACAAGGTAGACAAGGAGAAGTTACAGTACTGCCTGACAGAGGTCTTATACTTAGGACAACTGATATCAAAAGATGGAAAAAGAATAATCCCCGACAGGGTAGAAGCGATAAGATCTGTAGGAGAACCCACAACAGTGAAAGACATGCAGAAATTCTTGGGAATGTGCAACTATTGCCGAGCATGGATATTAGACTATGCAGCATACACGAGGCCCCTACTACAAGCACTCAAGGAAGCACAACAGGAAAATAAAAAAATAGAATGGTCAGAAGAAATGAGCGCGTCATTCCAATCATTAAAAGAGTTAATTTCAAGCGCTCCAGTGCTAGCAAACCCTGATTATGGACGCAAATTTTACCTATTCTCACACTGCAAGGGAACACTCATGACAGCTGTACTGACACAAAAGACGTCCCTAGGACACAAGCCTTTGGCTTACTATAGTGGTACTTTGGATGCCGTGATGCAAGGCCATTTCGCGTGCGAGCAATCACTCGCTGCAGCCGCGTTCGCGATTGAGAAAAGTGCCACAATAGTAATGGGTTGCCCTGTGAGATTGTTTGTGGAACATTCATTATTTGCAATAATTGAGAGGTCAAAAAGCACACTGACAACACAGCGGGCAACAGCCTACGAGATTATATTGTCTAGCGCCAATATCCATGTGGTGAGATGCAAGACAGTGAACCCCGCCACATTCATTACAGAAGCGTGCACACTAGCGGACATGCAGGACCACGATTGCGCAACCTACACAGGAGAAAGAGGGGAGGACACAGTGGTGTGTGAGAACGCTCTGAGCGAGGGGGAAGTGTACTTCGTGGATGGGTCTGCATCGATTGATGTGGATACGGGAGAAAAGCATGTCGGTATGGCGGTGGTGAGATTAGAAGACGGTGAGTATGAAACATTAGTTCAATACCGCCTCCCATCACATTACTCCGCACAAGCAGCAGAACTGATTGCGCTCATAGAAGCACTACATGCAGCAAAGGGTTGCGCAGTGACAATATACACAGACTCAGCTTACATGACGACGACAGTACATGGAGGTCTAGCGAGATGGGGCGGAGGGGATTTCGACGTGCAGACGGAACACCAGTACAGCATGCGGAATTGTTGAAAGAGTTAATTAAGGCCCTACAAAACCCTACTACAGTAGCAATAGTTAAGTGCCAAGCACATACATCCAACACAGACGTTGTGTCTTTGGGGAACGCGGCAGCGGACGCTGCCGCCAAGGAGGCTTCCTATTTTCAGAAATATGACGCAGGTGAGTACATGCTGCAGCATAAGACAAACGAAGAGCCCCCAGAAGGGTACAACATGATGCCCATATCACAAATACTAGAATTACAGGAAGGAGCTAGTGGCGACGAAAAATTGATGTGGACAAAACGAGGGTGCAGCAAGTCGGGAACAGACTTGCTGTGGCGGCAAAATAACTCAGGAAAAGTGGTAATGCCAATCCAGTTACTAGAAATTGCGTTTCAACAACTACACTTCCCTGCACATAATACCAAACAGCACATTGCAGCAGAAATACAAGAAGAATGGTTCGTGCCCTGTCTCCAGGAGCACGTATCTCGATTAGCAATGGAATGCACAACATGTCAGATCTACAATTCAGGAATGACATTACGCACACTCCGGGGAACAATTCCTAAACCCATTGGCCCATTCAGAGAACTGCATATTGATTACGCAGACATGGGGGAAAGGTGTAATGGCGCACGGTACATGATCGTGGTTGTGTGCCCATTCTCAAGGTGGGTGGAAGCAGGACCATATGCACTACCTGATGCCAAAAGCGCCGCCAAGTTCCTAGTGAGGGAAGTGTTCCCGCGCTGGGGAATTTGTGACGTGATTCGCTCAGACAACGGCACTCATTTTGTGAATGAACTTTTCAAGGAAGTCACTACATTATTGGGAATAAAACATAAATTGTGTTCGATTTATCATCCTCAAAGTAATGGCGTAGTGGAAAAGATGAACGGACTGTTAAAGGGCAGGTTATCAAAACTATGCTTTTCATTGAAGAAGAATTGGATCTACTGTCTGCCCCTTGCGCTATTTGAACTGAGAAATCAGCCAAGTAAAGATCACCATTTGTCCCCGCATGAAATCGTGACTGGGAGACGAATGCACACAGCACACTCCCCACTGCGCGAACACTCAGATGCACACAGGAGCGCCGCGATATTGGGAGAAGAATTCACAGACTATTTGAAAAAATTTACAAGGGCAGCGCGCGCAATATCAAAGCAGCTCTCCCCACCCTTCACTAGAGAGGAGGGAAACATAACAGGGTCTGTCACAGAGCCTGAGCAACAGCTACAGCTAATGCCGGGCAAACTAATTTATGTCAGGAGTTTTGTGCGTCGATGGAATGCACCACGGTTCCACGGCCCATACGAGGTAGTGTTCTGCACGCCCACAGCTGTAAAAGTGAAGGGCTTGAGGTACTGGGTACACTTGACAGATGTGCGAAGAGCTTATAATAATGTGCAAGAGGAGGCAGATGAGGAGGCACAGACAACAGCAACCGATTCAACTGAACAGAATGTCTGAACATTAACTTGTGTTTGTGCGTCAGCAATGAACGTGAATGGGAAAGTGACTGATGAAGTATTGCTGCATTCTCTTTTTATATATTACTGAAAAAAAAAAAAGAAAAAAAAAAAGGGGTGTTTTTGGACTTATATGTGATTAATGAAGTGATCAAATTATGACATGTTTACACCCTTGTCTGTGAATACCCTTCCCTACAACCCTACCCGCTTCCATTACCCGTCAATATATATTGGCACTAATGGTGCCAACAAAATGTTTACATGCATGCACTTAATGCACTTTTATATCTCAAACAGGAACTACCATGGCATCTAACAGGCAGCCTGCAACGGATAGAATTAGTAGAATGAGAGAATTATTAAATGAGAGATGCAGATATTCGTATGAGTGCGGATTATCTGTGTGCATTACGATGTTTTTTATGCTAATGTTTGGCCTGGTTACATATTGGTTTGTAGCGTTCATCTCTATCGAGATGAACGAGGGGGGAGGGATTAACAGCACTGGGATCAACAGCACCACTGGGACCAATGTAACTGCAAGTGTCAATATGAGGGAAGGTGATTTTCTGGTATGGGATGGAACTAAACTTGTATGGGGTTATCACACCACACCATCCAATGCTGTCATATCAGAAAAGAAAGAGCAACAGGGTGGAATGCAAAACAACACAGTGTCCCCACCAGTGATGTATAGGTATAATGCTCGCAGTTTAAATGACCGAAACCCGTCTGCCATATCGTGGTTGTATGATACCCCCACCAGTCAACCTGCCCCCGTCTTAAAAAACAACCTGCAAGATAAACTCAGGGACGAAAAGGAAAAGATGCTAGCAGCACACGAAATCTTACACGATGAATGGGCCAAGGGGGGCGGGAATGAGAAAGGGGGGTCTATTTTTTCCCTCGCCCAGGAGGCTGGGAAGTACATAAGGAACAAGAACAACAGACGGAAAAGGGAAACCGGGAGGAGGAAGTATGATGAGTACTATGGGTTAGGATTAGATAAAATGGAAGACCCACGACACCCCCACCAGACAAATAAGTGGTATGCAGATATGAGTGCCACCGCAAAACAAACAACAAATGAGAGCTGTTATGTCTGCTCCCTCATTCCTCATGCTTCAGGTACACCCAAAGTATTGCTACCCAAAGAGTTGCCAATTATAGATGCCCAATGTCTCCTTCATCTCACGTTATGCAGGATTAAGAACACCTTCCAGGCACATGAAGTTACTTTTAAAATGCTGCAGAACGAGAAAACTTGCTACCCAAAAACGGCAGGGGTGGTATGTCTGGAGGAACCATTTTTTGTAATACAAGGGACACTTTTTTCAGACAACAAGTGGAAGGATGAAGAAGTAATGTGTAAAGCTGAAGCACTGAGAGGTGTGGCACCAGAGAAACTGCAGTGGATAAAAGAAACATGCACACCAGTATGGAAGGAACACATTTCAAAACTAACTTGGGTAACCGCCATCGAAAAACCCTTCAAACTACAGTGTGAAATAGACTATGAACTATGTTTCAAAGGAGAGGGGAAAATCACCATGGGAACAAACAAGAGCTGCAACAAGACCCTCACCATCCCAGATCTGAGAAAAGGGACAGCGGCCCTAATGGACACGTACTGGGTATGCGGCAATCAGGCATACCTGCACCTTCCCCCGTCATGGAGTGGCAGCTGCTCAATGGCCACTCTACACTCAGCCCTAATGGTAATACCAAAAAGCCACATCGATGGAAGCAAAAGGACACAGGAGCGCATACAACAGAGTGCAGCCCAGCCGACTGCGGAGTCACAAATGTATGTCCTGTCCTCTGGAAACAAGGGAGAGGTGCTGACCCGTAACAGAAGAGCATCAAATTACATATCAAAGGCATCATCAGAACTGTTGGCTCAGATCCCAGACAGATATCGATTATTCAGCTCAGCAGAAACATTCTTCGCCTCACTCATCTCAAGTGTCCAAGCAAGGGCAAATGCAAAATGGCTCCAGATAACACGTTGGGAACTGATTCAGCTGGCCAATGACACTGAAGGGTTCAACGTAATAAAAGTGGAACTAAGGGCTCTACGGCTGATGACAATGCAAAACAGGTATGTCCTGGACCTGTTGTCGGCGATGGATGGAGGTGTTTGCCGAAAAATCGGAAGTGCCTGTTGCACTTTCGTACCTTCCGAAGATGCAGAAAACGGCTCCCTGTCCCATGTGATCGAAGCAGTGCACAACCTAGGAGAAAAAATGAAAATGGAAGGTGGAGCAGAAGACAGTACGTGGTTCGATAACATTTTCTCCTGGGTCCCCTCGTGGCTTGGAACAACTGTGAAATTTTTGATGCCAGCTGTGGTGTTCCTCCTTTTTGCCTTTTGCCTGTGCCAGGTGGGTCTTCGATGTTGCGCTAACGCAGTACCTAATGGTGCAATGATGATGGTGACAATGGGCAACACTCGTGGGACAATACAAAACATGCAGGAAGTGCAGGTACAAACAGGAACAGATGACACACCAAGATATCAGCTAGTGCCTATCTATCACGACAAAGATATCATAGATAAAGCGTGGCACACCACCATTAGAGAGCCCCGTGTACTAGAATGGTACCAGGAGGTGTGGGTAGATTTGGCGGGAGATGGCGGATGTATATACCTGACTTGTACCCCAGATGAATATGCCAGAAGAGGGGAAAGCTTACGGGGGGTGTGCAGAGCATGGATGCCCATAAAAGGCACACCTGCATGGGACGAGGCAGTAATGGACGAAGAAGAATGTAGAAGGCTGGAGGACTTAAAGTATTCGTTACTTAAGTAACGAAAGGGGGGAAATGTAGGGGAGGAATGGTCCAAAAGACCCCCCTTGCCTACACCTCCACCCCAGGTGAGGGCCATGGCTCAGCGGGCGTCCCCTCCTTACCACCAGGGCCCATATAGAAGTGTTTCTAGGTGCTATAGTTTATAAACCTTTTACTTACATATTTTATCAAGAGCAGAGGAGTTCATTTTTTGCAAATGGCTCTTGATGCACCTGGCACTGTCAGGGTGCAGTATATTCCAGAGGTTTGTTGTGGCAATGCCCGTGCCATCTTCCTTAACGTCTAGCGGCAAAGGCGGTAGTGTATGGGAACGCATCAGAGAGTAGCGTGGCATTAAGCAGCAACGTGTGGCATCTTTAGGGCAGTTGCCATTCACATCGATATATTTCAGATCCAAGACCAACTGGGTGCAATAATGTGGCGGCGGCCCAGCATTCAGACGGTGCTGAGGGCAGGGAGAAAGTGCTACAGAGCAGGCTGGCTAGTGGCGCGATTGAACCCATGCTGATGGTTGGTCCTCCGAGCCCTGCCTGGTTCCCAGGCCTCCATCCTTCATGTTTAGTTGGGTCATGGGTGGTTGAGAGGCGTGGCTTGCTGGGCTCTGGTGCTGGACAAGGCACAGGTAAGTCTCCTAGGCAGTGGCCACCCGCCTCGCTGTCTGGCAATGGCTAATGGTTGCAGCTGGCTCTGAGCTGACGGTGATGTCACTTGGGCTACTAGGTAATGGAGGGCCAAGATAGGAATTGAAAAGCATACCCTCCCCTAGGAACATCATTTCCCTTGACCCCGCCCCATTCCTATACCTACACTGGCAGGGCCTGATCAGCAACACATTTAATCCACCTAAGCTTATGTGAGGGAAAGGATAGGGCACAAGGCATGCTCTAGCAGCTGTCCACACAACAATCTGAGCATGTACAATTTGGAGGTCTCCATGATCCCCATTTCACACCCTCAGCAGAGAGGCCATCCATGTCCATACCGTCCAATGAACAAGGTTGCAGAGAGGAGGTGCGTGTGGCAATAGGTGGGACACAGGTCAATGCACCCTCCAATACTCTCCAAAGCCCTCAGCCTGAGGCGACGAATGAATCATCCAAGGCAGAAGGAAGATCTGTCCCCTACCACTCACAGAGCACATCGGGACTACCTTCTACTATGGATCAGGACCTACCACTCTGCACTGGAATCTCCAGAGCTGGGAGATCAGACCCTGAATGGAACCATCTTATCCTCACAGCAACAGGAGGATCAGACCAGTCGAAGCTCCCTGTTCTACTGCACCAAACTGTCGAACAGCCCAACATTGCATCGTGTCCTAGCCAAAGCTTGTCACCTGGTAAGCCAGGAGCGACTACTCAATGCCGGGACCTGAATCGAATCACTGGAGAGCCACAGGCTGACTCTAACACAGGGTTACAACCACAGCTCGGCCAAGCGAATCCTTTGAAATGCTGCCTCATTGACTACACATTGGTGTACCTGAGATCATCACTTCGACGACCGTCGCCCGCCGACTCGAACCGCTGGAGTGTCACTCATCCACCCCCCCTGGTCGGCTAAAGCCTAACTTGGCCTGGCCAACTACAAAGCATTCCTGGTGCTGCCTTGACCTGTATCTTTGAGAGTCGCTCTTCTACCACATAGAGCACCTGTATTCGCCCCCCCTCGACTCAAGAGTGCCGCTGCTGACTCCACAATCCTACATGCCCGAATTGAGCTTGATCTGTTCGCATCTACGGTCGACCACGGGTCAGACTGCATCAGCCACCAAGATATGCACCCATGTACTGTTGACTCTGAACTGCCCCTTTGGTCTACTTGGACCCTAGCGATCGGTAAGGTCACAATCGCTGCTGTTTTCATCCAAGATCTTCTTTTCTTGTAGTTTGTACTTTACCTACCACCCCTGGAACTACACTCAAGAGTGCTACTTTCTCCAGTATGCTGCATCTGCTCTGTTCTTCCTTCAGGGTGGGTTTTTTGTATAGTATTTTCTATTTGCTCTACGTGCAGAGGGTGTGTTTGAATAAAGTGTATATATTTTTATAGAACCTTGATTAGACATTCCCTTTATTTTGACTATCAGACTTTAATGTTTGGGTCACTACTGGTTCACCTTCACACCCCTCTTAAGAGTATAGCCTTCCCCTTGTCCACGTTACCACAAAAGGTGGTGAAGGTATACCTCAGAACTGTCTGTAGAATGACCTAGGCGACTAGCCTGCAGTCAGGGCTGCACCCCCAATAACCGCTTGGTTAAGTGATTAGTATCAAAGTCAGCAAAAACATATTCTTTAGTGGTATTTTACAAATGTTACCAGTTACATCTCAAATATAAAAAATATGACCAATTTAATAATTGTTGGTAGAAGATGCCAATAGCTAATGGAGTTTGGACCAGTGTGCTCCCTCGTCAGGGCAAACTCTGCTCCGGCGCAATGAGATCGAAATGGCCACAATCTAAACAAATTTATCAGAGATGATCTGCTGCAAAGCAGTCTCTTGAAAATATCAGTACTGCACTTGAGAGGCGGCATGCTCCTCATGATCCGACGTAGCCCAATTGTGCTGGAGCAGATTTTGAAACAGATTTGAAACAGACTGTTCCTACAAACCAGCCAGCCACAATAAAAGTGTGGTGTTAACGTTCGTTTTTATGGCCAGGGTTTTATTACAACCTTTGAGGTCTACATGAGCACTGTGCAGACCTTGACAGCAAGTGTCTTCCGTGACCTCCGTCGGGAGAGAGGACTCCCTCATCCCGGTAAGATAAAGAAAGCTGAACTTCTAAAAATCCTCCAAGCTTTTCAAGAAGCTAGGGAGATGGATGGCCATCCGGGGAGCAGTGGCAAGCTGGATCCTTAGCCCTACTGCCCATACACCTGGGGAGCAGAGAAACGCCTGAGGAGGGTGACAGCGGTAGCACTTTCAGCATTCCTCCCACTGGGTGGGCACTGTGGTTTCCCAAAGGTCACAACTTTCCTGCAAGTCGCACTCAACCGTGGGTTCCCGCAATTCAGCTAGGCACCTAGGGCATCTTGCTGTGTTCGACCCCGACAGGCTCTAACTCCTAGAAGAAAGGAGAGTGGCCCTGGAGGAAAAGAAGCAAAGGGACTTTGTAATGCTGCTCAAAATGGAGCTTGAGGCCCAGAAGGAGACCATCAAATTTTCAGAGGGGAAGTAAGTTCCTCCAGTGGTATCTCCCAAGGAAACCCTAGGTGCCACCTTCCCAAGGACTTAGTCCAGACATTTGAGGAGAGGAAAGGACACTTTCCACTGGATCAGAAAGCTGGAATTAGCTTTTTCGCTTCCAGGACGTGGAAGAGGAGTTGTGAGGTGCAGCTCTTATGAGCCATCTACCGGCGATTGGAACAGATGTGATTATTCAGTTGATTCCCGAAGAGAGGTCTATCTATCCCAAGATGAAGGCTGCTGTCCTCGGGATGTTCTGCAAGACCCCAGAACAATACCTTAAGAGAGCTTTAGAGAGCTCACCAAAAAGGGGAGTCAAACCTTTGAAGCATTTACCAATCGATCCATGAAATATCTGAGTGGTTGGGTCACAGGTAACAAAGTTGATACATTTATGGGCATATTTAATCTGATTGCATGTGACAACATTCTTAAACATTGTGAGATGGAGTTAAACCAGCATCTAGTGGACAAGAGTATCACAGACATTCTGGAGTTTGCCAAGACAGTCAAACAGTTTGTAGCTACTCGTGTCCAGAAAAACACAGACAAACAAACAAACAAACAAACAGTGCACATTGCATCCACACCAGATGACAAGGGGATTGAGAAAGGTAAATTTAAAGAGGGTAAGGACACAGGTTTGCACCATCTTGCTAAGAAAGGGCCCCAAAAACCAGAGGGGAAATTTCAGTCACATGCATCGCTCTTGCCATAATAAAGGAGAAGTGAGGGCAACTCTTGCACTGGGGCAACCACATCCACAGCCTCTCAAGGCTGCCTTGTCTACAGTGATTGGAGGCATAGAAAGAGAAATCCCATCTGCAATGTTAGTCCTAAGCCAGTTGTAGTTAGTGTCATGGTCATGGAGGAGGAAGAAGAAGAAGAAGACAGTCAATGTGGGCATCTTAGACAATGAATTTCCACTTGGCCTGGGGTTGGCCGAATGCACCGTATTATACCCGAGGGGCTAAGGTACTGGCTGTCCAGACGAGGCCGAGGTTCCCGCGAACACAGAGACTTTTTTGGACCACATGTTCATTAACGGAAGCAAAGCTCCAGCACTTCATGATACTGCTGCGAGTATCCCCACTGTCCAACAACAGTGGGTGCCAGAGGACCAGATCATCCCTGGTCTTTCCAGACTAGTCAGGAGATTAGAGGAGGGGAAACCTCTTAGCTCTGCATGGCTGTTCAGGATGCCATTCTGGTAGACTGTCTGCTGGGAAACAATTAACATGATGCCGAAATAATTGCTGCGGTTTACACAATTTAGGGCAAAGGCGGCAGGGCATCTTGGGAAGCAGCCTTGCCAACCATGTGTCATGGGGTCTTCTGGCTGATGGCGGAAAACGGCCAGCTCTCCTGGTACTACAAAGTCAGGATTTAAGGCCCACAGTGACACCTGCTCCTGCCGGAGAGGGTCGAGTGGCCCCTGAAGTGCCTGCTACGGCGGCAGCCAACTCAGTGACCTCGGGTTTGCCTGCAGGCATGGAACCCAAAGAACAAAGTAGCTTCTGACCGCAAGGGTCTCCGTGAGCGAAGTGTGACCTGTCATTAGCTAGCTGACCACGACAGGCTGACTTTTGCCAGGCACAGCGTGACTGCCCAATTTTGGGAGATCTGCATGAACAGGCAGAGAAGCAGGTCCAGGGGGAAGCCCTAGGGGTGTTCAGGGTGTACTGGGAGAACAGACCCCTGTGCAGTGAGCCCAAGACTGTTAAGGCGGGGGCCAGCTGGTGTTTGGTGGTTCCCTAGTTTCACAGAAGGTACCTTTTGGACTTGGCTCACAACATTCTCTTGGCAGGTCATCTAGGAATGACGAAGATGGCCGATAGGCTGTCTGCTCATTTCTTTTGGCCCCAGAAGGGGTCAAAGAGAAAATAATTTGTCCGGTCCTGCCACTCTTGCCAAGCATCCGTTAAGGCTGGTGGCACCACCAAGGCCCTGGTAATTCCACTAGCCATGGTTGGTGGACCTTTCGAGAGTATAGACATGGAGGACATTGTGGGTCCTTTGGATCCTCAAACCTCCTCAGGGAACTGGTACATCTTGGTTGTGGTAGATCATGCCACCTGGTACCCTCAGGCTCTCCCCCTAAGGAGCATCAAAGCCTGTGTGATTGCAAAGGATCTCATCGGGGTATTGTCTTGTGTGGGATTCCCTAAAGAAGTAATTTCTGACAGGGGATCCAACTTCACATTGGCGTATATGAAGGCAACGTGGGATAAATGTAGAGTAACTTCTCCAAAGGGCTTGTTGAGTGGTTCAACAAGACTGTCATGGGCATGATAGGCGGCTTGGAAGAGTCCCTCGGGAGAAAGTGGGATATTCTCCCATCATGCCTCCTGTTACCCTACTGGGTGGTGCCACATAATGGTGTTGTGTTCAGTCCCTTCAAGCTCCTGTTTGGCCATCCTGCTAGGGGTCTGCTAAGTCTGTGGGAAGGATGGGAGGGAAATCCCTGAATCCTTCCATGATATAATGGACTATGTGGTCGGCCTTCAACCCAAGATGGCTACATACAGGGAACAGAGCACCCAAAACCTGAAGGCAAGCCAGGAGCTCATGAAGCACTGGCATACTCAGAGAGCCACCATGATGGAGTACACACCAGGCCAGATGGTCTGCATCATGTAGCCCATCAAGCCCAGTGCCTTGAATGATAAGTGGACTGGGCCCTATGTGGTGCTGGAAAAGTTCAGTGAGGTTAACTATCTCGTTGACACTAAGACCCTGAGGCAGACACATTGGGTCTTCCATGTCAACCGGTTCAAACCCCATTACAGCCTGGATGACTTAGTGATGGCTTTGGTCATGAATCACGAGACTGAGGAGGCAACAGACCCCTCCCTGACTTGTTGCATGCAGAGCCCACTGATGGGTCTCTTGAGGGAGTTTGAATCTCCCCAGACCTCAATGAACAGCAAAGGCAGGACTGACAGCCACTGCTGGGTCATTTCACCGGACTGTTCTCGTGTCCTCCCAGGAAGATTGATTGGTGTGTCCAGGATATCGACACAGGAGACAGTAAACCGGTGAAAAGTAGGATTCACCAGATGTCTGATAAGATCACAGACACCATGAAGGAAGAAGTATCCAAGATGTTGACCTTGGGAGTGATTGAGCCATCACGCATCCCCTGGGCTAGCCCACTGCTACAGTTCCCTAAAACGTCCAGTAGTAGGAAAACCAATGTCTGTTTTTGTGTGGATTTTTGGGGGCTCAACACTGTCACAAAGGCAGACACACACCCCATTCCCCAGGCAGATGATCTCATTGATTGGTTAAGTGCTGCAAAGTTCATGAGTACTTTTGACCTTATGGCGGGTTACTGGCAGATCGGTCTGACCGATCCTTCAAAAGAGAGGCCCTCTTTCTCCACCTCAAGCAGGCACTACTCGTTCACAGTTATGCTCTTTTGATTAAAGAATGTCCCTGCCACCTAACAGAGGATGGGGAACCAGGTCCTAACAGGACTGGAAGACTTCAGCCTACCTAAACGCCATTTGCCATATTCAGCAACACCTGGTAAGACCATTTATCACATCTGGAACAGGTGTTTCAACCCATGTAGAAGGCTGGCTTGACTATCAAGGCGTGCAAGTGCCAGATAGTACAGGGTACTATGACTTACTTAGGTCTCCAAATAGGTGGTGTAAGAAGCAGGGTCTCCAGGCCAAAGTCCAGGTGGGGCAGGACTCAAGTGAGGGCCTTCCTCTGCCTCACAGATTACTACAAGCCTTTTATTAAGGGGTATGGGGCCCTTCCCTTAAATTATGTCACGTCCAAGAAACTGCTGAAGAAGGTCACCTGGATCCCTGCCTGTCAGACATCTTTTCAGAGTTTAAAGGATGTCCTGCACCAGGCCTGCGAAGACATCATGAAGCAAGACACAGACAACAGATTCAAAGTTCAAAGTAAAAGGATTTATTCACTCAAATGTCAGGATGGTTGAAGGCCTAAATTGACCTTTACTAAGGTGGGATTTCCCCCTCTAAACCAAAACTAAGGAAAGTCTGAGGCTGCAAGTTCAACTTAAAAGTCTGTCTGTGTCCAAAACCTGTCCTTGCCCTCACAACTAAAGCTAAACAATGCGTAGGGATGTCAATTATGAAAGTAATGGTGAAAGAACAAGAGTTCTGAGCTTCTGTCAGCTCTTAGCTTCCTTTTCAGCTTCCCTTCCCCAAGTTCAAGAAAGTTACACAACATTCTCTGGGTCGAAACAGTTCCACAAAACCTTGGGGTTCCCTTCCCCAAGTTCAAGGCAACACAGTTCCACAGAAATGGGCTTGAGGATTCCGCCCTCAAGACAACATCAGAATTCAGCAAGTCTCAGGATTCCCTTCCCCAAGAGTTAAACCTACCAGCCTCTGCTTGGCTTCTGTCTCTCACTGTTCAAACAAAGTTATTTTTCCATCTGGATCAACTTAATAACTCTTGGTTTCAATCTTTGAATGTTCAACACAACTCCAGGTTAACTTGACATTCCTTCTGGATTGCAGTAACAGTCCACTTAAAGTGCTTAGGCTCTGATTCATGGAATTATTGCGTGTAAAACAGGGATTTGCGTGCCATTCTGCCTGCAAATTCGCATTCGTCAAGCAGGGATTTTCAGGCAAAATGGCATGCAAATCCCTGTTATACACGCAAATAAATCAATAATTAGGGCCTTATTCTTGATTTATTTCAACAGTGTCTTTGGCTTTTACAATTGAGGGTTCCCTGGTTTAGGCGCAGTTGTCAGACCAATCGGTCCACCCACTACAGGTCACGCAACCAGGAACCTTGTGCCTTTTTACCAACACAGGTTCTTTTGCTTTTGTTCCTATGTGGGTACTCTCAATCATTTGGCTTTTTCTTGTCAGCCTCTTGGCTTTGCCACACTGGGTTACACAACTCTGACCAATCATTGGTCTTGACACACTGGGCCTCATTACGAATGTGGCGGTAAGGCAACAACAGCACCGGTAGGCACCCGCGAATGGGCAATTACCGGCCCATTCAACTCGTAATGGGCCAGTAATGGCCCATACGCGGGTGCCGGTAGAGAGTTTGGCGGTAGCCGTGCCCTTGTTAAGGGCACGGCTACCGACAAACCCATAATGAGGCCCACTGTATTCAATTACAAGAGTTCGATTAGTGGTTATTTCACTCCATTACCATCTTATCATTATGCTCTCTCGCAATTTTCTATTCTGCCAAGCTGTAGTACATATGCATTTCTTATTTTGTTATAACTCTGCTCGTAAAAGTTTAATTCAGTGCGATATTCAATAATTGTGCTGTTGGCCTTGCCGTTTCTATTTCACCCAACCCGCAGCCTCGGGTTTGTTTCATCAATTTCATGATTTCACTTGTTCGGCGCTTGCCTCTCATTCCCCACAACCCCAGGAGTGCCCCGGTCTGAGTGACTTGCTTTCTTCACTCACCGGTCTTGTGCATTCCGTCTGGACAGCTGTGCTGCTGGTATTCAGCCTGACTCGCTTCTTCCAATTTGCTCGCAAGCTCAGCTTGCTCTCCTGTGGCTCTCTGATTCTCACTGTTAGCTTTGCTCTGCTTCCGCTGATGCTAGCAGCTTCCGGCCTTCCTCTTCTCCAATCGTAGCTTTGGGGGCATGACTTCGACCACAGAGGCTCCCAAACCTGCGATTCCTTCACGGCTGACTGCTCATGGGCCCCACAAGTCCTGTGGGTCTTCTTCCGGCATCCTGGCTATGGACCCACCATAGCTGCCTCTTTCCAAGCTAGACACCCTGCTGGACCCTTCCACACAGGTCTCCCTGTTGGTGTTTGGGTTGCTGGTTTCCTCCCTTTTTATACACCTGCAACCAATTGACAGCTTGCAGGTGTGAGTCTCCAATTAGAATTTCCTGACCTTCACAATACTCTGTAGGTATCTTCTTCGTCCCAGTACTAGAGTGGTGAAATAGGTTACTAGTGTTCACTACTCCTAGTTGCCTCTTCCTTGTCCCAGTACTATAGTAGTTTGAATAAGGACAATTGACAGGAACTGTTACACAATAGCCGACAAAAGTCAGGGGAGGATTAAGTTGGCTTCGACAGGGTAAAGGGGGTTACCATGTCTCACCTGTACCACCCACACTTAACCCCTATCTTCTGTACCTTCTTTCTGGTGCTTCTGGTTGGATAATATCTCCTGAGGTGTTCTTGGTCAGTGGGATAGGGATAGCAATATCCCGTAGCTGCCTCTGGGATAGCAGGTTCTTCTTGAAAGGGAAATGCTGAGAACATCTCGTCCCCAATCCCCAAGTGCTCTCCACCAAGGTGATCCTACCTTGCTTCTCCAGCCCCAGGGTCAAGATCCAAAAGTGATGGCCTTTCCCTGGCCACCAAAGAAGAGGACCCAAGGGGAGTAGATGTGAGGACACCCTCAGGTTTCTCTCCGGCCCCAGTTCTAAAGATTCCAGATTTTGGGCAAGAGTTTATCATCCAGACAGATGCTTGTGAATTTGTCATTGGTGCAGTATTAGCACAACTAAACTCTGAAGGGGTAGAACAAACTTGTACGTATCCGAGTACCTGAGATGTGACCATGATTGGTGAAGTGCTAGAGTGGCGGCAGAGGAATTGAGGGACAGAGGCAGGTTAGAGGTGAGGGAAAAAATGTTAGCTAGCAGGCAGGTGACTGGTAGGTTAAGAGGGTAACTCAGAGGCGAGGAGGTAGGCTTTTAGTTCTCAGATGTCCAGGGGAAGAGAATCCATGCAAGTGGAGCAAGAAGAGAGAAAGAGCAGAAGCGAGAGGAAGCACAGGAAGGGGAGGAGGCACAAGGGTAGCCGAGGAGGCAGAGCAGAGATTACGAGAAGGCTTGTAGAGTTGTGGTGCCTTACCGTGGATATATTTGTGAACCAGAAGAAGACATTTTAATCTGGCCCTGTTTTGCATCATCAGCCATCCAGCCTGGTGACGGTACGAGGAAGTAGGTGTGAAGTGAGGGTGTTCAAAGAGTCCTGGTAGTGTAGTTAATGATCTTGTTGAGAGGACAGACTGCATAGTTGGGGAGACCAACGAGGGTGCTGGCACAGTAATCCAGTCTAGAGAGGACAAGAGTGGTTAAGAGATGCTTGACCATGTTGAAAGGAAGCAGGTGCCCAGTTTTCCTAATATTTAGGAGGTTGAGGTGAGCTGCTGTTGCTGTTTTGGAGAAGAAAGTAGAGAAGGTGCGAGAAGGGTCATAGATGATGCAGAGATTTCTAGCTGAAGAAGAGTAGGGAAGAGTGTTGGGTGAGAACTGGATATGTAGACGAAGGGATGAGAGAGAGCTTTTGGCAGGCAAGAAGAGCATCTCTGTTTTGGTAGAGTTTAACATCAGAGTGTTAATCCAATATTTAATGGCAGACACACAGTTGGAAATGTTGATACAGGGATCAGAGGAGAGTTCAGGAAAAGAGAAGAAGATGTGGGTGTCGTCCGCAAAGTATTGGTATGAGAACCCAAGTGCCCCAAGAGCAGAGGTATAGAATCTAAAGAGGAGCGGACCCAGGACAGAGCCTTGTGGAACACACATTTATTAGACTAATTAATGGTGTCAAGCTTGCTGGTTCCACACCTCTTCTTTAATATGCTTTACACCATCCATGTTTGAAATGATGTCAAGAAACGGTGTATTCGGGAACCAGACGACCCTCCATTGTGGAATTTCAAATGTTCTGTTACGTTACGTTACGTTCTATGACGTGGGATTTGCAAAGCCTACCCATGCTATTTTCATGACATTGTGGCACTGATGGCCTGTTTGTGTGTTCATTCCTGAACTGCGGTGGCAAGCCATGGTGTTTATCTGACAGTTAGTTGAGGCGATGGTCTTGACAAGACGTCAGAAACTGTGCAGCCTCGCCCATTCAGGGTATGCGAGGCGACAGAGCTGATAAAGGTTCAGACACCTAAAACTCCTCCCTTTTACCTACCAGCCGGCATTTTGTGATGGAGCGGTTGTGTCAGGCAGTCGGACATAAAAGCGCGCCCCATAACCTTCCAGTCAAGGTTTTGCAGAGGGGCAGTCAGCACCCCCACATCACGCCCAGTCTGCCTTTTGTGAGGGCGCGGCACTGGTAAAGGGTTAGAAACCTAAGAGTCCTACCTATTCGCTCCCAGTGTGGGGTTTTGAGAGGGAAGAGTCCTCGGAAGGGGGCAGTCCTCCCATCACCTTTTAGTCTGCGTTGCGTGATGGAGAGGCCCTGGCAGGCAGTATGCGGCCTGCACACCCTCCTGGTCTGGTAGCCAGTGTGCTCGGTGGGTTGGTGCGAGAGTGTCTGTGAGGTTCCTGCCTGGCGGTGTCAGATTATAAAAGAGAGATTTGGCAATAAGAGCGAGCGAGAGCAGTGCACACTTGAGCTTCGCACCCCAGAGGCTGCAGGCGCATCCCACGAATTCTCTTTAGTGCTTGAAATAAAGAATGGAACCTCATGCAGTGACACTGTGGCCAGGCGGTAATAAAGCTTTCACCAGGGCGAAATGAATGGCAAATTAAATAATGACCATTCAATTCCTGTGTACTCTACTTAATGCAGAATATATGAACTACTATTTTCCCCAAGTATTGCAAATTAATTTTTTCTTAACTGCGGCATATTTTCAATTCATCAGATTCTCAAGCACGGTGTCGTTGACCCCTGAACTCCGATTTATCTCTTCTTTAAGCCTTGCCCTGACATCACCACTGACAGAAACTAATAGCCAGTAAAGACACGTTGACACTGGCACTTACAATGATAAATGCGCTTGCGTGGCACAAGCTTATGGCTGGGTCTCCGAGGGAATAGCAGGCCATCCATCCACAAAATCCATTAAAATGAAGGGTGGGTGGGGAAATAAAGCAGAGGAAAATTATTGTATATTTCCTGCATTAAAAGTAAAACTTTTACAACCACACGATCTGTGCATTAATTACTCATTATGATACTGAGAATGTCCAGTCACTTACACACTTTAGTTTTCTTGTGTTTTATGCATGGAAACTAATATATATATATATATATATATATATATATATATATATATATATATATATATATATATATATATATATATATATGTTTAAAACAAATTGACGAAGAGGGAACTCAAGATCTAGCAAGTACGCCTATTTCTCTGCTTGTTGTTGAACCCATAGAGCACAAATGGTCACCACAGATTAGGGCATCATTACGAGTTGGGCAGCGAGGTAAAAATGCAGTAGTAATACTGTTACCCACGCATTACCACGCCACCCAACTATGAGTTGGGCGGAAAGTTGGGGGATTCACCTCCAGCCATGAGCTGCAGGTACATTTGCAGACTTTTTGCCCATTTTCGGTGGAATTACTGCAGTGGAATTACCGCCGCATTAATTCTGTCGGAAATGCTCCATTCAGTCCTATGGACCCAAACAAATGGGGACTTACGTCGCCACCTCCACTTGTAATCCAGCGGTAAAACTGCCGGACAAAGTGGCGGTAATAGTAGTTCCGTTGGGCAGTACTTTGGCAGATTTGCTGCCGGAATACCGCCCAACTCATAAGCCTCCAATAAGTGTGCCTGGCCTGTGTGGTTCAATAAATGTCACTGTATTCTGGAGGATCCCATTTTGATATTATTTATAGTGTCAACAAGAAACAATGATAATGTTAACGGACATTTGTAGCGCGCACTATCACCACCGAAGTGGTCCCCTGGAGAACCTGAAACAGACCTGAAACATGGTCAGATTGGGTTCAGGGTCTGAAGGCTGAGTTTTTGATTGCAGGCCGAGAAGGTCACATCCACAAGATCAGCCGTTTGATCCCAGGCACTCTCCTGGTCCCTTTCGGGGATGTTCCCCATGCACTTCCGCTGGGCCACCCCCTACCCTGTCCACCCACCACTTACACACTTACCTGCTGAGCTCTGGCGCACTCTTGCAGCTTACTCTAGAGCTAGGCCATGCCCCCTACAGACCTACGTACGAGAGGAAGCCATCTGCATGCAGCCTTCTGTGGGAAGCCATATAGAGGGTGCATCTCAGAGACCGCAAACATCGGGTTGGCCAATAGGACAATAGGTCCATGATAAAGGGCTGGGCCAACAGGCCAGGGTGTACTGGTTTAGTGGTGAATTTTGGCCAATAGGATGACTTAGCACACCCTAGCGTGAATAGCCTTGAGCAATGGAATTGACCGGATGTCCTTTAAAATGCACCATTTTCCCCAAATGACCACTCAGGTACAAGTCGTATGGTTTGCTGAAAACAAATATGAATTTGAAAATGTGGCCTAATTTGTTTCGTGCCTGGGTCCATTTGTTGAGCCAGTCCAAACCTGAACTTAACAGTCTGTGTCAGGGTGGTAGAGAAACCTGAAATCCACCTTCCAAAAAACATTTACTGCCAGATCCCAATTCCTTGTAGCTACAAACCTGGATTAACCAGCAACACCTGGTTTTTACTGCCTCCGTAATGAGTGCACGAGGCACGAAAGCGCTTGGAGGAGAACACCACCTGGACTGTAAGAGGCTGAATGTACAGGGAACTAGAGTGGGTTCATCACCCCCCTTTGCCTCCAAAAAAACTATATATATATATATAGATACAGTGCTTTAGTGACTTTTGGACCCTATGATGGTCTTAATGTAAATGAGATTTGTATTGTTTTTAAGAACGATGTAAGAAGATTTTTTGAAAAGTTGTAACAAACTGTAGCACAATAATAATAATAAATATATATATATACACACACACACCTACAACTTCACAGGACTCTCATTAAGAGTGCGAGCTATGCTACCATGGTAAGACACGTAGTGAGACATGTGAGACCTTACAGGTTAAGTGCAACCCCCTTTATTGATTTGCAGGGGAAAATGAGAGGAAAACACTTAACGTCCCCACAGGATGATTGGAACTCGAATCTATCCACCAAAAGGGTGCTAAGGTTGGGCTAATATAAAAGACGGACTCCACATGGATGGTTGCAGGTCTACTCCACCTTGCTTGCTAAGCGGCTTCCCCCAGTCTAAGACACAAATGTTCCAATGCATGGCCCGACTAAAAGGTTTATAACTCCCTTATTCTTCACAAGTCTGTCCCTAGACTAATACATATGAATTCTTGGAGGAGTTACTCACAGTTTGGGTTCCCCCTCGCCCTTTCTGTTTTCACATGTAGTCTTTGCTCTTCTGTATTCCTCTGCTGTTTCTCTTCACATGTCTCTGTCGCCTCTTCTCCTGAGGTAGCAGGTCTTTAATTGTGAATCACCAGTTAGGTGTCTTGCCTTCTTGAGATAACAACTCTTATGTGTCTTGCAGTTTGGGGTCCCCTGTCCCCTCTCTGCATCCTCTGGGTGCCTATTCCTTCAGACATTACCTTGGCACTTTGTTTGCTTGTATTAACATTTCTCAAATGGTTACTCAGAGTCTGGGTTCTCCTCCCCTCTATCTATTTTCACTGATGTTCATTTCCTTACAGACTGTCTTGGTGCTTGGCTTGCTTGTACGAAAACCTTTCACATGGATTGCCTGCAGTCTGAGCTCTCTGCTTTCAACTGCTCCCTCGGTGCTTTCCTGGAACCTCTTGCCCTCTTCCCTGGGCTACTCGTGGTCTGTGTTCTCCTCGCCCCTCCCTGCGTTCACCTGGGTCTACTTCATTCAGCAACGACTTGTTGAGCCACTTGAATACTTTATCTTCTTCTTTCTTTGTCACAAAACTTCCCTACTCGGTTGCTTGCTCTCGTGCAAGACTGCTATGTCTCGTACAGGGGCCTGGCTTCAGGACCAACTGGGATTCGTCCCTTCAATTCTTTAGTTGTTCCTACATACATTAGTAGTTTTCATTTCCCCCTTCTCTTTCTCTGGGGTTCTTGCCCTCTGTCGGTTGTATTTATTAGGGTCTCCTGTCAAAAGGTGGCCTTGTGGGTTGCTGGTGCCGGTGTTGCGCGTTACCTCCAATTCCAGAAGGTGGGTATCCGACATGTTCCCAGTGCCCTCACTCCTTAGCCTCCATTGGCTATCTCTGCTTAAATCATGAATCCGGGAGGCTGATTGGTAAAACACCTGATGCCCCCTGATGCCCTTATTTATGCTAGTTAAATTTTAAAGGTCTGCGCAGTCATCACCACCATCTTGTTTCTTGCAGTAGTGTGTAACATGACTTCTATGCGTTAGTGCGATCTCTCTTCCGCGCTTATCTCGGCGTTCCTACAGAGTGACTGCTCTGCCCCACTGACATGACTCTGTGCCTTGCACGTAAGATGCTCTATAGTTCCGATGGTTTGTTGTGACTTTGCGGGGTTGGCTCACACCACCAATGGCCTGGAATGCTCTGCAGGTGATCAGATTTCAGTTCCCTGCTTCTAGGTGCTTCACTAGGCCTGTGAGTTCTCACTTCGCTCTCCTGCAATGATATAACTCCCTGCTCTTTGAAATGTAACAGGCCAGATGGATCCAACATCAGCCGCCATTAGGCACATAGAGTAGCAGCTGGGCCATCCTCATCACTAATGGCCCGCGACCCCGACAAGAAAGGATCAGGAGTTCGAAGAACTCATCACAGTTACCTAATATTCAAAGTGAGTTTTGTAAAGTACTGGTGTAGTGTATTTGATATAGCAGTATTTTTGCTCTTGGACATGGTTCATTCTATCTCACGCTCTTCTCTCTCCGGTTAGTATAGCAGTCTATTTCTTCTGTACATTGTTTAGTATGGCAGTGGTATGTCTTATTCATATTGGTTGGAGTCTCTCCTGTGCAATACTCTATGTCTCTCTAGATAACTCAGGGGCAACGCGCTCGCCTTGGAAGCAAGGCGACACGGAGCACCACAGGTTCGATCCCCGGGTCCACGCTTAGAAACCTCTGGCTATTAAGTGCGTTATAAATAACCTATCATATCTGCTCCGGACATTGTCTAGTGCCTCGCTGTGTGTTTAGTGCAACAGTGCTAGGTCTCCTGTACGTTATTTTGCATTTCTTTGTGTTTTGTGTAGAAGTGCTATGTCCCCTTATCAATGCACCGTGGCTCGGGCTCGGTAAAGCATTGCCTCTCCTCTATTTGCTATAGAAGCGTATTCTCGTGAGGACATTGGTCATTGGTCTAGGTTGGCACAGAGGCAGCCAATCAGCCTTTGAGAGGGGTTTTGCTCTGCTGCTCCTTTCTGCATGTACACATTCACGTGTCCTCTGTTGCCGATTGGCCACCCTTGTAGCTAATGAAGTGTGTATTGGAAACCTTCTGCAGGTCCAAAATATAGATAATGTTTGTAATGCATGTCTCGAGTTTGGCTGATCAGATTTCTGGCATTTTTTGTGGAAAGAATCAATTCCAGGTAAGGATTAGGTCTGTGCCAAAAATCTTGAAAATGGAAGCAACCAATTCCCAGATATGTATCCTGTAAAGCGAGTTTATCTGGATCTATGGAAATCCCAGTGTAAATAAAAAACAGATTTTCATCTGCAATCTTTTTTTGTTATTGCATGAAAGCATTCATGGAATTTCACCAAACAGGGTGCGCATGTTTGGATGTGCTGAAATAATTATTTGGCAAACCTGGTAAACTGGCATGGATGTGTTCAGATGTTTTTTGAGGAAAATGTGTTGGTAGTGTCATGTAACCTTCACTGTGGTGTTGCTACCATGACTATATAATGCATAGCATAAGATAAAATATACTTATGTATGAACATATATTTCTATTTTGAAATGTCATCACATGCTTTGTGGCTATGGATGTTTGGGAAATTAGTGAGCAGTGGATAATGGTTTCAAGCATTTTGGGGAACGCTGGGCTAAAACGTCCAACTGGAGGAGATGGAGTGTTTCAAAATCTGCAATTAAACGCCGCATCGTCAGAGGTGGCAGGTTAGAGGCTAATGTGCACTGCGCTGACAGTGATGCATGGGCCGCGGCGCTACTTGAGGGAGGGCGGCTGGGGGCGCCTGTATTGCGGCACGGTGCTGCTTGGAAAGAGGGGCAGCTTCAATGGGGAGCAGGGACCTGCAGGCCCTTGCTAGCAATGTGTCTATAGGGGGCTTGAACGGTGGGCCCTGAAGGAGGGGGCGGGCTCAGCTTATCATAGTGAAAGACTATTCTGCTGGCCCGGCGCTTCCCAAACCTCCATGTGCCTACATGTACGCAAGGATTTTGATGTGCCAGAAAACAGGCGGGAAAACACGGTGCCACTTGAGAATGGATTCCCTGGGCACAGTGGACAGCAGGGCAGGAAATTGACTCTGCATTGCCCCGCTCCGTGCAGGAAATCTGCATGTGTTTCTGGCTGCATCACAACTTTGATGCAAGCAGAGAGGTGCGACTCCCAGCGGTATATCCCTACTCTTTTATGATTAAAGGGCACATGAATGTGCAGTGATTGCAATCCTCAATTAGGCTCACACATGTCCCTTTGTGCCACGGTGGGGAATCACATGTTCAGCATACACACACGTTGCCCACATAGGACAGCTGCACATAATGTGTTTGCAAACAGTAGCACTCAGTAAGTTTGCAGAAACATTCATGGCACGGAGGAGCAAACTTGACAGGCAAGACCAAAAACTCGCGGACCTAAATGTGGATGCGCTGTTTGCATGAACCTAGCACAGAGTCTAAGCATGTTTACAGATGAGCTTAAAACTCAATCGCTGAAAGCAGTTCTACACTTTCTGCATAGTAATGTCTGTCATCATCTCCCCGTCAGCCACTCTCAGTGATTGAAATGCCCAATTAGGCTTAGGCATGGCACTTTGCAATGCTGTATACACTAAAACATTAAGTCTCGGGGGCGTGTCCTTGTTTGGCAACCTCTATGCACCATGCAATGTGTAGTTATTTCTGTCTACTCACTTACATACTATTCTATCACTACAAAAATATGTTACCAATATTATAAAAGTCTAGGGCCCACTGTTATCTCAGTATTCCCCATGCAGGGAAAGGGTGTAAATACATCATTTGGGCTTAGAAACCCAAGATTGCCATTGTCGATTTCTTGTGTCCCCACCCCTTCCATTAGGGGTTCTTAACCGTAATATCCCGCAACCCTCTGGTGGTGCTGGCAGATTTGTCATCTGGCACTGTTAGTGTGATTGGCCCTCATTACAACCCCGGCGCTAAACCATGGCGCTATTAGCACCATGGTTGGTGCCGGTGTTGTAACGAGTCCGCCATGGTGGAATGGGGAAATACTCCAAGGTTGGCGGGGCGGTAATTCCCCATGCCGCCATGGCCCTTCCCCATTCCCATTTTTGGCCCATAGGGCTCAATGGGAATGGGGAAGGCGCTAATTACGGCATTACGGCACCGTAAATTACGGTGCCGTAACTAGCTCCAAGGTTCCTTTTCGGGTTGGTTTTTTAACTCCTGCTAAAAGCAGGCGTTAAAGTGTAACCCGCAAAGGGACCTCGTAATCAGGCGTTAAGGGTTTAACGGCACAGACACCTTTTACGGCGCCGTTAACCCCTTAACGCCTGGGTTGTAATGAGGCCCATTGTGTTGGTGGCCCTGGGTTCAAAGTTGTCATAGTATTTCATACAGCCCACATCTATGTTCGGACCTCTGCATTTTCGGTTGAGCATCTTCAAGTCCTTGAGATCTCATGCCCTTCTGTGTGTGGTACTCGAGAGACCACTTTTGAATACCATCACCAACAGACCCTACACTGTGTGCCAGATCACGTTCAAAGTAGTGACCGAGTGGTGTTTCTGTTTGTTTTTTTTTTTAAACTTTGTTTTATTGACATTTTCATAATATAACAAACGGGCTGGAAGCTTTACCAAAGAGTATACAAGTCACAGGCCCAAAAAGGAAAAGAAAAAAAGGAAAAAGAACCGCTCCCCCCCTCAACCTCCCAAGAAGACAAACCCTCCCCCCCCAATAACTTAGACCCAGTAGAACCCCCTTACAGGGAGACGCGTTGCACACTTTGTGTGACCGGAGCTCGGGAAAGAGTGAAAATTTCGACTGCATGTTTGGCTGTATGTCGTCCGCTGTCCCCCGGGCCGTGGGTGCCCTTTTCCATCCATATTCCCTCCCGGAGAATCAGTGGACCTCCCATCCCCGGATCTGCTGCACCCCGTACCAGTTAGCCTGGAAAGAATTCATGTCATTGTTCATCATCGCCTTTAATTTGTCCATCAAAAACATGTTCTTAACCTTTAGTAGCCAGTCCTCCTTTGCGGGGGTCTCCTTGCTTTTCCATTTCTGGGCCAAGGCCACCCTCCCAGCCCTCAGCATTGTTTCCCACATTCTCGGGTATCTGTATACATCCGTGTCCTCTGGGGGAAGGCCCAGCAGCACTGTCAGGGGATTATGGGGAAGCAGTTCCTCCGTGACTTCAGCGATCCAACCCCTTACCCTCTCCCAGTATGCTTGCACTTTCAGGCAGTGCCACCACATGTGGCCCCTCGTGCCTACCTGGTCACATCCCCTTGGGCAGGCGGGGGATATTCCCGTAAACATTTTTGACAGTTTGACGGGGTCTCTGTGCCACCCCTGTAGGATCTTAAAGTTGTGCTCCATGTCCGCTGTGAACAGGTTCCCGTGGAATGCTATTTTAAATATCCTCGACCAGGAGTCCTCCGAGATTTCTTCCCCAGCCAGTTCGTTCCAAAAGTGCAGAACCCCCTCCTTCTCCCCAGGTCAACAGTGTTCAAAATTTTATACATTGCAGATACCGCCCCCTTCCTGGAGGTCGCAGTATCGAGTAGTTTCTCAAAGGGGGTCATCTGTCTCTTTAGACTTTGGCCCCATGATTGATCACATAAGATTCCCTTCAAGCGGAGGTACTCAAATATGGAGATTGACTCCCGTCCGAGGGCGTCCCTCAAATCTTCATATGGCAGGAATTCTCCCTCTTTAAACATTTGTCCAGCACATTCCATCCCTGAATCTGACCAGGACTGTGCGTTACGGAACCCCCTGCTTCCCAGTCTAAGGGGGTGACCCCAAAGGGATGACATCGGGGACGGCCATGATGTCAGATGTGCCGTTTGGGGGCCCTCCGTCCAGATTGCCCAGAGAACTCCCAGTGTTGGGTGAGATTTGAGTCTGTTCGGGATGAATTCGTGTGGGGCCCATAGGAGGTTGCGTACCTTGAGTGGGTGCGCATCCATGTCCTCCAGGTACGACCAGTATGTGCCCATCCCTTCCTTCATGTGTTCCAGGAGGACGCGCAATTGGGCGGTGCGGAAGTAAAGGTGGAAGTCAGGCAGCCCGAACCCCCCCTCCTCTCTAGGTAAGGTAAGGATGCCTTCGCGGTCCTCGGGGTCCTGCCCTGCCATACGAACTCGCGCACCGCGTTCTGAAGGACCCTGAAGGTCTGGTCGGGGACGCTGGTGGGGAGAGCAGTGAAGAGGTATAGTAAGCGCAGAAGTATATTCATTTTCGCTGCCGTCATACGGCCGTACCAGGACAGGATCATGGAGCCCCATCTCCTTAAATCGGCGGTGACCTGTGACATAACGGGATCATAGTTAGCGGGGGCGAGATTGGATAGGTCCCTGGTTAAAAGGATCCCCAGGTATCGAATAGAGGTCTTCCCCACCGCTATCCCCCCCAGACTGTCCCGGGAGTCCAGGCCCAGGTCCCGAGTTCTCATGGGGAGCAGGACTGATTTAGATGTATTAATCTTTAGGCCTGAAAAGCGCCCAAATGCGGTCAGCAGGGACAGGAGGGGGGGAGTGAGGATCTTGGGTCCACCAGGTAGGCCAGGATATCGTCCGCAAACAGGGAGAGCTTAAATTCTACATCACCTCTCCTGATCCCCTGATGTCTGGGTGTGTTCTGATTGCTATTGCTAGGGGCTCCATAGTTAGGACATAGATCAGCGGGGAGAGTGGGCATCCCTGCCTTGTTCCCCTTGATAGGGGGAATGGGTCTGACAATCTACCATTCACTTGGACTCTGGCCTTTGGGGCCCTGTAAAACGCGGCCACCCAGTCCCTGATGTGTGTCCCGAAGCCCATCTTCTGAAGGGTGAGTTCCATGAACCTCCATTCAACCCTGTCGAATGCCTTTTCCGAGTCCAGGGAAAGGACGCTCGCGTCTAGGTCCAACACCTGGGCGTAGTGAAACAAGTCTATAGTTTTACGAATATTATCTGAGCCCTGTCTCCCCTAACAAACCCCACTTGGTCACCGTGGACCAGCTTCGGCAGGATCCCCTCCACCCGGCTCCCAATAACCTTGGCCAGGATCTTGACATCAATATTCAGCAGGGAAATCGGGCGGTAGGAGGAGCACTCCGAGGGGTCTCTGCCGTCCTTGGGGAGCACTACAATGATTGCCTCCATCATGGAGTCCGGGAGAGGACCCCCCTCCAGTACCGCATTGAACACCTTAACCAGGTGGGGGGCGAGGGCCGACCAAAACCTTTTGTAAAAGTAGACTGAATAACCATCTTCGCCCGGGGAAGTGCCCACCTTCATGCCACTGATCGCGTATTCCACCTCCTCCTCGGTCACCGGACCCTCCAACCCCTCCGCCATCTCCCTGGTCAGGGACGGGATCTGTATGGAGTTTAGGAATTCCTCGATCTCCCCCGTGCCCCTTGTATTCGGACGAGTATAGCCTTTCATAGTATCGGCGGAAGGCCTCTCCAATGTGGGGAGTGTCATAACCCAGCTCCCCCACCTCGTTCTTCACTGCCTTCACCATTCTGCTCCTCTGTACCTCCCTCAGTCTCCAAGCTAAGATCCTGTCCGCCCTGTCCCCTTTTTCATAATACTTTTGTTTAACCAGGTGGAGGCTTCTCTCTGTTTTGTGGAGGAGGAGGTCTTTTAGTTGGAGCCTGTAGTCGTCCAGGGCGGCCACCCGGTCGCGATCTAGGGGCTCCGTAGGGGGGCCTCCCAGTTGGAGTTGGGCGATTTTTCCCCTCAGATACCGTTCCTGGGCTTCCCTTTCCCTTTTCCTCTGGGCTCCCAATTTGATCAGGACTCCCCATAGGGTTGCCTTAAAGGCGTCCCACAGAGTGTGTGTTCGCACCTCATCGTTGTCATTGAGTTCAAAGAAATCTGCAATGGCGTCAAGAACCTCCTGGGCTAGGACCTCGTCCTTCAGGAGGGAATCATTACACTTCCATCTCCCCCTATGTTTGTTTAGACCACCTCTTGCTATGGTGACTCGGACCAAGTCGTGGTCAGACTAGGGGACTGGGTCAACCCTATGGCCAGTGACAAATGGATACAAGGTCTCATCCACAAGGACATAATCTATCCGGGAAAATGACGTGTGTACAGATGAGTAGTAAGTGAAGAGGGGGGTGTTCATTCTAGGGGTCGGGACCGTGTCCACCAGGCCCAGCTCCGAGTTGACCCTCTGGAAGCCATGTGCCATGATCTCATCAGATGCCCTGGGGGCCTGGGGACCGACTCGTTTCCTGTCCCGGGTTGGGTCTAAGACCATGTTAAAGTCCCCCCCCACCACCGTCCCGTGGACAAAGCCTTTGAGTTTGTCCCTCACCTCCTCCCAGAACTGGATTTGGCCTTCGTTTGGGCCGTAGACAACGGCTAGGGTAAGTGGGGCCCCCTGCAGGGATCCCCGCACCAGCAGGTAGCGACCCTCTGGGTCTTTCAGCACGGCCTCTTTCTCGAACCCCACATTCCTCGCCACCAAGATGGCCACCCCTCTCTTTTTATTTTTGTGGGATGCACTGAAGATCTCCCCAATACCTCCTCCCCGCATTTTGGGCTCCTTCCCCCGTGGCCAGTGAGTTTCCTGCAAAAAGAGGAGGTCGAGGGTGGCCCTTCTAAACTCTCTGCAGACCAGGGATCTCTTTGTGGGGGTGTTTAAGCCCCGTACATTAAGGGAGCCCACTCCCAGGGCAGGCAGACTCTCAGCCATAATCCCAGATTCCCTCCCTCTCGGTCAACACCCTCGTAACTCTTTTCTTCACGTGCTCCCTTGGTTCTACTTTGTGGTCCCCTTTGTTCCCTTCCCCTCCCCCCCGGGTGGGCTTAGAACACCCCAACTGCCCCCCGTACCCCAACCATATCTGAACAACCCCAACTCCCGTAAACACCCCCACCCCCCTCCCCGGCGTCCAGCCAATTAGTTCCGCCATTGCTGGCTTTTGGCCGAACCACCAGCCTGCCCACCTCGGCCAGGCATTTCACACATGAAGCTCATCCCCTCGAGCCCCCAATGTTCCCCCCCGGCTGTAAACCGTTCATATGTCCCCTATACTTGCTGTTCGTGGGGACGATAGTGGTGGTAGAATCTCCCAATCTGCGCATATCCGTCCCGGATTCGGCGGGTCACCCCCATTCTCAGTCCTCTGGGTTGTTTCGTTCTCCCGCTTTCGCTGGGGATGGAGTGTTCATTTTTCGAAATTTCCTTGCACCGGTTCGCCGTCTCCTCTCTCCGGACGGGCCGGGGCTATTTGTTCTGAAGCTCTCTGGTCCCACCGGTCCCCTCCGGGGGTGCGGGTCCACCGTGTACTCTTGAATAGCTCCCCGAATGTCTTCTTCCGTGATCAGGGTTGAGCGTTGGCCCATGTATTCAAAATTCAGGGAGAAGGGGTAGCCCCATCTATAGCGCACGCCCTTTTCTTTGAATAGTAGCGTAAGGGGTCGGCACATTCTGCGCTTAGCCAGCGTGTAGGAGGAGAGATCCTGATATATTGAGACCTGGGCATTATTGTAGGTGATTTCTCTGGTCTTTCGGGCCTCCTCCAGCACCTTTGTCTTCTCCGAGTAATAGTGGAACCGGACCAAAATTGACCGGGGGGCCCCCGCTCTGCCCCCTGCCCTATGCACTCTGTCAAATGTGAGCTCGGTTGTCATCTCCTCTGCGAATAGGAGGGTGATAATGTCCCTCACTATTCGGGTGACGTCCCTCTCCGTTTCCCCCTCCGCTTCAGGTACCCCGAAGATTCTGAGGTTGTTCCGCCTCTCCCTGTTTTCAAAATCGTCCATCTGTCGGGCCCTTTCCTCGTCCCTCTTCTCCAGGGCCTCCAGCCTCATACATAGTTGTATGTCCTGGGTTGCTGTTGAAGATTGGTTGGCCTCCACTTGTAATAGTCTATCCTCGACCTTGTCCACCCTCTGGTCCATTTTCTCAAACTTCTGGGCTATATCGGAGCGCATGTCCCTGATTTCCTGCAAGATCGAGGCAAAGCCTCTTTCCATTGCTGCCGATGAGGGAGCCGCGTCCTCGGATTGGGCCATAGTTCCTTTGGGGTTCGTACCCTTGTTACCTCTGTGGGTCTCCTGGAAGCGGTATCCCTGTAAGGCTTCTCGCCAGTTCATCTGGTGTTTACCTGCACCTCGCCGTATCGACCCCCGCCGCCCCGGCGGAGGGCGTGGGGCCCACTCCGGGTCAGTACTCGGTTTCCCTCCCGGGGCGCCCCAGGGGGGCAGGTGTAAGGGGGGGGAGGCCAAGCGAGGCCGCCCCACTCGCGAAACGGGTGATTCTTGGCTGTTTCTTGGGGGCTAATATTTTCTTGGGGGGGGGCGGGCACACGCCCCACCAATCCCTGGGTGGGGGCCTCACACCCCGCTCGAAGTCTGCCACAGTGGTCCGGGGCTTCTCCTGGCCGCCCTGTGGGAGGGTGTCGTGTGTGGCCTGGGCTGGCAGGGGCGGAGGGCACTGTAACCCCGGCGCCCTGCCCGAAGGCTCTCGTGGTGTGGGGGGGGCGGGCACATGCCCCACCAACAATGGTTAGGGGCCTTACACCCCGACCACCCCAAGTTGTTGCAACGGTGCTCCTGTCCGTGGGGGGGTGGGGCGCCCAACACTGGATCCTCCTGGCCGGGGCCGACGCAGTCCGGGGGGCCCCCCCGCGCTTAATCAGGGCGTGCGGGGGGGATCTCCCCACCCGCGCCAGCGGGGGAGTGGGTCCGGGACTCCCCGTGTCGCTGCCGCTCTCTCTCCTCACCTCCTTCCTCCGAGGCCCCGAGGGCCGCGGCAGCCCGCCTCAAGGACTCCTGATGGGGGCGGAGGGCGTCTGCATGCAGGCCTGCTTCGCTCGAGCGGTTCCGACAGCGAGCACTCCGGGACGGTCTCCCGGGCCGGAGGCGTTGCTCCGTCGCCTCTATGGTCCGGACGGCGGGAGGGAGGGGGGAAGGGAGCCCGTCTCCCGAACCGCTGCCGTGCTCGCAGTGCCTCCGGCCTCTTGTGCGGGAAGGCCTTGTCTCTTCTCTGGTGTTGGGGCCGTCCAGGCCGCGCCTTCTCCTGCTGGTCCCGATCTCGGGAACCCTGGGGTCGTCGGACTCCGCTCCTGCTCTCACGGGGCGCCCCGAGGGTTCACCCGTCCCAGTCACCGCGTTGGGCCCGCCGGGCGGGTCTCGGGGGGGGCTCAATTCCCTCTAGATGCCTGGCTTCGGGGAGAGCAGTACGTTCAGGCAGCCATTGCCTGCGCGCCCCCTGGTGGCCTCCGGTGTTTCTGTTTTATGGTTTGAGATAGTGTGTCTATGTACTTCCTGGCAGGTCCCACCTACATATTTTCCTTGCAGCATTTCTTGCATTGGTTGAGGTATACAACATTGGATTATTTGGTGTTCCATAGCCCTTGTATCTGTACTGTTGGTTTCTGCAGGGTAGTTACGGCAGACTCACTGCAGATATGGTGGCAGGTGTGGCATCCTCTAATATTGCATGGGCACATTCAATGTCCACCTCTTAATACAGCTCTTAGAATTATGCAGAGTGACCATAAGGGAATGAATGAGTGTCTTCTCAGTGCCACGTCTATGATAAACACTAGGCTTTGTTGTACATTTCAGAAAGCACACACAGTGACGTGTTCGTCGCATTGCTTATTTTCGTACAGACTAAAAAAATCAGTTACATGTTTATGGTAAATTGTCAACATAGGTGTAATGCCACATGAGTATGTTTGTATGGAACCAGTTTTCTTGTAGTAAAAAGCAGCTCTGTAGGTGTCTTTGTTAAGCTATCTAGACATTGCTATAAGCAGCAGTCGGAGACCCTTGTTATTTTGATACCTGCATACATTGGTCTTAATACAAATGTCAACAGCATGCTGGATTCCATGACTATTGCTTCATCGAAAATGTACTGCACTTGTTTTTTTATTTGAACTATTCATTTTCGTGTTCACTTCGAATAACCACTTCCTAATCATATCATTCTTTACGAGTGAAAAAGTCAAAATAACACTTTTGAACGGTTAAATATCCTGGAAGTGGGCCGGCACCATTTAAGTGATGGGTCCCACTGGGATCGTCCTCAAGTGTTCCTCAAAACCATAAACAAAGGTCAAGGTGCATCATTCCTACCTGAATCTTTCTCCTTTCTTTCATCCATGGAGGACTTGGATGAGCTCTTCTGAGGAACATAGCTACGATGTTTTCTCTTTGCGAGGCTTTGCTTTGCGTCTTTATCTGCAAAGCGATGCACACAGGTAAGCATAGATTTAGTTGTTAAGCCCAACGCATTATGATTCTGCTTTCCAGCACCTTGTTTGTATGTGTGTGTATGTGTGGTTTCCAGCATCCTGTGTCCATAGACTGTGAGCAGGATCATTTGTGTTGTGAGTGGGGTTTACACCTTCATTTTCGTGCACTTTTCACTGCTATGCGTTTATGTATATAGGCATGTGCTGAGTTGAATAAAGTGCAAGCCTAGCTGTGAAGCAAAGGGGCAGTGCACAACAAGGGATACAGCGATAGGATACTGCACAACACGGTGATACAGCGATAGGATAGTGCACAACACGGTGATACAGCGATAGGATACTGCACAACACGGTGATACAGCGATAGGATACTGCACAAAAAGGGGATACAGCGATAAGATACTGCACAACATGGTGATACAGCAATAGGATACTGCACAACAAAGTGGTACAGTGATAGGATACTGCACAACAAGGGGATACAGCGATAGGATACTGCACAACAAGGGATACAGCGATAGGATACTGCACAACAAGGGGATACAGTGATAGGATACTGCACAACAAGGGGGTACAGCGATAGGATACTGCACAACAAGGGATACAGCGATAGGATACTGCACAACAAGGGGGTACAGCGATAGGATACTGCACAACAAGGGGGTACAGCGATAGGATACTGCACAACAAGGGATACAGCGATAGAATACTGCACAACAAGGGGATACAGTGATAGGATACTGCACAACAAGGGGATACAGCGATAGGATACTGCACAACAAGGGATACAGCGATAGGATACTGCACAACAAGGGATACAGCGATAGGATACTGCACAACAAGGGGATACAGTGATAGGATACTGCACAACAAGGGGGTACAGCGATAGGATACTGCACAACAAGGGGATACAGCGATAGGATACTGCACAACAAGGGGATACAGCGATAGGATACTGCACAACAAGGGATACAGCGATAGGATACTGCAAAGCTAAGGAATACAGCGATAGGATACTGCACAACAAGGGGATACAGCGATAGGATACTGCACAACAAGGGGGTACAGCGATAGGATACTGCACAACAAGGGGGTACAGCGATAGGATACTGCACAACAAGGGATACAGCGATAGGATACTGCAAAGCTAAGGAATACAGCGATAGGATACTGCACAACAAGGGGATACAGCGATAGGATACTGCACAACAAGGGGGTACAGCGATAGGATACTGCACAACAAGGGGGTACAGCGATAGGATACTGCACAACAAGGGATACAGCGATAGAATACTGCACAACAAGGGGATACAGTGATAGGATACTGCACAACAAGGGGATACAGCGATAGGATACTGCACAACAAGGGATACAGCGATAGGATACTGCACAACAAGGGATACAGCGATAGGATACTGCACAACAAGGGGATACAGTGATAGGATACTGCACAACAAGGGGGTACAGCGATAGGATACTGCACAACAAGGGGATACAGCGATAGGATACTGCACAACAAGGGGATACAGCGATAGGATACTGCACAACAAGGGATACAGCGATAGGATACTGCACAACAAGGGATACAGCGATAGGATACTGCACAACAAGGGATACAGCGATAGGATACTGCACAACAAGGGGATACAGTGATAGGATACTGCACAACAAGGGGGTACAGCGATAGGATACTGCACAACAAGGGGATACAGCGATAGGATACTGCACAACAAGGGATACAGCGATAGGATACTGCACAACAAGGGGATACAGTGATAGGATACTGCACAACAAGGGGGTACAGCGATAGGATACTGCACAACAAGGGGGTACAGCGATAAGATACTGCACAACAAGGGATACAGCAATAGGATACACAGAAAATAACAACATGTTAAGGGTACAGAGTGAAGGCTATGGCGAGAAGCATCAGATTGGGCTCTGCATGAAAGCATTTGAATATCACTGCATTAGAGGCCGGGGATGACGGCGTAAAATGAAGAAAGTGGGACACATAGAGGATGAAAAGAAGAGGTACTAACAACAAGACGACCCACCATGTGAAGGCACAAGCACATTCTCTCAAGTGACACAGAAAGCCAGTCCACCAGAGAAGTTCACACAAGAGATCTAGAATGGGTGACATCACAGAGCCAACCTAGCAACCATCCCTCTGGCCCACACCCACCAGCAGGGATAGCCTTACACTGAGATAGCTTATCCTAGACCTCAGAGTTGGCGCCCCAGCAATCAAGGAAGGCATTCAAAGATCTAGGTGGCCAGGGGCCAAAGGCAAAGAAGGACCATGTTATATAGTGGCTCCCTGGCAGAGATGTGGGCATGAAGGCCTGTCTTCCTAACAGCGCAATCAAAGTAGGGCCAAGGAGACGAGAGGTTTAACCTAGGCATCCCCATGGACCTTTCTGTGGCATTATGACACCTCTTTCACAGCATGTTCTACAGAATCTAGCTGGATTTTAAAACCGAGTACTGACCTCGTTTGGGGGGTTTAGTTTCTTCATATGCAATATTCTCCTGTCCAGGCGTCCTGAGGGATTCCGCCTCTGGCTTTGTGATTACTTCTTCAGGGAGAAATGTACCGAGAGTACTGTTCACAGAACTAAATCCTGCAAAATGAGAGCACGCGCATCAAAGAAACAACAGTGATATGACAAGTGATCGATCCACATAGAAATCAGAAACAGACACATCTTACAGTAAATTCGGGGCTCAGTCTACATTTTCTTCACTTAAATGCAAAGCTTTGGGGCTATCTGAGGTGGGAATTATTTTGTATGGAGCCATGTCCCCGTCGGACTGTTCACGGTAGTGCTTTGACGTGCATCAGGGTGCATAGGGAAACCAACACGATTTTGGATAAATACAATGAAAAGAAAGACGGTCACATGCCCTTTCTTTGCAGTGATATCTCAGATCATCTTTCATTATATGGAGGGTCTTGATGAATACTTTCACTATCACAAAGACTGGTTGTGCCGCACTAGCTGTGTTCATAAACCATTCATTGTTTTGGAAACAGGATAAAGATGTGTTTGATTTTCAGCTCCACAAGTCTCTCTCTAGTTGTCTGCCATGCCCCCTCCTCCTTAGCCAGCCCCCGCAGTGATGGGCAGAGCCCCCGTGACTAAGCTGCATCTCCAGTGCTTAATTTGTGGGGGTGTTTGCCAGGGCTCAGCCCCGGCACGTATTGTCTCAGACTCACTTTAATTGTGAAGTGGTGGTGATAGTGCATCCATCAACCACAATGAGCAGGTGTGAGCTGCAGTGTAACCCCAAATATGCTGACACTGTGGGGGAGCAGCCATGGGTTGTGGCAGCAGTGGTGGGGAACTGCCCACCCGCAGTGACACAGGAATGCTAACACATTTTTGGGGCCCTGCCATTTCTTTTTTTTTTCAAATTAGGCACTGTTTATATCCTACCCTTCACATTCCACAAGGATATATATATATTCATATTCTCTCTCTCTCTCTCTCTCTCTCTCTCTCTCTCTCTCTCTCTCTTAAAAAACAAATGCAAATCTCGATGACAAATACTGGTCCTGTACCTTTCAAAATATGGCCACATTGCGGAGAAGTGCAGGTTCTGTCCTATTTGAAAGGTAGCCACATTTGAAATAAACGTGAGCTTCCCAGCCCAGTGAAATATATCTGCTGAGTGGACTGAAGTGGAGTTCAAATTGGGGACCAATTAAATCCTTGCCCTTGCTGCTGAGACCACCCACACGCGCCAGCAGCAGCCATTTCACACTTATAATCATACATAGCTAAACAGAAAATACACCGCCATGCTACCAACACTTCACAGTGCAACACATTGCAGACCTTTTGGCTTTGCCAGCACTTGTTCTAAAATGCAACCTCTGAGCTCCAGGCCCTTTCAAATGTGCATTACCGATCAAGCACATGAGCTGTGGGTTTCACAAAAGCCACTGGTCACCTGGGGGTCAAAAACAATATACAACTCTGCCCTCAACCCAGCAGCATTGATTATCATAGGAATTCAATATGTGCAGTTATGGGCCTATTATTGGACGTGCAGAAGAATAAATGGAGGCCAGGGCTCTTAAAAACGTAACGACTTCTGACCAGTTAGGGGAATGCTGCTCTTAGAATATTGCACATAAATTAAAGGTTTAAGTAATACACCCAAGTGCCGTGAAATCCTTACAATGACAGCATGCGGGTTATGAGCGGAATACGTAAATGAGCACTTTGCAGAGCCCTAAACACAAAGCATAATATCATGGAAGGCAGTAACTGACCTCTATAAACTGGCGGAGGTGGGCCGAATGTCACCTTGCGCACCGTGCGCCTCAGGGAGCGCGTATTGACAGCCTCTTTGAGTGCCCAATGGGCGGAACCATGTTGCGCGACAGGAAGGCCGCCAGAGCGCCGCCTCTGCTCGCGGATCCGGTCTTTGAGCTTCTCCAGTTTTCTCTCCGGGGATTTGCTCTTCAAGTATTCAAGTTTCTGAACATAGGGCCCATACGGTGTGCCGAGCGGAAAGATGTGGGGGGACGGAGAGCGGCTTGGAGGGGATCCTTCCCAAACGCCGCTGCAGATCGCAAACGTTTGGTGGTCGCCAAGAGTGGAGACCAGAGCTTCTTCAAAGTCTTCTGCAGGTTTGTTGGCCTTAGCGGGTATGTCTTCCATGGAACTATCCCACTTTCCTTGGGCAGGAGGGCTGCAAAGACAGGAAAGGCCATGGGACCGAGCTAGGCCCTCCCTTGCCGCCATTGAGTTTTCTTTCGTTTGGGTGGTGCTTAATTCTTCGCTGTCGAACGAGCGACTCTGCGTCTTATCCCATAAGCCCATTTCGGACGGTTTCTTGCAAGAATGGCCAACCTTTGTGGAAGAGAGAAGAGTGCTTCCCTCGTCGTCCCTTTGAAAACAAGAAATACTTAATCAGCAATACACACTTGATGGGCCAAACGTACCCTTTTAAAGCCAAACTCTACGTAATACCTTTGCCTTCAACTCACACCCAAAAACACACATCTGAAATGGAGGTATTGACGCAGTATTTTGCCTCATTTCATGAACACTGGTTTGTTGAAATGCATATTTGCCAATCCTTCTAAAATGTGATTACAACCAATATATAATTTTAACTTTTGTCCAACATAAATCCTCTCCCTTCATGCAACCACTTCAAAGTGGATGCATTTGCCATTCCCTCCCGCACACTAACACCTTGTCGAAACAGGGGCATTGTGCAAGTAATGTAAATTGCAAATCTCTCAAAACATTGCTTTTTCAACAACACCTGCCCAAGGACTAATTCCAATGGGTGCACAGACTGCAACTCACAATACTGCGCTACTGGTAAAAGATGGCAACCTAAAAGCCGGCTACTTGCACACTCTGCAGTGCTCCGCTGGCCTCGAGCTAGGCACGTGCTGTAAACAATAAAATAAATAAACAAACAAAATTGGATCAAACATGCCCAGAGAGTTTAGTTGCTGTAAAGGAGCAGGCAGGGAGGACGCAGGAAGAGTCAAGCTTTGACAGTGTACAGTAAATTGGGTCATCAGCTTCAACATTTACCGCATGAAGTTATGACAAGGGATGACATCATTTTCTCTGCCACCACTTCTGGATCGTCCTAAACTCAAGTGAGGCACAGAAGGCCCGGCACCCTTCCTAAACCTATACAACGCAGCACCCTGACAGTGAAGGAGCCGCAATCCTGTCCGTTTTGCCAAACGTGCGGCTCACACCCTGACAAATGCGCCGTCCGCATTCACCCTGTCACAACGCAGAAGGAGCGGCACTTTGAAACTGACAGGCTTGCGGCTCTCACACTCTTATGAAACCAACAAGAATGAGGTGGGAAAGCTGAAATGTGTGGGTTGTGGTGGCAGAGACAGCTTTTGGTGCCAAGAGGGGTGGATAACTCCTGAGGTTGCACCAAGATTCTAATCGCCCCCTTGGTGAGTCCTCGCGGGTTGGTGAATGTTTTCAGTGGAGGGTCCTGCATAAATCCTCAAATTAGAGCAAGCAACCGAGGATAGTGAGGGTGCACAGAACAATTAAGGATAGTTTGGGGGGTTCACCCGCAAAGAAGTGCTTAAAATATGCAATTTGCAGCACGATATTTAAGAAAAATTGGAGGAACGGCCATACAATTTATAAATGTTTCTCTGGTGAAACATGAACAATATCCAGTGAATTTCGTGATTCAAGGGTAGTTTTTCTTGGTGAATATTTTCATTGGAGGGGCCTAAATATTTCCTCATTTTAGCACAAGCAACCGAGTTTACGGGGGGAGCCCAGAACAATTAAGTGGGGAACATATTTTGAAATAATGTGCTGAAATGATACATTTTCCAGCACGTTTGACAAAATGAGGCAAAAAGCCATACAATTGACAGTTGGTTCTCTAGGGTAATATGAAAAAATGCAGTACATACCATGTCACCAACAGTACACTACATAGGAGCACTTTATACCATTTTCACAAGGCTTCTGCCACAATCTATCCATGCTGGTAATTGTCAGTGCAAATCACGTGCAGGAGGATGCTGCCACAAATGGCCAGTGTAAATCACTTGCATGAAGCTGCTGCCACGACCCATCTATGCCATTAATGGTCAGTGTAAATCACTTGCATGAAGCTGCTGCCATGACCCATCTATGCCATTAATGGTCAGTGTAAATCACTTGCATGAAGCTGCTGCCACAACCCATCTATGCCATTAATGGTCAGTGTAAATCACTTGCATGAGGCTGCTGCCGCAACCCATCTATGTCATTAATGCTCAGTGTAAATCACTTGCATGAAGCTGCTGCCACGACCCATCTATGCCATTGATGGTCAGTGTAAATCACTTGCATGAGGCTGCTGCCGCAACCTATCTACGCGAGTAATGGTCACCTTAAATCATATGCATGAAGCGCTTCCACCTCCATGCCTATGAATTAAAGTGCCCATTACTGGCATAGATAGGACTTCATGCAAATGAATTAAAGGTACCATTACTGAGATGCACAGTGAGGTTGGGAGCACCAGAGCAGGCAACAGCTCGCTCAGAAAGCTGGCATTTACCAAAGGATTTGGGCCACCTGGTTGACTTCTCTCCTGATCCAGAGTGCTAATCTTAAATATTAAAGGTTACACTGATGCAAATCTTTATATTCAATATACTTTTCAGAATTCCCACTGTGCAGAACTAGAAAATCAACTTTAAAGCTTCTGATCAAAGCAGGTTGTACTCCAGCAAATCTGTACCTGGTACAAAGAGAAGAACATTGTAACATTTACCCATTATGACATGAGTGGAGGGACATGGGTGCAAGGTGGACTGCAGGTACCAAAAGAGGGTGCAAAGAGGGTACGATTGTAACATTTACGCATTATGACATGGATGGAGGAACAGGGGTGCAGGGTGGACTGCAGGTACCAAAAGGGGGTACGATTGTAACATTCACCCATTATGACATGGATGGAGGAACAGGGGTGCAGGGTGGACTGCAGGTACCAAAAGGGGCTACGATTGTAACATTTACCCATTATGACATGGATGGAGGGACAGGGGTGCAGGGTGGACTGCAGGTACAAAAGGGGGTACGATTGTAACTGTTACCCATTATGACATGGATAGTGGGACAGGAGTGCAGGATGGACTACAGTTACCAAAATGGAGTAACATTGTAACTGTTACCCGTTATGACAAGGGTGGTATTACAGGAGTGTCCAGTGGACTACAAGTGCCAAAACGGAGTAAGATTGTAACTATTACCCATAGTGACATGGATGGTGGAATAGGAGCGCAGGGCGGTCTGCATGTACCATAATGGTGTAAGATTGTTACTGTTCCCAATTCTGACATCGAAGGTGGAACAGGAGTGAATGGTGGGCTGCAGGTACCATAGTGCAGTAAGATTATAACTGTTACCCATTATGCCATGGATAGTGCGACATGAGCGATGTGTCTAGCCACACATACTCACACGATGCAACACTATTCTATGATGCACAAATGACGCATCATTAACACCAATCAGAAGGTAGGATTAGCAATGAATGGCGAGGTGTGTCTCCTCTGCAGAGATAAGCTTTTTTCTAACATATTAAGCAAAACAGCTCTTAGTAACCTTGTCATGGGAACCCTTTGAGCTCGCTTTAATCAAGCCTTACCATCAAACTGCACTCTAAGTCCCTGCCTGTGATTTTTCAAAGCAGTCTTCTGAAAGTGAATGACGTAATTGGAGCTCTAAAAGGTCTTAACCAGGTCTGCCTTCAGCTACTCGATGCATAAGCACTAAGCATGCCATTCAGTGAAGTCCTGTTAAAAACAAGTACTGGCAAAGCCAACAGTTTTACCTTGTGTGTAAGTATTAGGCATTTGCCAGGCACTGCTATTAGATGCCCAGCTACTCTCACCATTCTGCACCAGCTATCATCAATGGACAGTTAATACCACTATGGCATTGCCTGGCAAGTGCCTTTCCCATGCATACACAAAAGCCCAAACGGTTGGCAGTCTCAATACTCGTTATTCATGGATGTTTCAGCAAGCAACAGAGAACCGCTTCACAGACACTATGTCATTGTATCAGCAGCATCTCCATCAAGAAGTGCAGGCCAAAGAACAATGTGCCCTGGTCCTCAGTCTAAGTATGGTGGCAACGGCAAGACCAAGTGGTATTGTAAAAACCTCCCATTTACAAAGTACCACTTTGGGATCCCATGGGCTATTTACTGCATGGGGTCCATGTAAGGTACTGCATTTGGTAAATCTGCGTTACTTACCATGTTCAAAGCTTTCTATGCACCCCGTGCAGTAAATATATCATGCAATCCCAATGCATGATTAGGTTGCATTTTTAAAAGAAATAGGTGGTATTTAAGATACAATGGGCCTCGTTATGCCTATATGGGGCCTTATTACGAGTATGGCGGTAATGTTAAACGCATGGGGTGTTGTGAATTCCTCTTGTTTAAAAAAAATATATGATTTCGGATTGCATGAGGATCATTACCCCATGGGCTACACAGGAAGCTCTGCCAGGGGGAAATATAGGTTATTCGCTCCAAGCAGTACTTTCTATGTTGCCCATACCGTAAAGATTCCAAGTGAGCCCAACTCATAAATAGGTGGTATTCTAATCATAGGAGGTATTTACAATAACACAGGTGTGTATCCTTAGCACCATCCACAGAATAAGGCTGGTGGTATTTTAAATATCCATTTTAAAATGCAGTCAACCACTGAACCATAGCAGAAAGACTAATCACCCGGATGGGAAAAGAAAGCAAGGCCTTGTGTTGGATCACCAACTATCTGGAATGGGTAAAGTTGACATGTCAGAGTCCAGCGTGCTCACCTCAACATGCAGGGATCACCAATGATCCATCTGATCTCCTGCCTGTTTAATGGCTCGGCTAAACCCCCTGCAGATCTCCTTGATCCCTTCAGACTCCCCTCCCAATCATATGCAGAGGATTTGCAGGTTCCACAGAATCTACAACCGGGCGACGATCCACACTTCTCCGATATCCTCTGGAGAATCCAGGATTGGATCACAGCCAGCAATCTGTGTTTGAATGCATCTAGCACAGAAATCATCTTTTTTTGGGACCTCCAACATATTATCGTGCAGACGACCTCCTCTTATGGGCTTGACCAAACCCCAACTCCTCAGACCAAGGAAAGAATGCACAGATGATTTCGGACAGCAGACTCCTATAGTAACCCCCAACGCACTCATTGGCTCACAAATGCACTTCCAACTAATTGTCCTTAGGAAAGGTGGCCCATATCTGGAAATGACATAACATCCATGACCAGAGCTCGCGTCCTCTCCCGTCTTCTCTCTAGCAATAGCCTGTATCTAGCACTGAACAAAACACGCTTCAACAACTCCTACTGATCTGAAAAAAGCCACCCAGACTGATGTGGTGTATCAAGCCAGGGCAACCCTATATCTCAAGGCTAGAAATCCTTCGAATGGCTTCCAATCAGGAATAGATCTTGCATAAGGCACTGGTCCTCGCCGCCAGAATCCTACATAAAAGGAGTCCCAAATGCCTGTACCAGAAAATAAATAAGTACTTTCCTCAGGGAACGCTAAGCAGCATCCTGGAAAACAATTCTAACATAGCCTAATTCAGCAGCCTGGGACATGCATGCGGCACCCCAGCAGTCCTAGAGCCCAAACACTGGAGAAATCTCCCGTACCCTAGAAACAGAGCACGGGCTCAAGGGGTACAAAGAATACCTGAACTATGGCTCTCAGAAAGGTTCATCTGTTTGGAAAACCCCTAGTTCCAAGTCTGTCTCATTCAGCAGTTCTTTCCTTCTTGATGCCCCCAATGTTGGCATGAATCCCACTACCTCTCAGCACTTGTCCCGCAATGACCAGCACTTCAGTCCGCGAGCCAACCCCGGAGCTCAGCCCGTCCACCTCGATTTCCCCTGTTTTGGCCATGCAGAAAGCTTACTGATCTGCCCCTTGTCCCCAGTTGTGATATGTTGGGTGATTGTGTTTGCTTCCTAATGCTTCTTCTTTGTAACTTGTAGCTCTACTGTGCACCCACTTTCCAGCCCTTTGTCCCCCACAATTCACCACCCTTTTAGTTCATTCAGTATCAATGCTTCTGGCATTGGGGGCCAGTTCACTAATGAGGATACAATGGTCCATTAACCGCGAACCATGCACTGTACGCCTCCACTGTATGTATCGTTATGTCATGATCTCCTGACGCTTCGAAGCCCCCCCACACTTGAGTTAGCGCTGCATAAAACCTCCAAATAAATAAATAAATATGGATTGAGATTTCATGGGATGGGTTATAAACAAAGCACTTCAGTAGATAAATAGATAAATAACTCATATGTGCCCCATCCTATGTACCACCTGCTATAAACATCCAATACAATCCATACTTATAAATGAGGCTCACAATTTTACACATAAATACACATGGAAATCACTCCGTTTGCCTTCAGTATTTATTTGTGAAAATTGAAACAAATGGAAATGTTGGTCTCTTGGTTGGGTGTGTAAGTTGTCAGTCACAGTGGTGACATGCAGGTATCCCTTGACATTGGACTTATTAGATGACCCGGCTAGTTTGTTAAGAACGTGGAAGACGCGTAGTAGCCATGTCTATTTCATGTATTTGCCTATTGGACTCCAGGAAGCCGATGAGCCTGGTTCTTTCCATGGTAGCATTCTACCCCTACTAGAAAAGTCTCACGGACAAGCAGCCTATCGTCTTGGGAGAGTTAGGGGCAGCCGGCCCATAGCGCCAGAAAAATCTGTCACAGCGACATCGAAGATAAACCCCATCTAAACGCACCACTTCTGTGGACATCTTCCCCAGGTACGGCTCTCCACTCACACACTTTAGAATGCAGCTGCGCATAAGAAAAATCCAATCTAGCTGGTCACATAAGCTATCGCACTGAAACCCCCGAGTTGCCTCAACACCTCTGCCATTAGCATACGGTGCCAACCTACGAAGAATTCCATCTATCTGGGTACACATCGAGTCCCCTGCACTAGCGCTCTGCCATGACCGCCCGCAGCCCCCACCCATGTACCTGAGCTCTTGGGTTGCTTACGGGAGCCTAGCCAGTCCTAACTCGGCCAAATGCACACATGCATCTTAACGTCTACTCTTAGAAGTGTTCTTCCCAATAGCTGGACTTCGGTTCCCGATGGCGTTCCAACGACAAAGCGCATTGAGGCCACACAAATGGGAAAATGGTACTATATAAATGACTACAGTACAATACAATACTCATGCAATGCAGGTCAAAGGCTGTGCAAAGTGACATGAAAAAGGAATTGAATTCCATTTGGAGTTGTGAAAATGGCTGCAGGTATGCAGATCTTGGCTTGCTGTGCAAGATCCCATCCCTATCAGAGGCCCATTACAGGCATCCAAGCACTAATGTGTTTATTTTCTTGTAAATAAATTGGAAAAATAATAGTTAAATATTTTCTTTTGCATAGCAAAAAATAATGTACATTAAGACAGATAAAATTAACAAAGCCTAAATATGGACAAATACAGCCAGAAAAGGTGAAAAAATAAATACCATAAAACTGAGAGCCTTGCTTATAATTGGGTGGTATTTTAAAAATGGGAGGTATTTAAAATACTGTATGTTTTCACTGTTTCCACCGTGTACATAATGAGACACTACATGGTGTACCACTATATGCTTTTGCCCTTGCCACTATATTCACAAGGAGGCCCTGTGTGGGGCCCATCTGGTGAGATTAGCACAGTTCTAGATCCGCATCTCAGTCACAGGGAGCTACTTGCCCAAGATCACACCTTTAAACTAGGATTAAAATGCAGACCTGCGTGTTACAAAGCCTACAACTTCGGGGCTATACATCTCCTTCCTAATCATTAATTGAGCACAGAGGTCACGTGATCACACAATACATGAATGTGCTGCATGGCTAATGCAATACAAGGCTCCAGTGAATGCAGACAAGCGTTTAATGGGCCTTCGATTATGAATAAGGTCCTCGGGCATGCAGCACACCTTCTGTGTGCGGTGAAATCAATTACTGCACACCGTTTTGTGCTTTATTGCTCCTTCTGATTTGAACAGTCCCCCGTGCATTGTTTCAGAGAGTATTGACACAAACATAAGGCTGTGGAGACTGGGAGTGCAGGTTTGTTGTCGCCATCTCTGCCCTAAATCACCTGACCCTACTAAAAGCCTTCCAGAGCGGGAAGGTGAGAGGGTTAATTGGGAAGTCAGCCCGTTGGCTGGAGAAAATAATGGGTCTGTCTGAAAGGTCTGCTCCCATCCTAGAGGAGACATCTTTATTCCAGAAAAGTCCAAAGTGCACAGCATGGACAATGGCCTGCAACTTCTGAGGCGCCCAGGGTGAGGCGCTGTGCGATTCATAAGATGGCAGCTCAGCGCAGGATTGGATTTCACCCAAAATGTAACAACCTTCTTCCATTGTGAACGCTCCTTTTGTCGGTGCTGTAAGTGGACTCGAAGAGGGACTCAAGTAAATGTGGTGGAGTTTTTGCTTGGCAGTGGGAGCCAACCAGGAGAGATGGGGTGTACTGATATCATTCCCAGTTGGCTGCCAGCTGGGGTCAGAGCCTGTGATTAAGAAACTAAAGGAGAGTGGCGTGCCCCAAAAGCAATGATAATAGTGTACCCAGTTCCTTCAGGAGAGGCGCCAAACCTCTCAGGCAGCCTTTTAAATCTGCATAGCTGTGTGGTTAAACAGCATTCTATGGGGTCGGAGCCTCTGGTGTTCTCGGGAATGGGAGCAACGCAGGACCAAGTCAACCTGTTCGAGCACTTCATTCAAAAATGGAGAGACCTTTTTGCAAGCCCAAGACATGGACGCTCGTGTGAAGAGTAACCTTGGGGGACCAGCAGTTCCCAGAGGAGAGCAATTTACAGGTCCACATCTTCCAAGGAGACCAATACAAGCTACGAGAAACTCTCCGTTGTGAGTAGTGCAGGTCCAGTTCCACCTTTCAGCGGAACCCATTTGCACACAGTTGGTTCCAGCATTGCGTCGTAATTATCTGACCCAGTTTGGTCTCCCAGATTTCATTGCCCCGCGGCGTGGGCTTCTGTGCAGCCGGGGAGTTCAGAAGTCACTGTACAGATGTGGCGGGCAATTTGGAGACCTGGGACGACAGGAATAGACGAGTGGGGTCGACTGGAGCTTCAAGTATCACTGTCGCTCACTCAGTTTGCATTTGAAAGTCAATTAGCCAAAGTCTAAGCGATTATCGCCTTCCAGAAAGTGACCAATTTTCCATATTCAAGCTTTCTGCCAATTCCCCCATTGCATGGTGCTGTTGTTGAGTTTTATGGCAGGGTTGTACCTAAGCAAGATCCCCTTGAAAGGAGATATTCCTCATGTCTCGCCAGGTTTCCCCTCTTCCATCCCATGAGTACATGTCTAACAGATGGAAGGGTGGATGCAATCTGGAGCGTTTTGTCCATATTTAGCAAACAGTTGAGAGGGGTTGGACTGACCGAGCCCTTCTCACTGAGGACCCAGTACGATGTCATTTGCTTCAGGGCACATCCAGTGCTGAAGGGTGTATAATGACTATGTTCTGTGATACTTCCGTATATTGGGGTCCCCAAACCACGTGTCTTTGCTCTGAACCCCTCCCGCAAAAGATATCCTTGTACAATTTGGGGCAGATTCTCAAAAAATAGCCCAAATGAAAGGGGTGCAGAGGATTCGGCCGTTCCATTTGTCTAGATTTAGAAATGTGCAGGTCATCTTATTCTCACAGGTGAACACATTTCAGGAGGGGCGGGACAGTGGCGTAAAGATGCCTCGTCTGGTCACTTTGCATACATCAGTGTTGGGACCTCAGTGCCAACACTAAAGTATGACAGGCCCCATGCAAGCGCGTGGTTGCTGGGAGCACATTTCACCAGGGCGGGTCTTTACATCGATGTGTGCATCAAGGGGAGACAGAAGATTTGCAGTTTTTTGGGCCAAAGTTGTGGAACGGTATCCCCAGAGAGATTAGGGTCCTTGAAACGCTTCCCCAGTTTCATAGAGCACTCAAGACGTTTCTGTTTAAGTAAAGGGGTGATGGGATGGTTATGGGGGCTACTCTGGTTACGAAAATTGGTTTTGGTGTATACACTGCTTGCTGACTTTTATTATCAGCTGGGCGCTAAACGGTTAAGTCCGTCATTAGCGCATTAAAAATATCCAAAATCAAATCAAAATCAGTCAAACCATCTTGGTGAATCGTCCAAAAAGGCACCTGTAAGTGATTTGTAGCAGCACTAGATTGCAGGTGCTCTGCTGTGACTGTCAACAAGAGAGGCACTTTTTGTCTAAATATGAAAACATCTCCTTGAAGGACAAGGGTAGGGAAGATGATTATCTTTCTTTATGGGTCTCATTTAATGCTGTATATGATTAATAGAGAAGTGGGGAGGAGAGGGGGCGGAAGGGGAAGAGGGAGTTCCCCCCTTTTTCTTTTTTTTCTCTCTTTTTATTTTTTTCTTCCTCTCCTCTTTCTTCTATTTTCCTTTCCTATTGTTCATGTGTTGTTTAGTGTGTTTATGTGTGGAATATTGTATTTTGTATGTGCTGTTTTTCACATGGGAATTGTAATAGTGGTTTTAATTTGTAAGGTCTAGTATGATTGTAGATTTAGATACATGATGCAGTTGTATGGACATTGGATATTGTCATTTACAATTATTCATGTTTGTTCTATTTTACTGAAGCCTGGGTGATAGATATGCGTTTTGATGAAAACCTAATACATTTATTTATTGTGATTCTGGTTGAAACCAGTCACCTTTACACAGTCTTTAAAAATAATCACAACAAACAATACAATCCATAAAGATCATATTTAATATCGATCTAAGATACATACCTAAAAAATTGAGAAAAAAACATGTTCTAAAATGCCTAAAGCCTTATACCACAACAATTGATAATATAGCCTACTATCCATGCAGTAAATAAATGAAGAATGGTCACTCTTGCTTTGGTATCAATTAGCAATTAATCTGACTGCAAAAAAGTTTCTGTTTTGAAAAAGGCCCTTGAGAGGCTGAAAAACGTGTTAACAATTAATGGGCAATGGGAGTAAACCAATAATAAATTGCTCCAACACTACCAAAGCAAGAGTGACCATTTTTCATTTATTTACAGAGGTGGCGCAGTAAAAGTGTGCATCAACTTTATTAACCTTGCAACCAAGGGAAGGAGGGCGCTGGTCCTTCCCTAAAACAACACTAGCGCGACACCAGGCCAACAGGAGTGTTATTCAGGTCGCTGGGTCAAGTAGCTGCGCCCAGAACAAAACCCCAATCACAAATAATACTATCCATGCAGATATATAAAAATCAAATGTAGTGATGCAGCTGGATTCGGGTGCTGCCAATTCCAGTTGGTGATAACCCTTGTTGAGGTCGAGCTTTGAGAATATGGTGGTGCCGTTCAGGAGGTGGATCCCCTCTCTCTACCATGTCACTTTCTATGAGGGTTTCCCCCTTGCTTTCTTGAAGTGAGACACGCTGTGTGTGATTGTCCATCCATCGGCATCGCTCACCGTGATCATGGTGTCATTTTGGTGCGACACTGTGGGAGTTCTGGGAGCGAACGTTGAGTTCTCCTTTCTGTGTTTCACCTGCTTCACCAAGACTTGATCTCCAACATCCACCACTGTCTCTTTGGTGCTTCTCTGAGCATCCGCTGCTTCTTTCATTGTCCGTTTGGCTGCCGCATCTCATGTCCTCACATCGCAGCCATTTTAACAATTCACTCTCTCTTCCAGGTTATGTGGGAGCCATGTTCTGATCCGTCGGCCAAACATGAGGTCGGCCGGGCACTCACCCGTGGAGCAATTCATGGTATGCCGTATTCTCTCAAGAACTGTTATAGGACTTGTTCGAATGGCTTGCCTGTGACCTGTGCTATCTGCAGAGTCCTCTTAATGCTGGCCATGAAGTGTTCAGCCATGCCGTTGGCCTGCGCCCAGAGAGGGGTTATCTTGCGGTGCTTGAATCTCATGTAATCCGTGAAGTTTGCGAAATCATAGTTCATAAAAGGCAGTCAGTTGTCCGACTTGATGGTCTTCGGGATACCATAGGCTGTGAGAATCCAATCCAGTGCTGGGATGACAACAGTAGCAGTAGTGGAGGGTACAATCTGAATTTCTGGGAATCGCGAGTATTCATCAATTAATACAAGCACACAAGATCCATCTCTCATGGGCCCAAAAAAAGTAAATCGGCAGTTCCTCCCAGACTATGTCTGGCAGGCACAACATCTGCAATGAGCGGGGCTTGGGTGGAGGGGCCACCACCCTGCATATGGCATAATTCTGCAGTGTGTTCTCCACTCTGCCGTCCAATTGGGGGAAGCAGATTTTCTGGCAGAGTAGATTCTTGGTGGAAGCAGTCCCCCGCTGGCCCTCATGGGCAAGGTCAATGACTTTGACAGAGCAACCTGGGCAGTACGATATTGCAGCCTTTGAGAACAATGTGGTCTTCTGTAACAGGGAATTCTTCTTGGACAAGACACAAACTTTGCACATCGTCTTGGATGGGCTGGTCCAGGTGTTTGGCCATGTCTTTGCCATGATTCATCCTCCCTGCCCAAAGGCACTGAGCTATAATGTTGAGTGCCGGATCCACTTCTGATTCCTGATGGAGTGTCGCCCATGCGATCGGGAATGGTTTCATTTGGGGGACGGCATCACTCAGGTATTCCTCCGCTATCGAGTGTTCCTTCCATGCAGCACCGCATGGGTGATGCGACAGTTAGTCTGCCGGGTTTTTGTCTTTCCCAGACCTGTGTTGAATTGTGAATTTGTAGTCTTGTAAGCGGAGACCCCACCGTGCAATGCGTGGGGGCATCCTTGCTTTTGGGCTGCCACAAATCGTGAGAAGGGCTTGGTGGTCTGTGATGATGATAAAAGCTTTGCCATACAGGAAAAGGTGAAAATACTTGCAAGCCCAGACCACTGCCAGGCTTTCCTTCTCGGCCTGGGAATACCTCTGCTCCGTGTCTGTGAGGCTGAGGCTTGCCCAGGTGACCACTTGCTTGACGTGAGGTGTCTTTGGGTCAAATTGTGACAGAATCGCGCTAAGCCCCACGGGACTGGCATCTACGGTCACTTCCATGTCCTTTGCCAAGCTAAAGTAGGCCATGTCTGCCGCTGATGCAATCTTTGAGCGCATGTCCTCAAAACTGGCATGAGACTCCGGCAACCAGATGAAGTCCTGGCCCTCCTTAGTGAGTTCCCAGAGCGAGGCACTGATGGCGGCGTAATTCTCCAAGTATCTGGAACAGTAGCTGGCCAGGCCTTGGAATAATCTTAGGTCTGATATAGTGATTGGTCTGGATGTTTCAGTCAGAGCTGCCACCTTCTACGGGCCCGGAATCATCCCATCTTTCAAGAAAATGTGCCCAAAGAATGTTAGCGTGTGTTTGTGAAACTCGCACTTGTCCTTATTCAGTGTCACTCTTGCCGCATCCAGCGCCAGGCAGATGCGGTGCAGAGTGTCATCATGCTCACTCAAAGATTTGCCGAACACACAAACGTTGTCGCTGTAATTCATGCAATTTTGTATGTATTTTATGACCTGATGTATTTCTTCCAGGAATATTTCTGCCGCCGATGATATGCCAAAATTGAGTCCCTTGTAGCAAAATAAACCCATGTGTGTGACAAATGTAGTGATGTAGTGGGATTCGGGCGCCAATTCCAGTTAGTGATAACCCTTGTTGAGGTCGAGCTTGGAGAATATGGTGGTGGCGTTCAGGAGGTGGATCATGTCGATGATCCATGGTACCTGTTGTCTTTCCCTTTGGATGGCTTTGTAAGGTCTGCTCATGTCCACACGCAGGCTAATTGATCCCTCCTCCGATTTCTTTTGCACTGGGACTATTGGAGAGACCTGCGGTGTCGCTGCTCGCCCGCTCAATGATGTTGAGGTCCAGTAGGAAGCAGAGCTCCTCCTCCACTTGTTTCTGAATGTGTATGGGTATTCCCCTATAGTTATAGTGTTGGGCAACTGGCTTGATGGTGGGGCCGAGGCACAGCTTGACTTTACAGTTTTAGTTTCCTCAAATCTTAAATAAGTTCAGGAACATCTTGACCATGTCACCGTCCGGGGCCATGTACTTGTGCACCATGATGTAATAGAGAATGTGTACCATGACCATGCCCAGTGCTGTTTAAAAATTCTGAATTCATCCACTATTGGCTGCCGTGGACAGGGCATGCAGTTGTATGCGTGCTGTGTGTGATCTGTGTGTACACAGAGTGGTGAACACACCCTCAAGGGAAGCGAGGGGTCCGATCCATATGGGTAGATGTTCAGTTTCGGGGCCCATGGGAGTTTGTTGTAGGTTTCTTTGCTCATGACATTTACGGTTGCCCCTTTGTCGATGTAGAATTCTGTGGGTATATTGAGAACTTGTAGAGTTATAGAACTTGTAGAGTTCTTTAGCTGTGTCTTTATGTAGTGCCCATACATAGCCCCTTTTTTGCTGATCAGCGGAAGAGCCTAATGAGTCACTCTCAGACTTTGAGCCTGCTTCTACATATTGGCAATTTCATATTGGCTCTTCTATCTGGAGATCTATGTCATTTTCTCTTGTGGTATTTATCGTATTCCACTTCCACTGGTGTGTGTCTTCTGGGGTCCCGGGTGCTTATGCATTCCTCCCTGTGGTACCTTGCGTGTCGCCTGCTTCTGGGCAGCGAGGAGTTGTGTGGCAAGGGTTGAGAGGCATTCTTGCACTCTTGCACACCGCTTGTACTTCTGTCCTAGGGCTGGGCACTTGCCCTCATGCAGGTATTCATATCCACAGCGGTAGCATGTCATGCCAGTCTTCCTGGTGCCCTCCCCTTGTATGGTCCTTGGTTGTTGAGAAGATTTTAAATGTTCCCATGTTTTGGACTTGTAGAGAAATATCAGAGTCTGACTTGGCCATAGCCAGGATTTCGTCCAGTGATCTTTGTTTTTGTAGTAGTTTCTTGTGAAAGTCTGATGACTCACACCCTGATATTACTTGGGACCTGAGCACCTCCTCGTTGGAGTAGCGATGAATCGAGCAGTGTTTCATGTGAATCCATAGTCTCATAACAAAATTATCAAGGTTCTCCCCCACTTCCTGGGTCGTTGTGTGAAATATGTCGCGCTCGAAGTTGACATTGGTATGTGGGGCGAGGTATGTGGTCAAGTCATTCTGGATTTCTTAGAATGACGTTTCTTCTTCATCCACCAGCTCATATAAAATGTCTCAGACTGCTGCACCTATGGCCAGGGTCAATAAGTTCTTCTTTCTCTCATCATCAACGTATTCCATGGCCCCTACATAAACCGTGAAGTCCTTTGAACATCGGACCCACCTTGGACTCAAATTGCTTGTGTCATTTAGGTTGAATGCCACCGGAACTTGCCAAGGAATAGTCTTGCCCTGTGCCATGTGAAAAGTCTCTGAGCGGTGTGCAGGTATGGTGGTTGGGATGTCGTCACCCGACATGACTGCACAGCCTTCCATTCTCATACTGTTGTGGGGCCTCCAAGGATATGGTGTGTCCATCGCGGCGTGGGCAAGCCCTTATGGGGTACCTGGGCGGCTTCCCAGCACCACTCCCACACTTTATGGTCTTGAGGGTCCAGGTAACAGTAGTGGGTCCCACATGGCCTCCTGGTGAGCCCCTCCCACTGGGCCAGTGCTGCAGAGCTGTTCAGGCCTTGAAAGTGGTCAGCTGTGCACTTTATGCCTAGGGATCTGCCTGCAAATATGACTGCTGCCAGCAAGGCACATTACAGCAGTGTGCCGCGGTCTTGGTAAGCTGATCTGCCTACGAAGAGCACTGCCGCCTCCCGGGCGTGTCGTGGAGGAGTGGTGTTGGCTTGGTAGCAGCCAGCACACTTCGACAGTGCACGCAAGCTTTCGTACACCTTTGTCGCTAATGTAATGATTGGGCTGACAATAACAGAGCCGGAGGCGAGTGCAGCTTTTCACATCACTTTATTTCATCAAACTAAATGTACCCCTTTGTTCCCATCACTTCCTTTCTCCACCCCACACCCCAACTGGACTCCTCCCACATAATGAGGCTAACACGCCTCATAATAAAACGTGGCATGGGCTGATAACATCTGTTACTGCCCTACTCCCCGAGTGTGTAATGTGTTATGACTAGCTTTACCTGCACCTGATGTATATGGATGGAATGCTGTTAGTGATGGATGTGGAATGCAGAGTGAGAGAATGTTGTGTTATGAGTGGGTTCCATGAAGTTTAGTTGAGGGAGGATGTGATCACAGAGAGCATACCAGTGGATGTTTCCTGCCCTATGACTTACCTGACTTGATGTACTTGACCTGATGTACAAGGAGCAAAGTAAAGAAGATGATTGCTCTTACAAAACTGTCAGTGTCAAAATTGGCCAGGGACCCAACTTAACATAATGCTTCATAACATCACTTATAAGAGCCTTACACAGTTCCTAGAAGACTCTCGCACCGCTCCAACAGACTCTCACAGAGCACTCTGGTTCTGACCTCATTCATAACAGAAGATTGTTGGTGGGGACCCATGATTGGTTCATTAAGGTGAGCTTAGCCTGCACCAATCATTGGGGCCCATTTGGCTTTAAGCGAGGGCTGAACCCCTCACTTAGCAGATCATCTGACGACCTCAAAAGGAGTAAGAAGAAGGACTCATTTGGAACCGGGATGAAGGTACAGTCTACCTTACATGTTCCGCCAGCGAAGGATAGGCCAGGAGTTCCAAGAGGGAAGCAAGATGCCTCCCCATAACATCTCAAAGGGAACAGATGTATAGGGAGATATCAGATTCAGAGGACCCGTCCAGCAGCTCCAGAACCAGTACCCAGCCAGCACACAGCGTGCCCTGCTAGGTTCTGCCAGCAAGCTTCCTAGGTGGGAACGGTCGGAGAGTAGCTGAACAAAGCACAAGGCTGTTACCTGCAAACACTCTCATGAGTTAAGGGCCGTCTGCCTTGAAAGGACAAAACGAGCTCTGCGAAGAAGTTAGGGGGGAGTGCCGCACAAGCATCAACCAGCGTCCATCTTTTAAGGACATTTTTGGGACAGTCGAGGCCTTGAACCTCAACTGGCTACATCACTGACTGTTGTCATGCCACAGTCACCAGAGCCGTCCGAGACACCTCGATCAGCGCTGCAGATCTGCCAATCAGCACAGAGACAGCGATTCTTGACCCTGAGCCACCGTGTAGGCCAACCTGCAGCCATCCGTACAGCCTCGCTCGCCGAACTGCCTGCCGCCTGATACCCATCTCGAACACTGTCTCAAGAGCTGCAAAGCACCCTGGAACTGCCCCGACACTGTTGAGCATCAAGAATTTCTTCAGCACCAAGTACTTTGTGGTTCTGAAGCCCCCTCCCTACACCCCCTTGTGCGTCTCCAAAGGACCCTAGAGACAGTTACAACCCTTTGTCCCGTTGGTGCTGAAACCAAATAACCTTGAACAAAAAGACTGATTACTTTACCAACTACCCTCCTATCAGTATCCAGAGTGCATCCCTTTCCTTCGTGAAACTGTCTGTCCTCTATGTTCCTTTACAGCGTGGGTTGTATTTTGTAGTGTGCTAGAACTGTCTGTTGTAGTAATAATAGAGTAGATATTTTTTATACAACCTTGACTGGCCAGTCCCTTTTATCATTGGGTAATAATTATATTTTTGCTGTCTTGCAACTACCAATGATTCATGACCTTACAGAGATAAGACTGCCCCGGAAGTTCATTTGTCACAAAAAACGGGAATCATAAGATGAGTGTGCAGAAGAAAGCAATTCCTGATCATGGGAGGATCGAGTCTTTTTCCAATGGTGCTTGTGATTCCGGAGAGAGGAGCGAAGGGTAATAAAAGAAGGAGTGAGCCAAGGTCGGAGTGGCTGACGGGAAGGGGTAAAGGGAGGAGCAAGATGGAGAGAGTTCAAGGTAGAAGAGACGATTGAAGGGACTTAAGTGCAGAGTTAGCAGAGAATTGCGAGAACAACTGGCAAGGGGAAGAGAAGTGACAAGAGAAAAAGGTGGGAGTATCAAAAGAGCGAAGATTGCAATGTAGAAAAGAAGTTGAAGAGGGGGACAGAAGAGAGGAGTAATGAAGAAAGTAAAGGAGAAAATGATCCGATGAATAAATGGGAAGGGAGGAAACTGACACGTTACAGGGGACTGAGGAGAAAATGAGATTGAGAGAGGATACGGATGTATGTGATGGGGGAAAGTCCAGAGGGAGAAGATGATAAGAATCGATAAGAGGAAGAAAGGACGTGGTAGAATGAATGGAATCAAGATGCAAATTAAAATCACCAAGTACAAAGAGAGGTGGGCTAGAAGGCAATATAGAAGAGAGAAGTTTGTTAAATACACAAACACAGGGTTTGACTGGAGCTGTGAAACTCTGACCCTTTTTAACATAAAATGTGAGGTCGTGCTTGAGGGGCTTGTGGGCCCTTACCCTCCAAGGACAGCAAATAAAAGGGAGTCTATGGGATTCTCACCCATTGTAAGCACTAAAAAATACAGTATACAGTGTTTATATCGAATTTGTTATATTGAATGCCCATATATCGAATGTTTTAATATTGAAAACCTTTATAGTGAATGCATTGGGTGCAGTAAACGGTTAAATATTTTTGGGAAACGGTTGCGGTGGGTTTGAAGGGGTTGGAAACGCCCCCCAAAATAAAAAATAAAAAGTGCATATACTATAAAAGTTTTCAATATTAAATATTCGAAATATGTGCATTCTATATAAAATACTCAAATATAAAGACATGTAACCAAAAATACAAGGATGCTTAAGGGGCTGTGGAACACCCACCCTCTGTAAACTTAAAAAACAATGCTTCCACTAATGTTAGGGCTCCGTGGGCTACGACACCACGACTCAAGCAAGCCGATTGTTAACCTTCACTATTCAGCACCTGTGCCAGTCAGTCTGTCCAGTCCTCACCCTCCACTCCTTGGCACGGGTGCTTTGCCAGGGTCTGTACCTGGGCTAACTCCCGAGTAGTCTTCCTCTTGAGTGCCATTCCTCAGAGGCTGAGAACCATGGAAACAAGTAGGTCTCTGCACTGTATGTTGGGTGCTCCTGCCCCTACTGGGGGTGAGCGAGCCCCAGCAACTTCCCCAAAGGAGAAACCCCTAGCCCATGGATATATCCATCTACCCTTTGCAGAAACCAACTGGTCATCGCTGGATCCAGCCACCTTCTCTTTTGACAGCGGCCGAGCAATCAGTCCCAGCTGCCAAAACCGCAAGTATCAACACATTACTCGGTTAGTTCAACCCGTCACTCATTCTCTCCGAGCAGTGGGTCCACCCATGTCACTCAATTCCCTGGAACCATACTGCCTCCTATGGTGGGCAATGGGCCACCAAAGGTTCTTATAGGCTGCCTAGGGATGCCCCAGGAAGTCAGGAGAATTGACCGCCTGTCACCCAGCCTACAGTTCCCAAAAGACAAACATGAACAGACGCTGTACAAACCAAGATGTGGCAGGCCCAAAATGACATGCTTCCACGACATCTGCACATTTCGATCACCGGCCGCATTCAAAGCACACGTGAGAAACCAGATCGGCAGTTCCCGTGTGGGCTCCACAAATGGCGATGGGAACTCATCATTCCGATGAGCGCCGAATGGCTCAATGTCCACGAATTGTGACCTGTGTTCTTGCACCATCAGGAACCCGGCGCAATGTGTGGAAATGAACGGGGCAATGTTGACTGCCATGCTTGCTTTGCAGCACGTGGAACAGTACACCGGAGAGTTTCCTCTCGTTGCAAGGTGTGGGAAACTGGGTGAACCCTGGTTCCTGTGTCTTTCCTCTCAAGCATGGGCGAAAGCCTGATCGTCCCTGCCATGTAAAATCAATATGGCCCTATATATATATATATATATATATATATATATATATATATATATATATTTCTTTGTTATTAAAGTGTTCATGGTTACAAACAACTTTTTAAACACTACACTAGATAAAAACATATCACATAAAAAATGACATAATATCATTTTGCAGCATATACCCCAATATTATAAATAATACATCTAGCTTATGGCAGACACACATTTTAGAATCATATTGCACATAACACATTAGATACTTCTACTTCCTAATATAACCTAACTTATTATGGTACACATCACACATTTACAGTCCATTGGGCCTCATTCCGAGATTGCAGTATACTGGCGGTAGAGACGCTAGTATATTAGCAAATGGAGATACCGTTTCCGGCACTCGGTCCACCAGCATTGCCGCCGGATTCCGAGTGCCGGAATAACGGTGAAGCCCAATTCATGGAGTTCCATTGGACTCCGTTAGGGGATTTGCTGTCATTACCAGCACCTGCCAGTGCCGATTATGAGGGCTTTTTTTGCCGGTGGGGCGCCTGACCCGGCCCAATGTCGGTATCCACGAATACCGGCACTTTCTTACCAGCCCGTCCGACTTGGAATGAGGCCCATTGATCTTAAATTCCTGCCAAATATAAAATATATTAGAATTTAAAACATGGTTTTCTCCAGAATAAATATCTGACCATGTTTGGTCACCCTCTAAATATCTGACGTCCGCTATGCTCTGGTACCCCTTTTTATATGTCTCTACCAGTTTCCCACAACCCGTAAGCAGGTGTCTAGTTTTCTCCATTTCTTCCTTACATAAACAGCACAACATGCTTTCATATATATCATCACAGGCACCAGAATGAACACATTAAAAGATTTTAAAAAATCACAAGCACAGTAAAAATACATAACGGTAACTTTCAACAATACCTCACTGGAAATCATGACTGCCTATAAAAGAAGGGGTGTCGAACGCATCCCCTAAACATGTATCGTTTTCTAAAAATAGCAGGATTTATAAACCATGGGAGGGGCTAGGAGAAAAACAGCAGCTGAAGACGGAAAAAAAAAGACAATTACAAAGACTGTGACAGGAGATTCTAGGGCGCTGTGCAATGCACACGTTATACATCTAGGCATTAAAAAACAAACAGACTTCTACCACCAGCTTCCAGACATCAGCTACAGTATTTACCTGCCTGCTGGAGAGTCGCCTTTCATCCCATGTCCTGGGTCTACGACATCGCTTCCAGGGGTGCCCCCTAGTTTCATTTCAGGTGTGGGGTCAACAGTGTCCTCTGCAGCAGACGTGTTCCTATTTATAACATTTTCTGCAACATTTCCAAACAGACGTTTGTGTTATTTCTTTGTACAGTACAGCAATAAAGGCGTTCTGAGTGCAGCGTCCCTGGTGCTAAGCGATCCTGATTGCAAATCGCTGGGCAGGTCCCAACATGCCTTGCACACGCTGTTTTCAGCCAGCCTTTCTCTGTGTGCACCTTTGCACACAATGCACGACGCGCACGACTGTACTCGCTGTGTCCGAGAACTAATGGCTGTCAGAGAGCAACCGTCTGGGAAAATGCATTCGACAGTCCACCGTACAATATATACATGCCTTGTTTGTGTGCTACGAAGTACCGCTGACTGTTTCTAGACGCCTGCAAATTTGGCGGGTCAAGGAACTGGAGCACAGGAAAAACGAGCATTGGCAAAACCAACAGTTTTGGCTTTGATGCAGGCGTGGGATAAGACCACAATGCCATGATAGAACTCTTGGCCATACGATGGCACAAGCTTGAAAATGGGTTCAGTACCGGGGCTTGTGATACACAAGCCAAAACTGTTGCCTTGATCAATGCTTGCTTTAACGGGACTTCAGTGCAAGGAGCAGATGCGGGGAGCCACACATTGCTTACAAATCAAGCGGCTGAAGAGACACTTGGTTAAGATATTTTTCTTGTACCAGTAGTCCACTTGCAGCTGCAATTAAGCCTTTCAATCTCGGAAGACTGTTTAGTATTAATGCTGGCAGGCCCTATACATCAAAAGGTTTGATGCTGTGTTTTAGGCGGGAAGGTGTGGTAGGTGGGAATGGCCACAGGGGTCACAGGGGTCACCATGGCCATGGACAGTTAATGGGTGGGTAAATAACCAAACATCTCAGGCACGCTGTGTGCCCCTCTTCCCATCTCCTCTCCCTCCAATCTATACTTCAACACAACTTCTGGCCAGCATAGACGCAACTCCGCCCTTGACTAATCAAGACTCAAGCCAGTATATATTTTTTTTTTCTCTGCCTGTGTATTTTGTTTGTAACTTCCTTCTTCATTGTAACCAGAGATTTTAAGCCTGCTGTAACCTACGCTGTGATACCTTTGGGTTTGGGCGTATAACAAATGCATAAATAAATAAATAAATAAATAAATAAATAAATAAATAAATAAAATACCTGTTTGGTCTATAGGTGGCACTAGAGTGCAACCTGATAGAAAACTAAAAGTGTGTGTGATTAGTGACCACATCATCAAGCAGAGATGTTGAAATTAAATCGTGGGGGGGGTCTAATTTACAAAGAATCTTGTTTTCTGGTACATGTTGCATCAGACCAAGTTTTCCCATGTCTTGACATACCATACATCTCAAAATGGTATTAGCAAATAATTTGAATGTAACTTACCACTGTAGGTTACACATGATGCACACAAAAACCCAACTTACACTGAACATTGGTGGTCTGACATGGATTACCTTGCTCCGGTGTAACTTACTCCTTGTTGGACATGGGAATTTTATTTTTTGCATAACACTTTTATCATCTTTTTTCTCTCACTACAACATCTTTCTCCATCACATTTCCTTTCCTACTCTACATATCCCACACATGTACTCCTACTTCCATTCATGTTCACACCTCACAGCCAACAGTTGCACTAAGCACATTCTGGTGTAAACTAAGTGGGGTCACAACACAAAGGTTTATAATACAACTTTGAAATATTGCAAATATATTTAAAGTTACGCATTTGTGGGTCTGAGCTCATTACCCATTCAACAAAACACACACATACAACTCTCCAACACACACCTGTGAATGCCAACTGTTGCTGACCTTGTAGTAATAATGCATGCATAAGCTACTCAACTGCGCATAATGTGAGCCATTAATAATAGACATAGAAGAAAAACTCACCAACCTGGCGTCCACACTCCCTCCTTCATCTAACCTCAATAAGCTTCTCATTCAGCTCAACTGCACACCAACGAACTCAGCAAACATTCACTCATCCTTAAAACGATAAACCAAGCCATCTGCACCTCGGTTCACATAAGAACTCGCTGACAGTAAGTGTGCCATCCACAAACAAGAAAAGATCTGGCGAAAAACACAACTACAAGAAGATCACACCGGGCATCATTTACCCCTAAAACTGGATTCCTTGTGAATCACACCCAGAATCGTGTATCCACATAGAATACAACCAAACTATCACACAAGTGGTCAATCTATTCATGATATTTTGAAAATATAATCATTATTTTTAATGGATTTACTTTTGCGCGTTCATATGTTTATGCGGGCAGAAAGCTGCACTACATGCTGACAAAGCTCAGTGGGTTCAGTGGCTGGTGCCGGGACATGTGTGTAACCTGTGGGTAACAGGCTTGGATCTGTGTACTCTGAATCCACCTTCCATTGCTATACATTGATGACATTAGTTCATGGAATTCTATCACAACACCTATTGCTTCTCTGGACACTTCAGTCTGGTTGTGTACTCCACCGAAGGAAATGTCAATACTAGGGTTAGGCTTGCCAACTCAAAGGACAGTCAAGTTCAGGTGGGTGGTTAGAACGACCACCAAATAGGCTAATAATCCCAATTGAAATTGATCATATGAAGATTTTCTCTGAGATAGTCACTGCAGATTTCATTCAGACTAAAACTATTATGATAAGGGGTATATGTCTTGTGACGGACAGCATGCACCAAAGCGCTTTGTTTATGCCATATGTGACACCTTGAGGCAAGCCAGGCTTTTTAGATACCATGGCTTTGAATTCTGGGATTTGTGGTTTTGCCTTTCCCACGATATGGATTAAACTACAAGACTCACAAAGTAAAGTGCTGATGGCTAAAAAGGGTGTTTTGAATATAATGTAGCAAATTATCCGATATGACAATCCTAAACACAAAAAGACAACATGCAGATGCTATTTTATGCCAGTTTCTCAATAGTTTATTTATTTATTGTGCATTATAAGGCGCTTATACAACAAGTAAATTGTGTTTCAAAGCGATCACAGGTTAACAGGGAGGGAACGTGGGAGTAAAATTAAATATAACACTAAGATAGAGGCGAACCTACTAGGCCTTGTGAGCATTGAGAATGTGCAAGTGCAGTGAGAGACAACGGGTAGGGGAGTAAGGGGGAAGTGCTAGGTGCATCAGGTGGGAAGTGCTGGAAGTGATCAGCTGGAAGTGCCTAGGTGGAGAGGAATACCACCAATAAATAGTTAAGTGCAAGCCTGTGGTGGCACTGGCCGGTGGGTGCCAAGGCAAAGTGCTGGGAGGGGCATAGGCTGTAGGCGATTGGGGGTGGGAGGCCAGGACCCAGGAGGACGCATAAGGGACCCGGTCACCAATCTCAGTAGCTCTGAGGTTTAGCAGAGGAGGGAGGAAGGGAAGGAGGAGGTGAAAAGAAATTTCTTGAGGAGCTTCTGGAATTTGAGGAGATCCGGCTCAAGGTGAAGTGGAAGAGGGGAGGCTGTTCCATAGGAGGGAGCCAGCCGAGGAAAGAGATCTGCCACCAGCTCGCAGTTTAGCAAAGTGTTTGACACAGAGAGAGTTTTGGTGCCATCGGAACGTAAAGATCTGAAGGGAGAGGATTTAGTGAGAGCAAGTTGCAGATAGCGTGGACCCTGGCCCAGACAGCCTTGTGGATACAGAGGGATTTGAATTTGATCTTGCAGCAACCGGGAGCCAGTGGAGAGTTTTTAGCGTTAGAGAGATGCGGTCCCTGGGCTTCAGGTCAAGGATACATCTTGCAGCCCTATTCTGGATTAGCTGGAGGGGTCGTAGAGAGGAAGAGAGTAGATGACGAAAAGGCTATTGCAGTAGTCTAGCCTAGAGAGCACCAGAGCTCCTTGAGACATTTAGCTTCTGGGGGAAGGTAAGAAAAGGAAGAATTCCTTTGAGGAGGTGGAGTTGAAAGTGGGACTTCTTGGCAAAGTCCTGAATGTGATGGATGAAGCAGAGAGAGGAGTCGAAGATGACTCCAAGATTTCTGGCTTCAGGTGAAGGAGAAGGGGGAGAGCCCAGAGTGAGGGAGAGAAAGAGCGAGCAGGAGTCCCAATAGGAAGGATCTCAGTCTCGCTGGCGTTGAAGCAGAGATCATTGGAAGTACACCTGGACTGGAGGGCTGATAGGCACTCCGGAATGATGCAGGAAGTAAGGAGAGGGTCAGAGGGAAGTTTGAAAAAGAGTTGTATGTCATCTGCGTAACACTGGATGTTTGGGGAGAATGTGGAAATGATATGTGCAAGCAGGGTAAGATAGTTGTTAACAATCCAAGGAGAGTGGTTGGAGCCCTGGGGGATGCCGCAGGTGGAGACAGAGTTGGGGGAGGAGAAAGAGCCAGAATGACCTGGGATGGACGGTCACTGAGGAGCGAGGTCAGCCAGTCCAGTGTCCATTCAGAGATACCAAGGGTAACAAGTTAAAATGTCTTCATATGTGGAAAGAGTGCTGTTGTTCAAAACTTTTTGACATATTACCAAGGAGAGGAACTCACCTGTGGCTTCACTCCAGTCCATCTGTAACCTTCGCCTAATCTTCTGGGCCCGGGCCCGTAGGCGATCCACTGCTCCAATCCGATTCTCCACCGTCTGAAACTGGGACACAAAAGTGTGACTTTTTGCAGAACCCCATTTTTGTGGATACATTTGTGGTGTGGTTGCATTTCTCTAATCAATTTAATGTAATGATTTGTCAGCAGCTCTTGCATGTGCAACCGCTGACATGCCCGTACTCGCAGGGCTGCCCGTGATACAGCGTAGGATACAAAAGTGGATACAGCAGCAATAAAGGTAATAAGACAAGGCAAACAAGGGACTGCCAGCATCGCGTGTATCTGGGAAAAGGAATCGTCTTCTTTTACCAGTGGACTCAATATTGTATCAGAAGACTCATGCGCTTTTCTATCATGCAGGAATGGTTTGGTGGTAAAATTGTGTTACGCTGTATTTGCCTGAACTAGTAAAATCCTAATCCTTTGGAAACAAGCATTGCAAGAGCCAATAGTTTGGCATTTGCACTTGTTAATTACATTTTAATTTTATAGGAATGGATTTGTGTGGGCCCCATAAAGAATGGCCTGGGCTAAAAGAACAGGCAAGTTGAATGGCCGGTCACAACATGACTATTAAAACATGAGCCGTTAGCCTCTGTTGGTTGATTACTTCCAACATGTTATACTAACAACTGAGACACGAAGCCTGGAGCTTACAATGTCTATTGCGGAGGACCATAAAATGCTTTTCAGCTCGATACCACCTGGCAGGGGATTATCAGTAATGTGAAAACACACCTTTAAACCCAAATTACCCAGGGCTATATGCAATGCTCAACAGAACAGTATCACCCCAACAATCCATTTACTACAGATCCAAAAAGTCAGACAACACCACTCGGAAAGAGAACGCAGTGATACATGATATATGGTATGCATCAATTTATTACTATCATTTGCAGCAATTTGAGAATATCGTGCTGTACCAAGTGTGATGCTGTAAATGCATTGGAGGCACATGGCCTCCATGTCCTTGCCCTGTAGTCCCTTATGTGTGTTATGTGTTGTTTTCTGCACAGGAGTCCAGTTGGTACTCCTGGCAGTGCAGCGATTCCTCTTTTTGGTTGTGGTGAACAGAGACTCTTGGGCAACCCTTATGGCACCCATGGGTGGGGGCAAAACCCTGTACCCTTAGTGTATGTTTTTGGGCCACTGTGTGTTGCCCACAGAGCAGGGTATGCACTGGCAGCAGCTCCATGCTGAATTTGACAGGTGCTCTGAGTATCCTGGTAGAAGGCAAATTGGCCCCTGTGGCCACTTGGTTTCTATTACCTTTTCAAAGCCCAGGGAAGCCCTGACTCTGTCCCTTCCCCTGACTGGCTGTTGGGTGGAAGAACCATATATGGGATTGTGGGAGTCCAGGCCAGACTGGCTGGAGCCTTCCCAGTGACTGTATGTTGTAGGTACACCCTTGGGGTGGGACCTAGGTGAAGAGTGTGTGTGACAAATATACATTCTATGTTATAGGTGTCTGCTTTCTGTGTGTGACACAATGAATGAGACTGCCCTGCCTGAAACTGACAAGAATGCAGTGTGGTGTGCTGAAAGGATGGGTGCTTGCCTCAATCAACATTCCTTGTTATGGGTAGAAGTGAATAGCCCAAATGCATGTGAGACTGATTGGCTGCTTGTCTGCATGAATGCCCTTCTGTGTGATTGACTGACTGAGCCTGGCTCAGCCCGAGTGAATGAGAGACAGATGTGTATATCTGGAGACCTCTCACATCCGAATTTGTTCAGAATATGAACTTAAAATTTGAAGCTCATCCTTGAAGCCGAGCTGGAAGAAGGAGAATTGCTGCTGTATTTCCTTCGACGAAATCTAAAAGCTGTCGAGTCTGCCGAGGACTGATCCAAGAGAGGACCTGGCTAGGAGACCTCTCCCCGAGTTACGAGGGAACATCGTGCAAAAGCTTCTCTTCATCAAGGCACCCTGGAAGCCAGTCCTGAAAGGCTGTCGACCGGAGAAGGAGTCCGCCGAGAAGCTTGAAATAAAAACGCCAGGACATCGAGGCCATCAAAGTCCATTGCCATCGACCAGGACTCGGAGGATTTCCGTAACTGCTGGAAGGCAGTTGAGTTGTGTTGCCCGAAAGAGGGGAGAGCTTGACACCGTGCTGCTTGACGACCGGAACTGCAAAGCTTCACCTTGCCTAAGAACATTTGAATGAAGGGATCCCTTGCAATCGCCGTTGATCCCCTTGTCCCACCGGAGAAACCCGCGGTCGTCGGCTACTAAGGAAAGTCTGCCGGTGAGTTTCCCGCCACCTGAAGCCAACAAAGACATCCTGAGGATACTGATGGAAGATCTGAAGTCCAGCCCGGGGTTGAGTCCCAATCACCAAAGCTATCCTGAGGTACGTGCTGCGACTGCAGCACTGACAGGCCAGAGGACCGCCAAAGCATCTCCTGACACCCGACGCCCGCTGCTGGGCCTACATCCATCACCAAGTCTTCTTTGCGGCACCAAACACTTTGCATCGAGGTGGACTGCATGCCTCATCTTCCCAGGACTTCCTCGAACGATTGTCGAAGAGTACCGTAAATATCAAAGCTGCTGTCTCAACGCCAGTGTTCCACTGTTCCTCGAGGAATCTCGACGCCCTGTGGCTCCTGCTTTAAAGGGAGTTTACCGTCAAGGGATCCGTCGACGAACCGTTGAAGAAAGTCTTCCATCTCAGGTATATTGAGATATGGACTGGGCTTGTTAATACTTTTATTACAGGTTGCCCTGGTGAGGGTGATCCTCACTCAGAAGTGTGTCTAGGTAGCTGGAGAAAGCTTGATTTGTATGCTATCTTTTAACTGTCAGCAGTTGATGCATTTTAAAGGAATCTATAGCTAAGTGTGGTACCCCATAGACATTGGATATATTTGCCATATTATAATTACCAGCGTACAAAGTGTGTTATTAATTGTGTATACATCTCTGAACCTTATTTTTATATAAAGAACTGTGTTAGAACATAACATAGCGTGTGGACATTCCTTTGTGGGGGCTTGGGAACTCACTGTACTTAAGAACCAGCCTGCATCACCTCCTGAGAGCTTAAGCCTTGGTTGCTCGTCGACGTCTACCATATAGAGAACCTTGGCTGGAGTGCTGTGTGCCTCTGCTCTGCCATATAGAGGGCAGTACAGATACCCCCTGCAATCTTTACATCAAAAATTCACACCATTTTACCAGATAGAAGCAGGTGCTGTTCTCAATGAATGCCTGCAAGTTTCACTCTTTGTGACAGAGCTTAAAATCCCTGCACAGCTCAACCCTCCAACCAAGGCAGGCCCCCATTTGAGACATGTAGAAATCCCACGCACAGACCCGTATGCAGGATTAAGTGGTGGCTATTTTATAATAACAGAGCAACATTTTTGCAGATCACATCACATGTGTTCAGCATTCAGACCTTTTACAAACTCTCCATACAGCCTTTAATTATTACGTCACCGTGGGTTGTAATATAAGTGTAATTATACTGGTAAAAAAACAAATAACCAAAACAATTCGAAAGAAACTGACAGGCACCAACTCCAGTTAAAATAAGCAACTGAGAGCAGAGAGAATGTTATTATTCAATGCAGGTCACAAATGCTTGCATCAGCATCTGTGTTCCAGTAGAGACCATTAGTAACTGGTCCACTGGAATGTCCACCAAGAGAGAGAAAGACTCCAAAATTAATAAGGAGCAATTGGGAGCTGTTCTCTAATCTTGGAACTGGTGGACAAAATCAAAGTCTTCCCCTTATCCTTAATTTCCCTGGAAATCAGTGGCCTTCACGTGACGTCAATATTAGGGGAGGAGACAAAGTCAGGGCCCAAAGCATCCGCACGGAGCCAAGAGTTACACCAGAGACATTTGGAGAAAAAAAAATACCCACAATTATGGTTTTGAAGCATGGAAAACACGGCGAGAGGGCATATGTGTTCCAACCCACCCAAAGAGAGGGTGTAAGGGCACTTGACCTAAAAATGAACACCTATCACACAGCGCCCATAAAAAGCTGCATCGGGTGTGCAGCCCACTACAGCGCAGCATGAGGCAGAACCCACGTGAAAGAGAAGGCAGGGCCTGATTTACAAAAGGGGTTTCAATGGGAAAATCCCATTGGATGAAAACTTTGTAAATCAAGTCCAGAATGTGTAGCTAGTAAACCACCTGAGCAAATTAGAAGCTTGCTTCATGGATCCTCATGCAACCTGCCGTCATCCCAGGTTCGAATCCCAGCAGGGCCAGTTCAACCCTTCTTGAGCAATCATGAATAATACCTCTTATTATAGCACTTAGCAGCAGCAGAAAACAGGCACGAAGCGCTATATAAAAATGCAATATTCTTATTAAAAAGGAAACATTCCACCTCAAATGGAGCACGCAGAGCAGGCGAAGTCCACCTGCAATGGGTGTGTACAGGATTCAGTGCTCCATAAAAGAGAAAACGCAGGTAAGATGCTGCAGTCCACCTCAAATGCAGCATATATAGTTTAGCACAGGGTTGTCCAACACCAGGCCTTGAGGGCCGGATCCATGGTGGGTTTTCAGGATACCCCTAATTAATTTTCATGAGATTAATTTGCATACCCTGATTCTAATTGTATGCAAATTTCCCCTCATGAATATTAATGAGGTATATCCTGAAAGCCCGTCAGCATCCCCAGCCCTTACTACACCTATGAGGGGCATGTAGGCAGGCAGTCATGCTCTCCTCCCCACACACAGTATTTTATATACAGTGCCCTGCCACACTGCCACCGCTGCATGGGTAGTCGGGCAATAGGGGAATTGACTTGTCAGGGTGTTCTAGGTGGCAACCCCTGTAGTGCTCAGGTCAGTCAAGCAAACCACACTGAACTATATCGTAAACTTAAAGGAGATAACATATTTTTCCTGACACTTTTTTATTATTTCCTGTTTCCGTATCTTTTTTGTAAATGGATTATCAGCGTTATACGTAAATCGCTGAAACTTTTAAAACAAAATATAACTTTTTTGTGTAAACATCCTTGAACTTATTCAATAAAATGATACGTGTTATTAGGCTGGAAAAGTAAAGCGTGTTAAACACTTGCTTCCCAGATTTACTTGCTAGCTGTAGTCATAATGTATCTCCGACTCAGCCCTTTATCCTTCTGTGGTCCATAATACGAGTGCCATTAAATGTAGCATTCAGAATACCTTTGCTAGGAGTCTGACATGAAGCACTATAATGAAATGTGTTGTTATTAATGTTTTAATGCTAAACCTACTCTCCATCAGGCTGCCAAGGCGCTTTCCTTTCTGTGGCCTCGTATTTTTCCTCCCCGGGTATTTGCTCTACGGGGAAATCTGTGAAACAGTGTTTTTGTTAAACTCTTTTGAATTTGTTTCAGTAGATTTGTGCTGCGTTTTGTTTTACTTAGAAAGCTCTTCAATCTGGTAGAAATCATGTAATTAAGGTGCAATGTAAAAAAAAGCACAGAATTGAAAAACAGCTAACAAGATGAACACTACCTCTGGCAAGGGGTAAAAAGACGAATTAAAAGAAGCTAGGAGATTGGAGAATGTGTCTTCATTGCTCAACACATTGGAAGGACTTGCATTGGAATGTGCAGCTAAAATATTATTGTAACATAAATAAAATAT